>NC_082391.1:7754717-8019717 GCF_031168955.1 Gadus macrocephalus | reverse complement strand
GTTCTCAGTACAGCTGTGTGCTCATAGGACAGCTGTGTTCTCAGTACAGCTGTGTGTTCATGGTACACATGTGTGCTCGTGGTGCAGCTGTGTTCTCAGTACAGCCATGTGCTCATGGTACCACTGTGAGCTCGGTACAGATGTGTGCTCATGGTACAGCCGTGTACACATGGTAGCGCTGCAACATGCTGCGTGTCATTCAGCTTGTCTTCAGCTAGAGGCAGGCCGTGAGACACAGGAAGGCACAACATGACAGGAAACAGGAAAACCACATAGGGGCGGTTTGCAAGTAACCATGGCAACCAGCCAGGATGTTATCGATACATGATTGTCAAAGCAACAGGTGAATGTGGCAAAAAATAATTGATTGCCTTTTCTTGTCTATGCTTCTATGGATTATGAAATGTATAGGACACACGTTGTCAATAGGGACTGCTGGATTTACACATCAAGTTCAACTTCAACATCTTTATCTTTTTATTTAGACCAGTGTCTACTCACCCAGATGCGGATCCATTGGCCAGAAGAAAGCCAAAGCGATCCGTCTCCACCGCCGCCTCTGATCGCGGCTCAGACACACAACCGTCTCCTCTACTGGACGGCTCTAACATCTTACTGGAGCCAGAAGACACCATGCACTACAAAATACAACTGGGCAGCCAGCATATTTTTATAAAATTCCACAGTTGTAATCTATATAATCCTAAAGAAAATATTTTTCACAGTGATAAATGTTTAACTGTTAATAATTATAAAGTAATATTCGACTGGTTTTTTAATTGCCTACTTCAGATAGAAGCATTTGAACAAGATATACAAAAAAAAGTAAGTGTGTTACTGACTAGCATTGACGAAAGCTCTCTTAAAGCACCTGCAAACGTACCCCGATGGACAACTTGGCAGCAGAAGCACTCAGATGTCAGACTGACTTCAGAGGAAGCAACCAGTCAGAGTAGGAGAATGCCACACCGAACATGGCGTCAATGCATGTCCACAAATCTTCGTCTTGACTCTTCATGAAGTAAGAAGCCCGCTGGTTGTAGCGCCGTCCTGCGGTGGCTTATCTTACTTGTAACAGTTGTCAAGGAAATAAGGTCGTTTATTTGGTTTTAACTAAAGAAGACTTTTGTCAGAGAATATTGATAAATATTCATTGGCTGCTGTTTGAACTCATAGTCTTAAGACATTGTGGGTAACATTGCCTTAGTTTGTCATGGATATTACTTTACATAGGAAGTACTTTCAAACGACGCAACACTTTATGGGATGTCGTGTTTTTAGGGATTGGGACCACGCAGCTGGGCGCTATACTGCCCATATACATAATTATTATATTATATAAATTATTGTGATGGTTAGACAAAGTAAAGATACTTTGTTTGTAAAAGGGAAGTTGTAGCTACTAAAGTCCTTGATAACCATCTGAGACCTTTTTTATTTCTCAAGTAGGACTGGTGAAGTTTCATCATCCTAGTCACCGTTAACAGCTTTGTGTTTGACGACTCCAGGACAACTTATTGATTTCAGTAATTCTCCCAGTGTACCATTATGATGTCTTCTGCCACGAATCTTCGTCTTCTTCACTGCAATTTTAGAACAGGTAGCCTAATTGTGTGATCTTCTAACCACTGAATAAACATTGAAACCAAGTCTGTCTGAGTTCAGGTGCGTATCAGTGTCTGTGTGTCTCTACTTCAGGCCCCCTTAGGGCCCATCCCGGTGTTACCCCTTTTGGTATCCAAATACCCCTGTTGGATATTCTTACCTGGACAACCCAGGCTCTGAGGGCAGAGGAGGGGGTATTGCTGCTGTTTCCCATCAAGAACTCCAACCCCATCCACTCTCCATCCCTGCTGCCCCATCATTTGAACACCTGGCTTTCAAACTACCCGGCCCCAAACCTCTCATAATTTCAATCATCTACCGCCCCCCCAAACCCAACCCATCATTCATACCAAATCTCTCTGAATTCATCACTGCACTATCTTCAATCTCGCCATCTGTTTTACTCCTCTGCGATTTCAACCTCCACATTGACTCCCCGGAAGGTAAAAACGCTATGGACTTCCTGGACCTACTCAACTTCTTTAGCTTCACCCAACACATCAACATTCCCACCCACAACCGTGGGCACATCCTAGACCTGGTTTTCTCCACTGGCCTCCACATCCACAATGTCTCCAGCACCGACATCTCCATCTCTGACCACCTGGCCATCACACTTGTTATTGACATTCCCGCCCCCGAACCGCAAAATCACTTTCAGCAATCTTAAATCCATCTGACCAGTTTCTCTCTCCACCTGCATATCAAACACTCTCTCCGGCCTCACCCTTCCTGTAAATCCAGCCCCCATGGACCTCGTCAACATCTACAACAACAACACACTGTCTACCTCCCTCAACAAACTGGCCCCCCTGAAAACTAAAACTGTCACGTTCACTCACTCGGCCCCCTGGTACACCCCAGAACTTCACAAACTCAAAAAACAACTTAGACAACTAGAACAACTACACAAGAAAACTGGTCTCACAGGACACGCCCTCGCCTACAAAGAGCAAATGCACCTCTACAAATCAGCACTCAACAAAGCCCGTTCATGAGAATCCTGACAAGAGTCAGGATTCTCATATGGACTGTTGTTTTTGTCTCCCCCTACCTGTTGGAGTGTGATGATTCTGGACTTTGTTTATGTTTGTAGCCATGTGTTTGCTTACCTCCATTTTCTCTGTTCACCTGTCTCTCATTTTGTATTGATTTGTGGAGTATTTAAACACTGCCCTTCCTGTTCGCTTTGTCAGATCGTCACGGTATGAACTGTTTGCTACCTGACTGCCACATGAGTGAGACTAGCGTGAAGCTCTTTAAAGAGAAGTTATAATTTACTGTTCTTTCCGGTGTTGAACCCTGCCTGTTTTTGACCAAATCTTCTGCCTATCGGTTTTGGACCTCTTGCCTGTACCTGTCCGTCTGTACCTGTCTGCCTGCCTGCCTGTTTACGAACCACGCCTGTACCTGGAATCTGATTTGCCTGCTGGACTGTTTGTGAATAGATCCCTTTTGATCTACAATTGATCCCGTTCTGAGTCGTGACACTTCTACTCTGGCATCATTCATTCTGGATCCTCCAACCCACGCACTCTTTTTTTCCACCATGAATAAACTCCTCAAACCCCAGGAAAACATCTCCTCATTCACCCTGGAGAAATGCAATAACTTCCTATAATTTTTCCACTCCAAGATAGAATTCATCCACAACCAGCTTGCCACCTCCTTTGCCACAAGCCTTGACTCAGAACCTCCACTTCCTTCAACCCCTGACCACCGGCTTTCCATCTTCTCACCGATAACCACAGCAGACCTCTCCAAAATACTCTCCACCATGAAATCTTCCACTTTCCCTCTGGACCACATGCCTTCTGAACTCGTCAAAGCCTGTTTCACCTCTCTCGCCCCACTCATCAAAGACACCATCAACTCCTCCCTAAACTCTGGCACCGTTCCCCCACCTCTTAAGCTTGCTGCCATCACCCCCCTCCTTAAAAAACCTGGCTTTGACTCCGACGACCCCAACAACTTCAAACCCGTCTCCAACCTCACATTCCTCTCAAAACTACTGGGAAGAGCCGTCGCAACACAACTCAAGCAATACCTCCTCCAATAACCTGTACGAAACATTCCAATCCGGCTTCCGAACCCACCACAGTACTGAAACAGCCCTACTTAGGCCCCGTCCACACGAAGCCGAAACAAGCGAAACCGTTACGGTTTCGATCTATCCGGTTTCGCAGTATCTCCGTAAAGACGAAGCCAAGCGAAACCGGGTAGATCTGTAGAAACGCTGTAGTACACATTCCAGGCCTATAAGGGGCGCTGCTTCTGCTACAGAAATCCTTGTTGTTGTGAGTTCTGAGACTCCGCAGGCTTAACAGTCATTGGCTAGAGCAGGTATCTCCAAACGGCAGACCGCGGTCCGGGTCCGGACCAAGCGACGGTCCTATCGGGACCCATGACCAATTTTTTTTTTTTTTATGATTTCACTATACAAAGCATGATTATGTAAGCAAAATCATTTCTCACTGAAATACAAATTGAAAGGCAGAATAGTCTGAAGTACAGCATAAAAACAGCAAAAAGCAATGATCTTCACAGAGCGAAGATCATGCACTCACCGAACTCCCCCCCTCCCTCCGTCTGTCACGGCATGTGCGTAATAGCGTCACTCAAAAAATAGCCAATCAAATTTTTTGTTTACCGGAAGAGCGATTTGGAATGAGAAAATGGCTTGCTCGAAAATAAGGAAAGTTGACCCCGAAAACAGACATTTTAAAACCTTTGTTGTGTCTTTTATGTGTTGAAACCGTGGCGCTGATAAAAAGCGGGAATATTAAGTGGCATTACGAATCCAAACACAGATCCTTCAAGGAAAAGTATCCCCAGAAGTCAGAAGTAAGAGCGTGGAAATTATCTGAGCTGAGAGCTCAGTACGTGAGGTCTACGCGTGTCTTCACACACTCATTTACAGGCCAGCAACGTGCAAATGAATGCTCACTTTAAGATTGCATGGATTTTGGGGCAACCTAAAAAAACTTTCAGTGACACGACTGTTGTGAAGGAGTGCTTGAACGCCGCAGCCGAGACGTTACTTGAAGGTAAAAACAACGGGATGAATTGTGTGAAAAAATAAAGCAAATCCCAATGTGGGTTGCAACGACAACCAGAAAATCTGAAATGTTATCAGATGACGCACTGTCACAGCTTCATGCGGCTGTTCAGAGTGCCCAATCCTTAGCCATTGATGAGTCTTCAGATGTAACGGATAATGCCCAGCTTTTGGTTTATGTGCGATTGTTTCATCAAGACGAGAAAGAGATCTTTGAGGACCTGTTGGGTCTAACACCACTTGAGACACTGTTTTGCTTACCTGAACTGAAGGCCTAATGCTCTTTTTGTGTTTATTTGAAATGTAGGTCTGGTGTACCTGTTTTGCTTACTTTAAATGTAGGCCTAATGCACTTTGTGTTTATTTGAAGTGTAGGCCTAGTGTTCCTGTTCTGCTTACTTCACATGTAGGCCTTATGAACTTTCTATGTTTACTTGAATTGCAGGCCTAATGTACCTGGTAGGTTCAGACCTTTCTTGGAAGGAATTTTTAGTAACTGGACCTTGTTCAATTTTAATTGAAGACCCCTGGGCTAGAGGGTCGAGGGGTGGGGCGATGACGTCATGGTTTACGGTTTCAGTCGGTTTCAGGCGTCCACACGAATCCAAAACGAAACCGGGTAGATTTGAAACCACCTCCGAGGGTGGTTTCAGAAGTTTGCGGTTTCGGTCAGCGGATTCGCCGGCTTCGTGTGGACGGAAGGCCGAACCGTACAAGACCTTTGCGGTTTCGCCATGAAATCGGCTTCGTGTGGACGGGGCCTCAAAGTCACCAATTACCTCCTACTCCCTGACTCTGGCTCCCTCACCATTCTCGTCCTCCTCGACCTCAGTGCTGCCTTCAACACCGTCAATCACTCCATCCTTCTCAGCCGTCTGCAATCCATTGGCATCACTGACTCCTCCCTCTCCTGGTTCACCTCCTACCTGTCTGAAAGATTCCAATACATCTCCATCAACAACCACAAATCCCACACCATCCCTGTCTCACCAGGAGTCCCCCAAGGGTCAGTGCTTGGCCCCATCCTCTTCATCCGCTACATGCTCCCACTAGGTCACATCATCCGCCGCCATGGTCTTCAATTTCACCGTTACGCAGACGATACCCAACTATACATCATCACCAACACAGCCATTACTCCTGCCATCCTATCCACTCTCACCAACTGTCTCACTGACATCAAAACCTGGATGGACCACAACTTCCTCAAACTCAACGGCAATAAAACTGAAATTATCATCTTCGGCCCAAAAACCATCATCCTCACCTCCCAGAACTTCTCACTTTGCATCGATGGTCATTCCCTCCCCCCTGGTCAGAAACCTCGGCATCATCATGGACCCCATGCTCTTCTTCAAGTCACACATAAACAGCATCAGAAAAACATCCTTCTTCCACCTCCGCAACATTGCACGCCTTCGACCCACTGGCCAAAACACTAATCCACGCCTTCATCACTTGCAGACTTGACTATTGCAATAGCATTCTGTATGGCCTCCCCTCCACTATTCTTCAAAAATTGCAATATGTACAAAACTCAGCTGCCCGACTGCTTACTAACTCCCCCTCCAGAGAACACATTACTCCCATCCTCCGTCAACTTCATTGGCTTCCAATAAAACAACACATCAATTTCAAGATCCTCCTCACCACCATAAATAATATCTGGAAAACTAAAAACATCTCACTCAATACTAAGCTCAAAATCTTCAACTCCAACGTCAAATCTGTACTGCTGTATGGATCAGAAACCTGGAAGACCACCAATACCATCACCAATAAACTGCAGACTTTCATCAACCACTGCCTTAGACGCATCCTCAGGATCTTCTGGCCAAACCGTATCAGTAACACCAACCTGTGGGAACGCACCAATCAAGAGCCCATAGAGATACAGCTGATAAGGAGAAAGTGGAGCTGGATAGGTCACACACTAAGAAAAGGCAAAACAGCAATAACCAAACAGGCACTAACATGGAACCCACAAGGCAAACGGAGCAGAGGGAGGCCCAAAAACACCTGGAGAAGGAGCACAGAGCTAGATGTGAAAAAGAAGGGACTGACGTGGAAACAGCTGGAGAGGATGGCACAAGACAGACGGGGGTGGAAACGATTCATCAATGGCCTATGTTCCAAAAGGAATACAAAGGCTTAACTAACTAACTAACCTCACCACCTACAAAGCGCTAAACAACTTTGCACCCTCGTACATAACAGATCTCCTCCATCGCCACTCCCCCAATCGCCGTCTACGCTCCATTGATGCCAACCTTCTCACCTCCATCACTGTCAAGTTATCTGGGTTATGTTCTCATTTGTGCTTGCCCAACTTGAAATGGCACTGTTAGACAGAGGACGCAGGACAGCTCAAATCCTTCTCCTTGATTTTATTGAACATGAATTGTTTTGAACATGAACAACAAGCATTCCGGATCGTAATTAGGATTCGGATTAGGTTGAAAACCTATTGATAAAGAGAAATTAAATCAAGTTAGTTCTCAAATAAATCAAAATGCCTAATCAAACACAGTGGCGTTTTCTCCCGGAGGCCAAGGGAAGCCAGGCTTCCCTGTTTTTTTAGGCTGTAGTTGTCATCCAATAAAAACATTTATATTAAAAGTTTTGTTAATTATTTTGTGCTGTGTTGCTGTCATTTCTTCCCCATTTTTCTCCTCTCATTGACAATTTCACAATGCGCGATACTGCGCCCCTGTTTTATACTGAAGACGCGGCGAAACACGACACTGCACACTGCGAGGAAGCCAGCCCGAGCTGGCATCCCTTGGTGAAAAAAAAGAAAGAATTGACCAATCAGGTGAGGCTACCGTCATGACACTGCCCTCCTCTGATTGGTTCAGTGTGTAGACAATTATTGAATGGAATTGAGTGTATTATACACTTTACTCATTAAGTAATTTACCATTAGAATTAAGCAATTGTTTTAATATGTCTAATAGAATCAAATTTAATTTTTTGTCAAGTATATCATCATAATTTGATATAAAGATACATTGAAGAATAACCACACCAAAAATAATCGGAGGTAACTTTGTACCGGGTGCCAAATTTGGCGTGACACCGCCCCGAACTGTGGACACACACGCTATTTATGTGCAGCTGGCTTGATTGGAGACTCCCGATTGGTAGCTTCGATGGGATCCAGGAAGTAAGGAGGGGACCAATCATCGGAAGGGAATCACCCAGCTGGAATTGCATACAGAATCATTTAAGCTCAAATGCACATTAGACGGCAGCCGCATCAATGGAAACATGGACCATGTAAAATAATAACCCATGAATATAAGGGAACTCTATTTGCGTTTATAACACCAAACAAGAATACAATTTTAGCTGTTTTTGTTTATTTTCATCATAAAAATCCAATTTAACATTTCTTTCCATGTTATTTTCTGAACGTTCCTCTCAGGCCTGGGGATGACCATGAGCTACTTGTTCCGCGAGCCTGCCACCATCAACTACCCCATCGGGAAGGGCCCTCTGTCCCCGAGTGCTGCATCGCCTGCAAGCTGTGTGAGGCCATCTGCCCCGCGCAGCACACACACACACACACACACACACACACACACACACACACACACAGGTCGTGGGTCTTCTGTATGAGGGACAGAGGCGTCTGCTGCTTTGTGAACTTTAGATGGTCTCTGTAAAGTAAACATGTAAAGACATGTTGAACCAATGTATGCCCCGGGAGGGATGTCCTGTGGACGCCATGGTCCAGGTAGCACACTCGCTTCACGCACTCAACTACACACAACCACACACTCCACTACACACACTCCGCTACACACACTCAACTACACGTAACCACACACTCCGCTACACACAACCAGACAACCCGCAATGCACACACCCCGTCACACAACACACACACCCCGCCACACACAACACACACACCCTGCCACACACAACAAACACACTCTGTTACACACAATCAGACACCCCACCACGCACACATATCTGTCCCTCTGTGGGTTAAATGTAGAGATCTGGAGCCATTTGAATGTTGTCGGAGAGCAACTTTTTAGAACGCTTAAGATACACTGACTTTAAAATGTGAAAGACACTGACTTTAAATTGTGCAGTAATATTACTTCAATGTCATTTTAGCATTTAAAACTAGTCTTTGTGTCAAGTCTAATAACATACCCTTTGTTTCTAGAACAGTAACTTCTTAACATCTCTCCCTTCACCTCTCAATGTTGGATAGCATCAGAGCCCGTCTACGAAGAGCCTGGGCACTCCCTATACGCCCCATTGTACCGATTTTGGTTGTAGTTCCATGAGACATCCACTGGGGGTGATCGCGGGCGAGTCCAGATTGAATGGGAGTCTATGGGGCTAGACGGCTAATTATGCCTCTTTCACCTGCTTGTCGTTGAAATATCGCAAATTTTATTGTAGATTCCGAAAGTTCAATATAGATTATGGTTCAAAAGTCAAATGAGTGAGAACTTATGTCCTTTCGATTTCTTACAGTTTGGGCCGTTGTTGGCCATACACGCTAGCATTCTGCTAATGAATGCTGATTGGTCAGGGACGGACTTGCGACTGATTACGACCAGAGACCCCTCTCGACGGCATCTGAAGCTGAAGAGCAATCAGAAACGTGTTAACAAAATTTTTGCGTACTGTATTTATATTTTCCTGCAGGCCCTTTTATTTTTTAGATAGTATGTATGGTGAAAGTACATGGGCATGAATGGAATTTCTTCCATTTCTTGTGTTCAATGTCCAATGTGTTATATACATGGTAGGTACGGTATGACCACCTTAAATAATACAGTCAATGTCCCGCTCAATATCATTTCATCCGTCATTGTCTATTTTTCGAAAATAAAGATAGTTTAAAAAAGAAATGCCTCGTAAATGTGCAATGATAAACTGCACTTACAGTGGAAACGGATTGTCCGTCTTTTCGTTTCCCAAGGACAGAAAAAGGTAACGTTCTTGCTTGCTCCTGTATGAATGGTCCTAGGCTACCTGAGGCTTCACCTGGTAAGGAAAGTTGCGCTGGAGCCCGGGTAATATCGCACATGGCTTATTCAAGTTGCGCGCTAGACATTCTCTAAAGTGTCGAGACTCAAGCACTTAACTTACCTTAACCGATTGTTCCATACAAATGGTTAGTTAACGATTTAACAACTACACCACTTGTCATTGATTTCTATGCATTCACTGATCTTTACAGATGGGTTTGTTTTAAGCCATTGAATATAATTGCTCTGCCCTGCAACACATTATAAGCTACACATGTTTGTTAAATGAGAAATATGGTCTGGGTCACATTGAAACAGTAACAGTTGTATAACTGTGTAATTATACAAACATTATACCAACATTGCAACAGGCAAGTTTATTCAAACATCACACTAACAAGAACACAATAAGAACAGTAACTAATAAAAACAAAGCGAAATGATTTAACAACACTGAACATACTGAACAGAGGCAGGGGAAAAGGACAGAGGAAAAAGACTTGTCCGTTGTCACAGCATCAAGGTCCAACTGTAGAGATCAACAAAGGAAGAGGCATGAGGAGTACAACAGAACACTGCTCTCTAGCAGATTGTTTACTGATGTAAACTAAATTGATGCAGTCTTAAAATTATGATTCTAATCCAGGTTTCTATTTTAGGAGAAAGAAATGGCTCATAATCGTTACAAAAAAAAAAAGCTTTATCATCGGCACTAGTGAGGATTAGAAAAAACACTCTCTGTAAGTAACATACATATGTAAAACATTCGCGCATTTCTTTTTTTTACATTAGCTCACTAAAACTGTAACTAGGGTATTAAGCAAAAAAAAAGCCTTACCTCCAAGTCCAACAGCTGGTGTTATCGTTGCGGGAAAAGGGAAGTGCTTTAGAAACTGCCGTAAAGCAGTACCTCTGAGAGTATGACAATGTGTGACGTCATCGCATGTTTTTAACGCCTTTTTAGAACAGATACGTGACCTTAAAAAATAAAATATTCAGCTGAGTTTATTATCTTAGCCCCACCTTTTGATAGCAACTTTCAAATTACTTGACAAAAAATTACATTGTGAGAAAAGTGGATTCTGAGGATAAAACCCCGTTGGCTCCCATTCATTCTGGACTCGCCTACGAGCGCCCCGCGTGGTCAGAGATTATTACTGCAACCAGTCCAGAAAACCGGAACTAACCCGCGAGTGCCCATTCTCCTCATATTAGACATTCTCTGATAGCATGTCCTTTTTCTTCAACTCCCTCCCCCTATTGGATAGCATGTCCTTTGTCTTCAACTACCTCCCCCTGGTGGATGTCCTTTATCTTTCACTGGCTTTACAGAGTTGGTCGTGTTCAGTGTTGAACACAGAATTCAATATCATTACCTTGCTCGGTGGCATCATAATATGAATGTATAGCAACCAAATCTTTCTCTAAAGTGTATCATCTCCATGCCTTTAACTTGGTCCATATTCCTCCTGTTCTCCCAGGGCCCAAACATTGAGTTCTCAACGGAGACCCACGAGGAGCTACTGTACAAAGGAGAAGCTGCTCAACAACGGGGACTTGTGGGAGGCTGAGATAGAGGCCAATATACAGGCGGACTTCCTGTACCAATAGGCTGACTGTCTGCTTACTGCCTGTACCAATAGCCTCACTGTCTGTTTACTCCTGCCTGTACCGATCTATTGCATGTGCCGATAGGCAGGCTGTCTGTTAATGGCCTGTACCGATAGGCTCACTGTCTGTTATAGCGGCTAACATACAGGCAGACTACCTGTACCGATAGGATCACTGTCTGTTAACTGCCTGCACCGATGACTGTCTGTTTACTGCCTGCGAGTCCCAGCAGTCCAACTCCATGCCTGGCAATGGGCTATGCAGCTGCAGTCATTTACTTACCGAAGTTTTGAGGTAAAGTTTTGAGGCGTCTGGCAGCGCGCCAATTCTCGGCGACAGCGTCTTATAACGTTCTATATACAGTATAATAGTATAATATAATTGTATATATAATATCATGGCCAAAAGCTCTGTGCGCCTCCGGATGGCCGTAGCGCGGGGAGCTCTATTAGGGATTGGGCTTCGCAGGGTTTGTTTTACAGGCGTTGCTATGGTTACCGGTCTTGTGCGTTCCAACGCTTTATTAGGTAGCCTATCTATTAGGTTTGTATTTTTTTTTTTCAATGAAAAGAAAATAAAACAAAAATAAAACAGTGCAAAGAAAAACTGCAGAACTTTTTTTTTTAATCAAATAGGCCTAAAGATGACGGCCAAAAAAATGTATTACTGGAAAAAAATAATAAAAGATAACTCAGTGTTGGCCTCAACATACCGTATACCGCGTCAACCCTAAATGGTACTAATAATACTAATAATAAGTCATAATAATTTCTTTCGGTGTTTCGGTTTTAGGCCTTGGTTTCCTCATTTTCGGTTTTCGGTTTCGGCCAAGAATTTTCATTTCGATGCATCCCTAAATTAAAGGGTGTGAGATGAGCCTGTGTCCATCCTCTTTTTATGCTCACAATACAGACTGACAGGACTATATATATGGCATTCTCTAAATGTTATAGAAGAAAAAGTTAATTTTCAAGAAAATACACAAATATCGATACAGTTCTATTTTTTTATTTTTTTTTATTATTATTATTATTTATTTTTTATTAAACAATTCTGCAATTACAATAAACAAAACAATTATGCAATACAATCTCCGAGAGCAGTTCAGTATTCTACATACAATAAACATACACATACATACTAAATACATTAATTATCCTAACAATTATATAAATGAATATATAAAATAAATAAAAGATGGAGGAAAAAATACATTAATAAACATTTGTGAAAATATAAAGAATAATTCTAGCTAAAAAGTTATTAATTCATTAGAAGTATACATTTTACATGTTGTCAAGGAGACTCATGAAATAAATTTAGATAACAATCAATAAATCTAATGCTTTTTTATTTTTTAACAGGGAAAGGGACTTAAAAAGTGATTTAAACTCTACAAAAAAAACCTGGAAAGAGGGATGACATATTATTATTATAGACGTATTAGTAACAATATTAGACTTGTATTAGACCTACTTGACTATGCAGACCAAGTACATTAAAAAGCTTTCATTCTATTTTTAGATTTTTATATAGCATTTGACACCATTGAACATGGCTTTCTTATAGAATGTCTCAAGCTCTTTGGTTTTGGGAGAACATTTGCAGAAATAATTGATATGTTTTATAAAGGAATTAATAGTTATGTTATATTAAACTTCAACACGTCTCAAAGATTTGATATAAAGCAAGGTTGCCCTATTTCGCCATTTTTATTTATTTTAGTTGTTGAGCTGTTATCCATAAATATTGCCCAAAATCCAGACCTTAAAGGCATATCTATATTTGATAGAGAAATAAGAATTTTGCAACTGGCGGATGATACAACCCTTTTCCTCAGAGATAGAGATCAATTACCAAAGGCTATTGAGCTAGTTGAACAGTTTTCTTCAGCCTCAGGCTTAAAGCTTAATATATCTAAATGTGAATTATTGCCTTTGCATGAGTGTGAGGAAACATCAATAGACAATGTTCCTATAAAGAATGCAGTGAACTATTTAGGTATTCATATGACAAGAAATCTTTTAGTTAGACAACATTTGAACTTTAACGAGAGAATTAAGAAAACTAGAAATATATTCAATCTCTGGCTTCAAAGGGACTTAACATTGTAGGGTAGAGTACTATTATCTAAAGCTGAGGGGTTGTCTCGTTTTGTTTATCCGTCACTTTCTCTTTTTGTTAATGACTCCACAGCCAATGTCATTAATAAGTTATTCCTTGATTTTATTTGGAAAAATAAACTACACAAACTTAAAAAAGCAGTATTATCTATAGAGCGGACGGAGGTCTTGAAGTTTTAAATGTCATCGATACTGGTAATACTTTTAAAGTTAACTGGCTTAAAAGATGCTTAGCTAACCCAAATTCTTTATGGTTTTTCATCCCTAACCACATTTTTGATAAAATTGGTGGTCTCTCTTTTGTTTTGATATGTAATTACGCACCAAACAGACTTCCTGTTGCATTGTCTAAGTTTCATCAGCAGTCTCTTCTTGCCTGGAAGTTATGCTACACCCACAACTTTTCTCCTCACAGAACATTCCTATGGAAAAATAATAATATAACTATTAAAAATACTTCCCTCTTTTATCCAAAATGGTTTGAAATAAATATTGTAAATATTTTGTCTTTATTTGATGAACATGGCTCAATAATGTCGTATGAGAACTTTATAACAAAGCACAGTTTTCCTATTCCCTTCAAGGAATTAAATGCTGTAACTAAGGCTATTCCTTCAGGTTTGTCTCATCTGATTATGAGTCATGTTTGTTTTAATGAAGTACATACTCCCTATGATATACCTACATTGTCTTTGAATGGCATGGAATTAAAAGATAAAAAATTTAATAATAGATTAATTCGTCAAATATTGCAAAGTAAAAACAAAATTATACCAAGAGGAAAATTCTACTGGAATTCGCATTTGGAAAACATAAATTGGAAAAAGACGTGGCTTTTACCTCATAAATGTTGTATTTCCAACAAGGTAAAATAAATTCATTTTAAAATGTTACATAAAATCTATCCGGTAAATTCTATAATATCAAAATATATGGATGTTGATAGCTCCTGCTTCTTTTGTGGACTCGCTGATGAAACATTTGCCCATCTTTTTTTTTAATGTGAATTTACCTAGAAATTTTGGTCTGATTTAAAGGGACACTGTGTAATATTTTACGTCATTTATTACCTCAAATCAACGTATTCATTCATAAATAAGTCCTCATTGGTGTAAAATTATCTCTGCCAAAAATCTCACTTATCCTCCTGAGCGAAGAATAATTAATATGTAGTTACATAGGACGGGTAAGCTTCATGGAGGCGTCCATGTTCTTCCGGTCTATGAACTGCAGAGAGGGACAAAAAGCACTACGTGGTACAGGAAATGCAAACGTGTTTTCACTCTGAGCCAGCGTGAATGATGACTGAAATAATTCACTATCTTGCTCGAGGAATAATTACTCATGCATCATTAGCTTACACTAATGATTCAATGGAGTTTGAAATTTGTTTGAAATAACGAACCTCATCATCACTCGAATGACTCGATGAGGTAGTATTGGATGTCATGACACAGCTTCTTGGCACATACTGCCCACCGTAGTTTTTGAACAAGCGAGCACTATTAGTTTGAATGCAATATACAATTGTACCACTAGATGGGAGTCATTTTTACACAGTGTCCCTTTAAGTTGTTTCATTTTCCGTCCACCCATGGTCATTCATGACTTTATTCTTAAAGATGTGATATGTTACTTTGACGATGGTAAAGATAAGTCCCTTATTTATATGGTTAATTTTTTTATTTTACTTGGGAAGTTCTTTATTCACAAATTCGATACAGTTCTTGGGTGAGAAGTTGCATCGTCTTCAGCCGAGAGCGTCACGTGATCAGGCGGAAAGTGCGTCTTCTAGTCCACGTGACCAGGGCGGAAACGGCCCATATATAGTCCACTCCGAATCTCCCGCGAACGTTCCGCCATTTACTCTCCCTCTCTTAGCTGCAACGCCGGGTAAGTGAGCATCGGTGCTTCATAGCGTACATTTAAACCCAGGTGGATCTCATTTATACGGTGGATTAATTTAACGGTAGTAGGAAAACCAGGTTTAAGATGCAAACGAACCGTAAATGCAGTGATGTAGCGCAGTACCTCGTGGAAAGTACGGACCATCGGTGTTGTCCTGAGCGGTGATAAAGGAAGGCTCCATGCTGCTGCAGCTAACGTATTAGCACACAGGCTATTGCACACCGCGGGCGACCCGGGCTGCATTCTTAACGTGAACTCAGTCCACAATAGATTATTGTAGCTGTTCTTTTATAAATGGTCAATGTAGGAACATATTGAACCGATTCGGAACATGTAGAGTCCGCCCGCGCGCAGTGTCGCTCGTGTGTAGCATCGAGCTAACGCTAGCTAACACGTAACCCAGACCAGTCTCTCTAACCGTGTCTCAGTGTTATTGTACATCTGGGGATAGATCCGGTGTTTGATGATAGTGTGATTTATATTTGGGCAGAAAAAAACGAGTAACTTTCCAGGATGACGCAAGGCGCTAATGTGGCTATCGTGGAACATGCTAGAACGGATCATTAGCTGCTAGTCGTGCCGCCCAAACTCTGATATCCATCTGGAGGAGCGGATATCTTCAACATGTTGTTGTTAGACTTTTTCGAAATCATTCGGTCAAACCGCATTTAAATTAGACTTCTGGTGAATTTGTCGCTGATCCATGTCGCATGTGATGGCGAGAAGCTAACGTCCTCATTGTTTCAGATCACAGAAAGAAGACACAATGGCAGCCTTTCCCTCGCAGACGCCGCAATTCAAGGTGAGTGTTTATGGCTTATGGTTTATTATGAATGATCCAGTCTTCATTGGAGAATAGTCGAGTGTCTGCTGACCAGGTGTAGAACCAGCCCTAGCCAGTACCAGCCAGCCTGACCCTGCTTCTCTTCTAGCTCGTGTTGGTCGGCGATGGAGGAACTGGAAAGACTACTTTTGTAAAACGCCATTTAACAGGAGAGTTCGAGAAGAAATATGTTGGTGAGTACCTTAGGTCTGGGACCGAAATCTTTAACACGTACACACCAAGACACCTTAACAAGTACATACTGTCGGAGTGCGAATTACACCCATCTATAATGCAGTCATCTGTAGTAACAAATCCTGTCACATAACTGGGATGCATGGGCATTAGAAATCCAGGAGACCAAATTAGAGGGGTTATATAATGACACTGGGTGTGATTAGTCATCATAACAATACGATCTGCCCTTTCCTGTGTTTTGGTGAAATCCCAAGTGAGTTTTTACCTAGATGTAGGATGGATAGATGAGCAACTTTAGCTATAGTTGCCTGGGTAGACTGGTAGACTGCTCTATTCAGTGGACATCTTGTGATGTCATGGTTGAAACACAGGAAAGGGCAGATTTTCGATCTGCTTGTAATGGTTTATCAAACGAATGTGGTGACATTACACAACCCCTTTAAAGCTTAAGAACCTGAATGTTAACAGTGGCCATTGATGCAAACTGACCATTAATTGTATTTCCAGATTGTTAATTACAACTATACTATTGGGGCCAAAACTACTCATCACCTCTGACATGTAACTGCGAAAAGGTGAAAGAGTTCCTCAACTTATGTATGTGACCTTTCTCCTCCAGCCACTCTCGGAGTAGAGGTTCACCCCCTCACGTTTCACACAAGCAGAGGGCAGATTAACTACAATGTGTGGGACACGGCTGGACAGGAGAAGTTTGGCGGACTCAGAGACGGTTATTACATCCAAGGTACGCCATGTTTCTTTAGGAAATCAACAAACAATTGGTGATTAAAAAATAAATGCTCAACCTGTCTTTTCTATCCAAAGATTGCATGTTTTTAACCTTTTTATTGAACTTGCCCTCCCTTAGCTCAGTGTGCCATCATCATGTTTGACGTCACCTCCCGAGTAACCTATAAGAATGTGCCCAACTGGCATCGGGATCTGGTCCGCGTCTGTGAGAACATTCCCATCGTCCTCTGCGGAAACAAGGTGGACATCAAGGACAGGAAGGTCAAAGCCAAGAGCATCGTGTTCCACCGCAAGAAGAACCTGCAGGTAACCTCACGTCCATCCACCATCACCTCTGAAGTCCAGCGACCATCACCTCAGACTGGAAGATGGGCAGTTTAAAAAACAATGCATCTTGTGTCGAATGTCTCCTTAGTACTACGACATCTCAGCCAAGAGCAACTATAACTTCGAGAAGCCCTTCCTGTGGCTAGCGAGGAAACTGGTGGGTGACCCCAACCTGGAGTTTGTAGAGATGCCCGCCCTCGCCCCCCCAGAGGTCCAGATGGACCCCAACCTCGCTGCCCAGTACGAGGATGAATTAAGAGTAAGTACCCTCCCCTTTGGGACCCTAGCTTAACTTGACCGAATTAAATTAAATTTACCTGAAAAATGTGATGTCATATTGTCAACACAACTCAGCTCCTCATGAAGATCTAGTATTTATCATATTCTCTAAGTTGAATCCATCCTTTCACAAGGTCAAAATTTACTTTTTTCATGCTGGTATTTACATCAACCTTCCTTCTTCAGACTGCCTCCAACACAGCCCTCCCAGATGATGATGAGGAGCTTTAACCTGTTACCAGCGCCCATGCCCCTACCGTTGACCTTGGACCCTTTTACTGTAAACCCCTGTTGCAGATTTATTTTTTATTTGAACATTTTTGTGTTTAACAAGACAAATTGCTGGAGAAGTTGCGTTTCCATTTTCATGGCATAAGACAGACCCAACCTAGTGTTGTTGGCATGGAAAGGTGCCACTCCTCTTCAAGCACCCTCCAGAGATTTTAGCCAGCTTACTTAATGCTGTTGTATTTCCCACTGGAAGCACTATGGAAAAATTTGAATTAAACATTCACAATATACAATCACCGACGTGTGTGTGTGTGTATATATGAGCTATCTAGACCAAATGGTTCCACTCAACTGTTTACATATACTTGAACCCACTTCAGTTTTTCCACCAATATTTGGTAATCAAACTTTCAGACCAAGGGACACATTGATCTTTATTAGAATATTGACAGATTTGATTAATCTTTTAGTTGAAAGATCTGTAAACGGAACAGTTCACCTTTCAAAGCAAGAATAAAATCAGTTTTGCAGCATATTAAAGTGAGCATTGTGGCAAACTCAATGGACATGGTTAAATCAGCTGTGTCAAATTATTTAATGCTAGTGCGAGATATAATGCTGGCTGTATCTAAATGTGTTGTGGCTTATGAGAGTGCTCTTGTCCAACCTAATTGAGTCGAACTGAAGAGATCATAGTACTGTGTATATGTATATATAACATGCAAGGGGATACAGATCATGTATAACGAAGTTAAATGCATGAGCTGTCCATGAACCTGAAAACGGCACCCGTTTGGTTGCACCTTTTCTATATGTCTACGTATTTGAACTGCATTATTTTACATTTTCTATACACGGTTCTGTATCCCAGGTCATGATGGGTACACCCATCAATACTTGAAGCATGACATGTGTCTGGCTGCGCAACCATCTATGGGCTGACTAAACTCTGAAATAAGACTTGGAAATGACACTTTCATGCTGTTATGACGGAGGCAGTAACCGCTGCATTCGGCCACACGGTGTCACTCGTATGTCCATGTGTGTTCATACCTTAACCAAACATTCCGTCGTTACCCATTTCAGATTTAATTGAACACTTAAAGAACCGCGCGTTTGGCGACAACTTGTCCAAGTTGTATGCAGTGCCCTTCCAGCATAGTTCATAAACATGTGCGAATTGTCGAGACAACGTTTGATTAAATCGTATCTCTTCTGGCTGAGACGCGGTAAACAACGTCAAGCGGACGGTCGCTGGCCGTAATAAACTCGAGTATCGTATGAAACCTCCGCGAGCTGAATGGGAAAAAAGTGACGTAGTGGGGCTCTCCCAAAATCTACGGGCGTGCGCGCGCGGGTCTAAAGTAAACAGTCGATCGATATCTCCATTCGTGCCCTTTCGATCTCTATATTTGCCCAACACCTTCAGGACATATATCGTTACCCCTATCAATAATCCTATCGTAACGCTACCTTAGAGCAGGTTCAAATCCTGCGGCCCAGGGACCTTTGAGCAGGTTCACATCCTCCTGCCCAGGGACGTTTGAGCAGGTTCACATCCTCCTGCCAAGGTACCTATGAGCAGGTTCACATCCTCCTGCCCAGGGACCTTTGAGCAGGTTCACATCCTCCTGCTGCCCAGGGAGGGGCCTCATGCAAGAGCCAAAGAGGTCCTCCGCACGCATGCGTCAAATATAAAGTGCGTTTTAGAATGATTACTTTGGGCGAGCAGTGAGAAAGAGGGAGAGAGATTATGCTGCTGGACACAACTGCTGTTTTAATCCTTCGGGCGATGAGATTTAGCGGAAACCACACGCTTTAACCTCAGCAGCCATATTGTATGGAGAATTCACAGAACATCTCTTCTAGCGGATACCGTCCTCTTCAGAGACACCCGGGACTAGACTTTTGAAAAGTCAAGTTTTCCCTGGCGGTGGAACCCCCCTGGAGAGAACTGATCGGCTGAAGGAGTCCGCTTTACCGTCTTTATTCAGTGCCTCTCTCCAGAGCTCCAGACCCGACACGATGAAGGACCGCCTGGAGCAGCTCAAAGCGGTGAGCTCACCTGAGACTTCCTCACGTCTCTACACTTCCTCTACTGAGAGTTCCTTTATCTAATCACAAAACAGACCCGGGCTCATCTTTTAACTCTTGGTAGTAAATGTCAGATCATTCAAACCTTTAGCCTACGTCTGTATACATTTAATTCTGTGGCGATCACGTCGGGGTCGATGGTTCCAAACCGGCCATAAACTCATAGGATCGTTCAGAATCGGTTTAGTTTGTTTTCGCTCATAGGATTTTGATACATTGCTGAGTTGTAAGCTGTTTCGCATGATCCTTTATCTCTCTCGTCCATTAATTTGTCTTCCTTCTAACGATCGTCAAGTGTAACACTTTTCCTGATTATTTATTTTAAGTTAACATTCTCGACACGTTGTCATGAATTCAATACGGTGACGTAAGGCCTCACTTATAGTCTCAGGCACCTGTCACTCCACCTGATGTACTTCGTTCTCAACACTGCTGTCTACTATCGAGCAGGGATAGACCTCTCTAACTACAATAAGCTCTGCCTAAAGTCTGGGTTAGGCCTCAGTGTGTTACCATAGACACTGTGACTGGTGACCAAGTATTTGCTGCGTTCAAGTCGTAGACGTTTGTGTGTCTTCAGACACATGTGATGTATCACACATAGTATCATTCTCTCCCCCTATCATTTATATGGCTGAATTAAATATATTGGCTGTTAGGCCACAGGTTCAGGCAAATGCTATAAAGAAAGTCCCTTGTTGGACTTTTCTGTGTACCTTTCACCAGCGACACACCTGTCTTTCAGAATGGGAGGGTTGTGGGAAAGAGGAGCAGGAAACTAGATCCCTTTTAGTCTGGACTTACTCTGTACTTCAGTACTCTCCTTGTCTTAAATCGACTGCTCCAATAAGCAACCCAAGGCTAATGTTCATTTCATGCCCACATACAGAATATTGCTTCCATTGTCTAATGTGAAATAACTCTAATGATGGCTTGGGAAATTAACACTAACGTTAACACTAACAAAACATATAATGTTTTACCTTGATGGTATTTCATGTCAATTTTACATATTTAAAAAAAAAAAGTATGTATTTTCCACCAATAGCTTTACTGAAACACATTAACGTACAGTTTACGATAATATGTATTTAAAGTCAACATCGGATCATCTTGTGTGTGATTTTTAAACTTCAAATGTACAGAGGTACAGCAGGAGGCAGGAGAGGAGGGAGAAGTGTATCCCATAATGCATCAGTCATTCCCATGGCCGTGATGAGGGCGTTCCTCCTGCTGCTCGTCTGTCCCAGCAGCCTCCATCTGTCCCTGGGTCTGTCCGCCCCAGCAGCCTCCATCTGTCCCTGGGTCTGTCTGCCTGCCTACTGGACACTATTGGACACCCCGACCTGGAATAGCACTGGAATGCTCTTCCATCGATTGTTGCTATTACTGGTCCCCTTTGTGATGTGGGAGGGGTCAGAGGTCATGGTCAGTGTCTCCGCTCAGATCCACGTCCGCGTCCACCTGTTCTCGTGGCTGTGGACCGGTCCCTGTCTTAACCTTTGATCTATTTCTGGTCTGGAGCTGCTCTGCAACATGGGGATTTAAATTGTGTTAAGCCACTACACAATTCATCCAATAGGAAGTCTGCACGTGAGATGCGCTGGGACCAGATTATGTAACATATTGTAAAGCTTCAGTGCAGTTTAGTGTGGTCGCACGCTGCAGTTTAATTATTGAGGATCGATTGATTCTGTTTTAATGTTGTGTGATGCATCCTATATAGACAGCTGACAAGGATGCATAAAAAACGTATTCTGATCTAGTTTAACTCTATTTAGTTAATCACAAAACCAAAATATAAATCCAGGATATCCATTTTTATATCTTGTTCTTAGTATTATTTGAGGTTTATATGATTAAACCATCTTCGAGTTTGAGCACATAATTTATTTATTTCTGTATTTTCTATTTCAAACACAGCATTATGACAAGCAACGAATTTTAACCAGATTCTGTCCTTTTGTATAATATAATAATTGTATAAATCTTTCTAATACAAAATATAATTTTACATTTTAAAGACCCATTTAGCAACATGCATAATACACATAACTGGTTAAATGTATTCATTTTAACAATGATACAATAACCTTTAAAAACAACATTGAGATAAATCCTGACCCCAATCCTGGTAAAGGTCAATATGAAAATACACTGAATACGAATTAAACTAATACAGAAAGAGCAAAGATATCAAGTTAAATGTAAAACAATCAATGTATTAATAACTGATACATTTTGTATTATTGAACCTTTATTACTGCTGTGTCCATTTTATATTTATTAAAAGTCATAATGATTAAGTCTCTGAAGTGGCTATCAGTGTTCAAAGCCGTAATATCCAGGGGAGGACATATAACCTCCCAGTATATTTAGTAAATATGGCGCTAACAAACAATGTTGTATGTAAATGGTACCTGGAAGTCACTGAGCCACCTCTCTACAACGCCTCTCAAACTCATTGAACATACGATTACATTAAACCAAAACCTCCCAAGCTTAAGACATTTGAGGTCTTCAGCGTTCCGTGAACATTGTGTTAATTTTGTTCATTTTTGTGTTCATTTTCGATTGGTCAGCCTTTTTCGAAAGTCTGCATGCCCATTACGAGTTGGGACAATATAATAATGGCTGTTCTCTCGTCACAAAGATGTAATGCTGAAATTTACACTGCATCATAACAATGCTCTAAAATGCTCTCAACAATCCACGTAACAAAAAGAGGCCAAGCCTCCATAGAAACCCTTCCCAAATCATGTCCAGCCTAGGGGGCCACCTTTATGATCATCCGTAATACGAGAGTGATGGCTTTACAACATGGTTCTGACTGGGCTACCAATCGACTCCTTGACCCAAACAGATTTAAACTGGTTCCTTCATTGTATAATTTGAGGAAACCTCGGGTTAAACTCTTGCCTACTATGTCGTTGTACATTTACAAATAGATTGCTACAAATATGTGGAATGCAATATCGAATGGTGGTGGAATTTCCCATTAAGGGTTTTTCGATGTATACAAACCTCAAATAAGTAAATCAAGATACTGTAACCAGTTGTCAATATCTAATAAACCCCTTTGTTGGGTCACTGAGAAAAGTGTCTGCCTTGACCTTATTTTATTGTACGTATTTGAAACCGGTAAACAGCTGTCTTCTTTCATACCAGATGTCCAACCTGTCCCTAGTTAGGCCTTTCTACATAAAGAAGAAGTTATTTGTACCTACAAGACTCTCAGTATTTAACGATGGAAACTACAAACATGACACTGTTGAGTTTATAAAACTACAAGCAGATTCACCCTGCTGCATCAGTTTGAGCTTCCTTTCGTTCAATCCAACAGTGAGAGTTGACCTACATATTCAAATTGCATTGAGGTTTACGCGGCCACTGTTGAGCTAACTTATTAAAGTTGCCTCCATTTGCTGATAGCCGCTGTCAGCATTCACATGAATGCGGTTTGCTCTTGGGGGTGAAAGCAACTCTTTCTTTGTTTTTTTTGGACCGTTTCATTTTCGCTGAATGGGAAGGAAATGGCTGCATTGTCTTATCTCGGTGTAGCAGAACGTGTGTGGTAGAGTGTGTCGAGAACGGCCACTTTACAACCTGGGAGTTATTCAGGTAGAAATGGCTTGCTGTGACGAGGCATTCTCAATGTTAATTAATGTAAATTCACAACGCTGTTAAATCGTCCCACACATGCTGGCTGGAACTTTAATCTGGGCCATGTTTGCAATTCAAATGTATGAAAAGGGAGTGTGTAAAAGGTTGGAAATCCCAGCCTTTCTGAATAGGGACCTCTGTTATATGATTGTGATATAGGCCTGTTTGTACATGTGTATTTTTAACATAGGAGCAATGACAAATGCAGCCGGTTTGACTATGGTCCGCCAGCTCAGCAATACTAGCTATGACACTGCTATTTTGGCGGAAGTTTGTTCCCTTTATCTTTGCATTTGTAAGTATGATTTATAATACAGATCGATAGGAGCCATTGGGGGCATATCTTAAAACAATATCGGGTTGAGGCGGTACATGCTGGTATTTACTTAACTCCAGCAGGCGAGAGGTCCTCGTCTTGTCGACATGCAGAGCTCCACCTCCTCAGTGCAGACCCTGCCAGCTCATATTGGGTCAGAAGGTGGCAGAAGAATGAACTATTGTTAACACCTTGACTTTGGTCAGGACAAGCAATTAAGGGAAGTGTTGAATACTATTGACAACCACTCTCTGCTACAGTATTTCCAGCCTCCTTCATTATTATTTATCTCATTTTCCTTATTTACCATTTCTCACTTGACGGTGGCGCCATATCATGGGTTTGTGTCCTGTTATTGATCTTGGTTAAACAGTTGGGCTTCCTTCCCAGTCGGCTGTAGCAGGGCTTTCCCTTCGCTGTGGCATCATTCTCTGTCACTGCTGCAGCAAGCGTGTTTATCCGAGGGGGTCCTGTGACCACGTGAAAGAGGCAGCTGCAATGCTCCGCCCACTGATAGGGGGGTGGGGAGAAGGCTGCTTGTGTTACCGTCACCTGGGCCTTTATTGATCAGCTGATACAGGTGGGGAGAGAAAGCTGCTTTTGTTAATGTCAACTGGGCCTTTATTGATCAGCTGATACATAGGGGGGAGAGAAGGCTGCTTGTGTTAACTTCAACTGGACCTTAAATTAAGGCCCAGTTGAAGTTAACCCAAGCAGCCATCTCTCCCCCCCCTGTGTATCAGCTGATCAATTAAGACCCTTAATTGATCAGCTGATACACGGGGGGGGAGAGATGGCTGCTTGTGTTACCTCGTTGATACCTTGGCCTTTATGATCAGCTGATACACAGGGGGGAGAGAAGGTTGCTTGTGTTACCGTCACCTGGGCCTTTATTGATCAGCTGATACAAAGGGGGGGAGTGAAGGCTGCTTGCGTTACCGTCTGTGATACCTGGGCCTTTTGTGATCATTTCATAAAGAGGAGAAGAAAAGTGCCACGCATGCTGCTTGTTTAGGTTGTGTGGTGCGCTATTTGCTAGTGAATATGTTGGAGTTGATATTTCAATTGAGAAGTTTTTCTTTTTGGCAGTGAGTTATATCTTGTGTTGTGATTCAACTGGACCTCCAGTATAATTGAATGCCCACGTTGGACTGAAGATTATTCTGTCCTTCTTATTTTATACTTTCCTTTAAACTTCATGCACTGGTTAAGCAAACTGACAATCCCTATACTCTTCTTGCTCAGGGCTCCACCTGGGAGATACCTGGAGCAGCCTGCTGCTATAATCTGGGCCTCTTCCTTCCCCATATACCTATATTTAAAATTGTAAAACCTTTGTTTCCCTGAAGACGTGCGACCAAGATGACGATGAGGTGGAGATCTCCATGGACAACGCAGCCTTCATGGATGACTTCTTTTGTCAGGTGTGTGTGTGTGTGTGTGTGTGTGTGTGTGTGTGTGTGTGTGTGTGTGTGTGTGTGTGTGTGTGTATTAGCCTGACTTGTGTGCTAGAGTTTTCATGTGTCTCTGGTTGTGTGTGTTTGGCTGCGCAGATCGAGGACATCAGGAACAGTATTGATAAGATCGATGACCACGTGGCCGAGGTCAGGAAGCTGTACTCGGTCATCCTGTCGGCTCCTACGTCTGACCAGAGTACGAACGCCTGCCCCCTCACCCAGCTCCTTCTCCTGGCAGAACAAGGGCTGATCTATCATCTTTTACTGGCTTTAGAGAAGGGCCAGTATCTGTTTCCACCAACGGTTGTTTTTACTCCTTCATGGCGACGCCGTCATACCAGTTCCAATGGTTGAAGGCAGAATTAGCTGAGGGTTCAGGAGGCTGGTGAACATTCTGGCTCTGTCATTGCTAAACAATGTTCGGCCCAATCCCAAGTTTTGATATTGTTTTGTATTTCATAGGAGGTATTTTAGAGAGCCCCTATTTACCACCAGCTGTTGGATTCATTATCCATTTCAGGCTGTTAAAATGCGAAACATTTATTTTTCTATCAAACTGAACATAACAACAAAGCATCTGCTAGCCTTTGATCACTAGCAAAGGCTAGTGATCTCATGTATAGCTAGGATCTGTGATGGACTTTGAAGCTCGAGATAACTACGTTTTGTCCATGCAAACACAGAAACACAGGATGAGCTGGAGGCCATCACCAACGACATCAAGAAGATGGCCAACAACGCCAGAAACAAGCTCAAGAGTGAGACACACACACACACACACACACACACACACACACACACACACACACACACACACACACACACACACACACACACACACACACACACACACACACACACACACACACACACACACACACACACACACACACACACACACACACACACACTCAGGCAAGACAGTACTAAAAATAACATCATGCATTCGAACAATACAACATTCCGCGCGACACTAACTATCCAACACTGTATGAAATGAGACTCGTGTTTATCCTTCAGCCATCGAGAGGAACCTGGAGGCAGATGAGCAGGAGAGGGTCTCCGCCGACATGAGGATACGCAAATCACAGGTACACAACTCCTCATGTACACACAACGCACAACATCAATGCAAATCATAGGTGCACACCTCCTCAATGACCTGCACAACATCAACACAAATCACAGGTACACACCTCAATGAACACACAACATCAACGACACAAATTACAGGTACACACCTCAATGAACACACAACAGCAACAACACTAATCACAGGTACACACTCCTCAATGAACACACGACATATACAACGCAAATCACAGGTAGACACTCCTCAATGAACACCCAACATAAACAATGCAAATCACAGGTATACACCTCCACATTGAACACACAACAGCAACAACACAAATCACAGGTAAACACCTCAGTGAACACACAACAGCAACACTAATCACAGGTACACACCTCAATGAACACGCAACAACACAAATCACAGGTCAATGAGCTGCACAACCCACAGCACAGCACCACACAACGTGATCATTTTGCCTTTTGTGTACTAAAGTTGCGTCACTTTGAAAAATGGATGATGATAATAAACTTGATCTAGTGGCCGTGCAGAGTGGTTGACCATAGGGCCGACTTTATGGAGCATCGAAAGTAGAATAATTTTGTATCAAGCAATAGTTATCCAGTCTGAGTCATTAATTCGGTCCCCCCCTCAATCACTCATGGCGTCCTCCCAGCATGCTGTGCTCTCCAGGAAGTTTGTGGAGGTGATGACCAAGTACAACGAGGCGCAGGTGGACTTCAGGGAGCGGAGCAAAGGCCGCATCCAGAGGCAGCTGGAGATCAGTGAGGCTCACACCGACTCCCACACTAATCACCTTCTGGAGGGTTCTTAATGCTCATCGCTCATAACCTTTTAACCTTTCAGCTGGCAAAGCCACCACGGACGAGGAGCTGGAGGAGATGCTGGAGAGCGGCAACGCGGCCGTGTTCACCGCAGGGGTGAGCTCCCGCTGTCATGCACGTCACAGAGATTTGAGGGCGTTTGTAATATTAAATATTCATCATTTTCTTTTCATTGCATGGAATGTATTTTGGATCATTAAAAGCTAGATCTTTCATAATAAAACTAGTGTTCTAAAGCTGCTCAACTCTGCAGATCGTGGACTCGGGCATCTCCAAGCAGGCCCTGAACGAGATCGAAGCCCGACACAAGGACATCGTCCGGCTGGAGAGCAGCATCAAGGAGCTGCACGACATGTTTGTGGACATCGCCATGCTGGTCGAGAGCCAGGTACGCTCACTGGTCCCTCCCCAAGCGGCGGCTCTGCCTGGGCCTGGTACCTACTGCTGGGCCTGGACTCAAATCAATCCCCATGCTTCCCCTCTAAGGAGCGGAGGCCTTTAGATCTAACCAATCCCTTTCTATCTATATTCTGCAAAACCTCACACTTCACCCAGGATTCACATAGTTTATTCATATATAATGCATACATTTTATATTAGGAATAATATTAGCAATATATGCTCAGCTATATCTGCTTAACAATGAATCCCTGCTCAGCAGTCAGACTACAGTATCAGTCTTTAGTTTTTATCCCATGTCCAGGTTGGTTTCTAATGAATTTGTAAAGTACTCGCTGAATACATCCAGAGAAGTCCAAAGATGTATTTCATTGTTTCTATTTTAAGTCAAAATGCCGTGTTTTGTATAAAGCAGCGTGTACTATTCTCTGAAAGGCTATGTAAACATCTATTTCTTACTGATTGCTTCATGCTTCCCTGAGGCAATTCTCATATCGAGGTAAGGATTCTCCATCTCCCCGCTATGTGGTCTTTGTTGTGTTATTATGATGTGATCTTATCTCTTGATAATGTACATATTGTGTCCAGTCTTTTTTCACTAATCCCCAAAGCGTATTGCTAAAGTCAATGTGAAAGTCTCTTTGAGGTTATGTGTTGTGAGCACCACACCATTCAGCTGTTCATCTCATTAGGTCCATCTGTAAAGTGTTGAGAACTCACCAACTTGAACTATCTTATTTTGCCTCTTACCACTTTGCCTTTAATTCTTCGTATGTCTCTTATTTTCTTTAGGGAGACATTGTTGAAAACATCGAGTTGAATGTGTCCAAGTCGGTGGACCACATAGAGGTGGCCAAAACGGAGACCAAAAAGGCTGTAAGGTACCAGACCAAGGCCCGGAAGGTACTTTGCTTTCTTCCTTTACACTTCATGAGGTCAGCTGCTCTTGCTCGGTCTCCGGTGAAGGCCCTTTGCCTCTTTCCTTATTCCCCTATGGCTGCTTATACTTTTCTAAGCACTTAACACCTGAATCCCTCTCCTTATGTCACGCCGTTCACACGCCCTCAGACCTCACACACACGCAAGTATATTGACCTCTAAATTTCTCTATCTCTTTCTGCTTTTTATATTGTTGTCGAACCCATACACATACACGTATATACACACACCCCTCTGTCAGGGTGGAATGATTGACAGGATTGAGAACAACATGGACCAATCGGTGGGCTTCGTGGAGCGGGCGGTGGCAGACACCAAGAAGGCGGCTAAATTCCAGCAGGAGGCGCGGCGTGTGAGTTGAGGCGCGCCATGTGATTGGACAAGACCACCGGCCCGGTTTCCCAAAGCCCCCCGTAATGCTGACCCCAGCGGGGACTGAGGATAATCAGTGTAGGCACTTCTGCACGAGGGTGTATTAGTGAGCAGGACAGCATGGGAAACCATTATCCATTTCATCAGTTTAATGAAACATGTTGCACGGTAATTCCAATCCTAATTTGTAATCTGTGGAGCCACACTTTTTCCAATGCCAACACATGGACAGAGCGGTTGCCCATCGCTAGAAGATCCTAAACACCATTACTAACTCCATTGAGGAACTGTAGGCATAAGGCAGATCCATGACATCATCTCTCTGGCCTGGGAGTCCCCGATTGGCCAACCCATTGATGTAGTAAGAGACCACGGCCGCTTGCACTGCAGTACAGCAGTGTGCAGGGTGAGCATTCCTCTTATATCAACGGGAATACTTTTGGGAAACCAGGCTGATGACACGAAGATCCAACTCCACCCAAACCTCAAGCCATCATTACCTCCCTCCTCCACACTTACCTGAAACGTGACCATGATCCCTGCGTCTGATGATTCTTTTACCTTGTGGAACCTTGTCAAATCATTCCTCAAAAACCCTCCTCTGACACACACAATCACATGCACATATGCTTCGTTCTTCCTGTCTTTTGACAGTTTCACAATATTCTTGTGCTCAAGCTTCTTTAACCAGTTTTTCCCTCCAGGTTTCATCTTGATTATTCATGTATAATTGCTATGTCGGTTTATAGGTGCAAAAAGCATTTTGCGCCTGTATTTGGTTCTTTGTCTGCTTATATGTTGTGGTGGGTGCAACAAAGGAATGTGTTGATGTGGACATGTACACTGGCTTCACCTTGCCACACTTAAGGCATGACATTGTTACATTGAGCTTCTATGGTATTGTAATATAAAATTAACTTTTGGACTTCCAGTTCTATTTTGCAGAAGACATTTTACTTGTCTTAAAACCCTGATATTCTATTATTGTCGAGGGATAATGAACCGCATTAATGACGTTGATGAATCCAAAGAGGCCTCACAGTGTGATGTATGTGTGATCACAGACTCATGAGAAACCTTGATGTTGTTCCCAACAGAAAACGGTGATCATAGTGGTGATAGTGCTGATACTGCTGGCCATTATTGCGCTCATTGTGGGGTTGTCAGTAGGACTGAAGTGATGTTGAGGAGGAGAGAGTGAGGGTGAGTACCTGGCCTGAGTGGCCTCTGCCATACTGCAGTAGATGTGGGTCTGTCCACCAGCTCTGGATGAAGGGGTTGCATTCTCTCAATGTGGGCCGCCGTGGGGACGTGGTATATTTACATTTGTTGGGAATGTTTGCTCGCACTGTCCTGTTGGCTTATGTCGGGTGTGTTTTGTTTGTGTTGTACTTTGTTTTTTTTGGGTGTGTTGCTTCCCCAATCCCCACTCACACGCACAACTCTTATTTAATGAATTCTAGCCAACCTGAATTTAGAGAAACAAGCAACAGTTTGTTGTAGGAAGTACTTCTTTATTTGGTCGGGTGTTTGGTAAATGGTTCTGAACCGTGACGCACTGAAACCTTGCAGAACAGCAACACAAATGCAGAACATTGCAATTCATCATTGGCTCAAATTGGTGCGCTTGGATGTGACTTGCACTACATCAAGCACACGCTTAATTTACCATGACATCAGGAATTAATTTAATAAGAAAGCAGCATTAGCAATAGAACTGGCTCCTGCCGAATAGTCTTCATTGCTTGGGAAGGCTCCTAACTAAGAACAATGACGCATAAGTGGCAGCCAGGATAAGTGCTTGTAGAATTCCCCTAATGCTAAGAAAAGGTGCTTCCTTTCTTATCCCCGTCTTTCCCATCGGGGTCAAGGAGAAGGCATAGGATGTCATTTTTTGGACTATTCAACCTTAGCCATGATCACTGTTTTATCATATCTGAGTCAACACAGGTGGACCTTAACGGGTTGTGCCGTTTATGTATGCAAGTGTTGCAGTATAAAACCAGAGTTATGCAACTACGGTTTGATGAACTCTGGATGAAGATCAATGCATACTCCGATAGGATATATCCTCTTCTGTGTATACAAAGTAACGTATGCCGGTGGGAGGAGCCTTTTAAATAGCATGTATATACGCCTTTCTATATAGCGTTCCTATATAGGAAGTTAAGAACGCTTACCTGGCAGCAGGAACACTGGTGCTCTGCCATAAGTCCAACAGGCCCACTATCAGTGAGGGGTAACGTGTGTTTACACCAGTGGAAAACTGCCAATCATGTGTTAGTTGCTTTCCCTGTTTGGAGTTTCAATCTTTGATTGTTCTCTAAATTTACTTGATCATTAACCCTCCTCTCCTCTCCATCTCTGTGTCTCTGTCTACAGAAGACCATCATCCTCACTGTGGTCTGTGCTGTGATCGCTGTGGTCATCCTCGCCATCATCCTCTCTCAGACTCTATAGGAACACAAACCCTCCTCCTCTTCCTCAGTATCATCATCATCACCCCTCCCACCCGGCCCCCAATCAGCTGGTGGAAAGAGAGCCCATCTATTACAGATGGATCACATTCGTTAGCCCAAAGACCCTTAATATTAGCATAGGACACATACAGCGTGTTGTTCTGTCTCTGACCACTGGACTGTACCTAGACCGGATGGAACCAGTAATGTATGGAAAAGAGTTTGATTGCTGAAACTTACTGGAATAATAGGGTGCATTCAGTCCTGATGGTCTGTGGGGGGACATTGGCCCCCCTGGGTCGGGGAGCTGAGAGTACACATACCTTTGACTGCACATGAGGGTTCAGTGCCACGACTTTCAAGCACATACACATGAAATGTTTGTATACATGTTGGAAGAAAAAACGAATAATTTCATTTATGTCCCTCAGTTTCAAGAGTGGCTTTGGGTGACCAGACGCGGGCGGTTCCTGTAACGTTATTCCTCGGTTCCCTAATATTTCAACACGACACTGCCACAACACAGTGCCTTATAATCCTCCACACGTCCTCTGATGTGAAGCTATCCATCGTCTCCTGCATTGAGCATTTTATTTCCCATGGAGGGAAGAAACATTTCAGCACTTTCTGATCATCTGTCATTAATGGTTAAATCGTGTTAATTATCAATTGCATCTTTTTTGTTGAGTACCTCATTATGCACACATTCTACTGATACATCTCCCATATGAGTGGAGAAGCCTCTCTTATTCTGTACTAGTCTTATTCATGCAATCCCGATTGAATGAGTCGGTGCATCAAATAAGATTCATTATAATAATGGCTTTTCAGAAGTTTGCTCAATGTCTGACATCACGGTCATCAGACTTTGAGCATGGTGTGGTGATAACCAATTCCATTTGAGGTTATTTTAACATTACTCTGCTTCACAGGAAACACCAAAGCCAATGCTATCCTGCTTATATTTAATAAATCAGCCATACTGTACTTTAAATTCATAAGTCCAAATGATTTTCCACTCGCAATTACCAATAATACCCTATTGACAAGCAGACTTCCACATCCATGCTTATTACTTTATTAGTTCTGTATAATTTATAAGGGAGGCCAAAAAGTAGCTATGTGCTTTAACTGTTTAATTGTACTCTTAAGTTATATGATGCCAAATATTTTTGATGAAGAAATTAAATATTTTACTTTTTTTAATCAATGTACGTACAATGTGTCTTTCTGAGTTAGTTATTTTTCTCTGTTCGAGCATGCCTTGCGAGCGACGTTAAGACACTTTCTAAGCAAGGTACACTTCTTTGTCCGGTGTTTTGGATTACATTTATTTTCTGGGAAGCTTGAGCGCACTTGGTTTTATTGTTTAGCAGCCTACACTTATGTGCCTCTTGTTCTCTCAAAGTGAAGGTAAGTCCCTTTTAATTATTCTATGTTCATGCTACCACACGTAGACACACACGCGCACTCGCACACGCACAGACACGCACACACACAGACCCACACGTTGTTCCTCTCCGATCCTCTGTTCCCCTTCTGGCTCATCACTAAAGCCTGTCATATACCACAAACCTGCCGATCAACAGAGGTACATCCGACCCCAAATGCTCACGCTTTTCTTATTTCTAATGCGATCTCTATTCATGCTGCAGAAGAAGATGATGATCACATTGTGCTGTGCTATCATTGGAATCGTTGGCTTCTCCTACCTGTATAGTTTCTTCTCGTAAAGGTAGAGGAAATGGGTCAAATACATTAAGAATAACATTGTTGATTCACATTGACTGATTACTGCATAAACCATTTACCTTTTCTTCTGCTTTGCTTTCTTTACAGGAAAATGTTTCTTCCAGAGAGAACTTGCATAACATAAGTCCCTGTCTTCCTCTGGATTTATTATTTATTATGAATTTGAATGACCAAATCCAATCCCTAATTCCCACACCCTCCACTTCGAATTATATTACATTTTCGGTATGAAGTTTTGGAAAATATGTTTTAGATGATAAATGTCTTGATTTCAGTGTTTTTGTTTTATGTTCATATTTGAATAGCGGGCGTTAACCCAACCTCATTATTCTGGACTTCAGGCGCCGCCTGGCGAGACGTCTTATAATTACGTATTAACTTTTGCCGTTCTGGTTGTCTCCAAAGGTTTTTGCGTTTGTTATGTTTATAAAGTTAATATTTTTAAATATAGTTGATGTAAATGAACTAAAGCGCCTCACCTCACTGCATAAATGAGACATAACTTGATTTTCGATTGCCCAGTCAGATACATGTATGTGCCCCGTGCCATTATGTCTATAACTTTTAACATCTGTTATCGTTGTGAAAATTGTTTTTACGAACTTTCTGTGTGTCATGTGATGCTGACGTAGTTTAAGAGACGGTCTTTCATGTAAAGAAATTGTTGATAGTTATTAAATAAAATCTGTTCTCTGAGTTGTGTGTTGCTTATTTGATTTGCTTTGTGGCCGCTCAACTGACATTATTCATGTTTATGTATTGAGGTGGAGATACACCTAGTAATACTGACAGGCAATACAATGAAAACAATTCTTTCAGTTCTGAAGCGCTAAGCCATGTCTCGAACTGTGCCTAACAAATATTAATCGTCCGTCTGTCTGTGTTAAACGTTGGGACGCAGTACACTTCTTCCAGAAATGAATTCGCGATAAAGATAAATAGCAATTTCCTTGTCCAATCGTGTTCATGCTGTGCTCGGCTCCCCTTCTCTGATTTGCCGGTATGGATGTGGAGGCGGGTCTTCTGTCCTGGTCGTGTGTTTTGTGACCAGCTGAAAATGGCGTCTCGTAGCGAAGCGTCTTAACTTTATCGGACAACAACACCCAGAGCAGCCGTAGATATTAGAACCAAGGGTACGACATGGGGGAGGGCTGGACCGAGAGGCTACACGCACATTGACCCAGAAACAACACCTTAACACCCATAACGCCAAGGACTTCATAAAGAGGTATGATTAAAAAAGTATAACAACTGAAGCTAATCTCCGATAGCCGAGGCTAGCCCTAGCATCTAGGCTACTTAAGAAAGGAGCCGCGGCTCGGCTCATTATGACGGCGGTCAGGAGGACCGGGAAAGACCGAGACCGCGCTGCGGTATCAGTCGCTATCAGTACCGTCTCCTCCGTGTACCGCGGACCCCGCGGGGTTTGACGTCCCGTAGCCTGGACGGGAACACTCTTATTGTTGGTCGACGCAAGCCTGCTAGCCAAACACTGCTAATGTGAGCTAGGCTATAGAGCTAGCTGCTCACGGGTCGCTTCGGATTCCCGGGTTGATTAACCTCACAATCTACACATTTAATACACATTAACATTACTGTATAGCTTCTGTGTTGAACCTGTGACCCTTCTCTCTGCTGAAGGCGATGGAGGACCCGCACCCGCGCTACAGCAAGCGGCTGGTGAGTCGCTACTCACTGTCATTGTTTGGTCTCCTTCACACATCAACTCAACCAAATTGCCGTTATTCAGTTAATACGGTTATCAAAAACATGTATACTATTACTACAACTACTATACAATACTACTATTTTAAACAGTATGTGGCTCTGGCCATTCTGTATTTTATTTAAAGTCGCTTACACTAATGAGAGCCTTCCAAATAAACAAGACATTAGTATTATGTAACTACGATATACTCTATTAGTGCTATATTAGTACTATATACTCTATTATTACTAAATTAGTCTCATACACTCCTATTACCGTACCACTAGTCATTTAGCAAACCATATTACTATATGCCTTTTAAAGTTGTTCTTGAACCACAATGGATCTTTATAACAGGCACTCGCCTTAACCTGTAATATTGTATTCATGTAATAATGGTTTTATATTTTCCTTATCTTGCTTTGTTTTATGGATAATACTTTTTAAAGATTAATAATAGACTTGATGATAAAGTCGGGGTTGGGGGGAAGGGTTATTGAGGCTTCATCCATCTGCCAGCCAAGCCGCTGCAGAGGATGAATTTAAGTTAGGAAGGAGGGGGTGGCATTGTGTATGGAAGATTAACCCCTGCTATTGTACTAATGCATTTTTTGGCTTGGATTGGAACTATTGAATAGTTGGCGGCGGCCTGATTGTTGTTCAGGCAGCCAAGGAATTAATGTTGTGTCGCTCTCTTCTTTCTTACATAATGGTAAATGTTTTTATGTAATTTATTACACTATCCTTGTAAATATTTGAGAAAATAGGCTATTTGGTATGATTGCCATTATTTTATAAATATAGCAGCCATTTAATGTTTAGTAAGCAATCTCTATTGCCTGTTATGCAATTTTTTGACTGATAGCTACAATTTAATACTAGCTGCTCGAGTTCACACGGGGAACACAATTTTGTAGAATATGGGCCAACAGCAAACCTTTCATCACAGACTATAAATGTTCAATTATATATATAGATAGATATAGATGGACAGATAGTACCCATTGAACAGTTTACCATTCATACATTGTTGTCTTGTGTAACTTTGATCCACATCCAAGCCTCACTGCTATTTTATTTCCTTGCTGCAGATGTGTTTTATTGAAAACATTTCTTAATTGCCCTGTGACCAAGAGCCAACCTTCTTTCATTAAAAAATGTCAGAATGGAAAATCCTACCTGTCTCTTAGTAAGCAGGTGTGGTTGAGCTTGTGTTGAGCGTCTCTCCGTCGGTCTATAGCGCACAGGCACCCGGCGGCGCTACCAGGACGATGGCATCTCGGACGACGAGATTGAGGGGAAGCGAACCTTCGACCTGGACGAGAAGCTGCACGGGGACCGCTTCAACTCTGAACTCATCAAGCGCATGGAGGGCAAAGGTCAGGTTAAACTATTAACGCAAACTAATATTTACTTTTCTTTCTAAAGAACCATTTTATCTTCTGTTGTGTCAAGTGGAATTGCTTTGCATATACTCTTCAAAGTAGGGTTGTAAAAGCAATAAAATATGATACAAAAAAATCGTTTTTTGGCATGTATAAACCAAGCTTTTGTTTGATGATTGATTTGAGTGCTGCTTTGATAACTGTTTCTCGTCCTTCTTGGTCTTGTTTCCAGATTTCACATTTAAGTACATACAGAGGGAAGGCCTCAGAGACCCCATTATCTTTGAGAAGGCAGATGGACTAGGCATAGAGTAAGGTCCTCCCTCCAACCACTACACTTTTTTTATTTTCCCGTTCAGTTCAAACACTATGATTTGGCAAACCCTTTGTCTAAACTCCCTCAGAGATTACATTTATATTTTAATTATATTTTTGTTGTCTTTCAGAATGCCGGACCCTGACTTTAGTGTAAGCGATGTCAAGTTGTTTGTTGGTAGGTGCCCTTTATGTGTCCTTCATGACCACGAATACCTTTTTGCTCAGTTTTATCATCTATACAAATTCAAACCAGAATTTTGTTTTCTACTTTTTTGTTAATATTGTGATATGAATTAGTTTCTATTAATAAAAACCGTCCCCTTATACTCCATGGATGCGGTGGCATTATGCTCTGTGATGCTCACTCCCTCTGTCCCACAGGCAGCCGGCGCATCGTGGACGTGATGGACGTCAACACCCAGAAGGGCATCGAGATGTCCATGGCCCAGTGGCGCCGCTACTACGACACACCCCCCTCTGAGCGGGAGAAGCTCTACAACGTCATCAGCCTGGAGTTCAGCCACACCAAGCTGGAGAACCTGGTGAAGCGGCCCGCATCGGTCAGTGTGCTGACAGTACTAACCTCAGATAACACAGTGGCACCACACCAGGCCCCAGCAGCAATTTGTACTCGTTGGTCAATGTTTTTCCTTGGCAAAATGCATTGTAAATATTTTGTATGGAATTAGATTGCGGAGAAGAAGTTGTTTCCTCCTCCGACCCACAGGTGGACCTGATAGACTGGGTCGACAACATGTGGCCACGGCACCTGAAGGAGAGGCAGAGGGACTCCACCAACGCCATCATAGACATGCACTACCCCAAAGTACAGAAGTGAGTCTCTCTCCAGCAGATGGAAAAAAAAATCGGACTCAAGATTCAAAATAATTCTTCCTCAAAACGAATTAAATTCCTTGTAACCCTCCCACCTGACGACCTGCTAGAGTTGTGTGGTGCATCTACATCTGGTGTGTCTCTCCCCAGGTACTGTCTGATGAGTGTGCAGGGCTGCTTCACAGACTTCCATATTGACTTTGGAGGCACATCTGTTTGGTACCACATCCTGCGAGGTGAAAAGGTCTGTTCTGATCCCCATGTTCTGTGGTGATAAACTAGAGATGCTGTTACTACTACTTGCTATAGGTTTAGTGTTGGGCATTGAACAGACAGATTTTATTAAAGGTCCCATGGCATGGAAATCTCACTTTATGAGGTTTTCTAAATATGAGTTCCCCTAGCCTGCCTATGGTCCACCAGTGGCTAAAACTTGCGTTCGGTGTAAAACGAACACTAGATGTTCTGCTCGCCTTTGGAAAAAAACGGCGGCTCAAGCGCGCTGATTTGGAATGTAGTCCCATATGTCGTCATAAAGGATCTAAGCTCCTCCCCCTTTTCTGCCTTTCCCGCCCAGAGAATTTGGCCCGCCAATGAGACACGACCGTGTGAGCTCCTCGTGTGTGTGATTACACACACTGTAACGCAAGTGTTTGCTGTTGGTGTCATGGCGTATACCATGTTGGTTCTTTGACGTCTCTTCTATTTCCACTAGGGATGTGACGAGATCTCGTGCCACGAGATCTCGCGAGATTAAACTCGACGATATTACCCGTCACGTTAAAAATCTGTCTCGCGAGATTTGTGAGCTATCCAAACTTCTATTTGTGGCCTGTGGGGACAGTAATGCACCTTTGCTACGTCTAGCCTGCCAGAACCTAAAGGAGAAGGAAAAGAAGAAGAGAAGGAGGGGAATCAGATAAGCTGTGTTTGAAATCGTGCCCTATCACGGATATAGTCCACTATATAGGGTGCTCGCCATTTTATAGTGGTGTTTGAATTCTCAGTGGTTAATTTCATGCACTATATAGTGCACTAAAAATACCCCAAATTTGAGTGTACATGCGATTTAGGCCTACACTACATGTTACTCCCGTATACAACAATGCAATGCGGTCGTGTTTTTCCGGAGGAGAAGAAGAAGCTGAATAACCGCGAAAACGAATACATTTAATGATAGTCTCCAGCTTTCGTTCAGTAATGTCAACAATTTATTTGGGATTTAACATAGAATATTTAACATTCAAAATTAATTAACAAGGAAATGTAACATTCATCATCAATATAACCTCCAGCATTCCTCGTGAGTGCCCGGTTTGTTTACATCAGTGGTTTTCAAACTGTGAGGCGCGCCCCCCCTGGGGGGCGCCAGAGTTCTTCAGGGGGGGCGCGACGTGAGAAAAAAAACCTGAAAGTCGATGATTCAAATCATCAGTCGTACTTCAACTGTAAAAGTAACATAACTAAATCAATTTTCAACCGTTTATCTTCGTGCAAACCATTTAACAAATCTACACACTTGTATCTTCAATAATATCTAAACAGAATTTCGATATCATTTAAAATGTCTTCAGAATCACAGTTTTAGTTTCAAACCGGCATCGTTTTTAGTTGCTTATAATAATTTAGGTCACCATAGCAACGCCGGTAAACAAACCCCGCCGAATAGTCGAATCTCTGGACTGAAAAGGCAGATCTGATTAGACTCAGAAAATTCAGAGTCGGGGACCCTGAATGAATCTGTGTAAACTGGCAGTTTACACAGATTAAGATGTTCAAATGTATTTAAAAAAGGTTAAGCTAAAACATGCTTAGATAAAGTTGTTAAATTGTGTTAAATGTGTTTAAAAACGCACAAAGATGTTGTAATGTTTCAAAAATGTTTAAAATGTTTAAAAAATATGTTTAAAAAATATGTGGGGGGGGGGGGGCTCAGCTGAATTTTTTTTCTCTGAGGGGGGGCTCACTCTCTCACACTTTGAAAACCCCTGGTTTACATGATGTGGGCACATCTGTCTACATCACACAAATACCCGGCGCATTTACTGACGCAAATGGCGTTTAGAAATGTTCAGCGTAGTGTCCGAATTCTTGTTTGTTCGTTCCCTATGTAGTGCACTATATCATAAACACAGGGAATAGTGAGTAAGCGTATAGGGAACGATTTCGAACACAGCTAAAGACAGCCAGAATGACGTCGGAAAATACCCGTACTACCGTCGAAGATGCCCCCGCCACTTTTAAATAATTTGTTAGGCAGCATTTTGGGTACTTTGATTTGGTTTTGCACATAATATTGTTTGCACTTGAAAAAAAGAGAAATATTAAATTAAATTTATTTTACTTTAACTTTTATAAATTTTAGTTTTAGTCTCGTCTCGTCTCGTGAGTTGAGTGTATCGTCACACCCCTAATTTCCACAACAAGACTTTAGGCGGGTTTATCTCAGCCATGGTTGAGAAGGAATTGGGGGAAAGGAACTTTGGCTTTGACTCCCTGAAGTACATGAACTGCGACATGGTGCCTGCCGCCGGTTGCCGTAGGGCACCACCGCCGCGAAGCACCACCGCCCAGCAGCAGGCAGCGCGCCGTTCAGTCTACTTAAGATTGATGTGGAAGAACCAGAGACGTGGGAGATCCCGACAAAGTTGTTTGTGATTCATAATATCGTCTGGAGGCGCACACAGCTTTTGGCCATGATAATATGCATTATATGATATTATTTAGATATAGAGCTCCAGGACTGTAACGCAAGTGTTGTACACTTCCTTGTTATTTGGATAACCGTTCTGCTGTTGGTGTTATGGCGCATAACACGTCTGATTCTCGTCTCTGGTATTTCCACAACGAGACTCGTAGTGGGGGTTATCTACGCCATGGTTGAGAATGAATTGGGGGAAATAAACTTTGGCTTTGCCTCCCTGAAGTACATGAACCACGACATGGAGGAGAAAGGGATTGTTGGCCGCGAATGTCTCCCGCCTGAGCCCCACTTCCGGCTGCCGAGGGACCACTGCCTCGGCGCTGCAGGAGGCGATGGTGCATAAGCGCTGACCGCTGCCTCGGCAGAGAGGCTCCGGCTGAGTCAACCGCGGTCAACAATCGTGGGCAACAATTCTTTCTCCTCCATGTCGTGGTTCAGTCTACTTCAGATTGATGTGGACGTGGATGAACCAGAGACGTCGGAGAACCCGACGCGGTCGTTTGAGATTCATAATATCGTCTGGAGGCTCACACCGCTTTTGGCCTTGATAATATATATTATATGATATAGATATCTATGTATAATATGATATTATTTAGATATAGAGCTCCAGGACTCCCGTGCGTTCTAGAATATTTGTGGCTGTGTGTGCCTCGCCATTGCGATACATCCACTGTAAACAGAGCGCATGGTACCGTGGCTGCAAGCTTCTCAGGGCCACACCCCCACCCTCCTCCTTGACCTGCCTCTCCTCCTCATTTGCATTAAAGCTACAGACACCGAAACGGCGCATTTGGGGAAAGCTCAATGTGCGACTGGCTCGTAGTGGCTGTAATTCTGCACCACAGCTGAATTTCGGGAATGTCTCCAAATACTGTGTTTGGGGCCTACTAATATCTATCTTAAAGCAGCCATAAAGTAGCATGCCATGGGACCTTTAAAGCTGAACGCTCTACATCCTCACCTTATTGATAGGCCTTTCTCCCGTGTGCAGGTGTTCTGGCTGATCCCACCCTCGCCCCAGAACCTGGAGACCTATGAGAACTGGGTGTTGTCAGGGAAACAAGGCGATATCTTCCTGGGAGACAAGTGCCATGACTGTCAGAGGATAGAACTTAAGCAGGGATACACGTTCATGATTCCGTCTGGTACGTTAATTCACCATCGCTCACAACATGCGCACACAACACGTGAACACAAGCCGCGCACACACTAGTAACCACTAGGGATGGGCAAAATGATTCTTTTCCGGGAACTAGTTCTTTCAGTTCAGTTCACTATAACGATTCGTTTATTTGATTCGGTCGTTTTGATTCGTTCGTTACGTCAGATTACATCGTAAAAAAAAATTTTTATAAAAAAACATTTTTTTATAATTTTTTAATTGGTCATGGGTCCGGATAGGACCGTCAAGACCGCAGTCCGCCGTTTGGAGATGCCTGCTTTCTATTATATCGAACGTCCCACCAATATTTATACCACTTGCTTACTCTCTATATTTTATTCATGGTTTTACATTTATAATTTTATTTTACTTTACATTTAATTCTTCATTGTTCAGGCATTACAGAACTTGCATGGTCATAAATAAAAAATACGAACTGCAGTTTAATTTCTTTGTTTGTTCTTAAATTGATGGAGAATAGAGCAAAGACTCCTGGGATTGGGAAATGCGTTTATCCAATAAACAGATGGAGGGTTAGGCAGACAGAGAAAGCGTGCATATTCGACGGTACCGCCTTGTCATTGGTTTACCCAGGTGCCATTCCAACACCATTGCTACCTCTCATTGGCTGAATCTTTGAGCACGTTGTAGACTCAATCAATATAAGTCGCGGGGAGACGGAGCTCTGTTCGTTTGTATATTTTATTTTCGTGACCATATGTTTGGTTTATGTTAAAAAAAAAAGAATCAAAGAACCAGTTCTTCTTGTTTTGGGGAACCAGTTCTTGTCGTTCACGTTCGGGATTCGTTCGTTGTAACGAATCAGTCGCGACCGACACATCTCTAGTAACCACTGTTGTGCGGCGTGTCCCCAGGCTGGATCCATGCAGTATACACCCCAGAGGACACGCTGGTGTTCGGAGGAAACTTCCTCCACAGCTTCAACATCCCCATGCAGCTCAACATCTACAGCATCGAGGACCGCACGCGGGTGAGTCGCACCGTCTGCACGCCAGCATTAGGGGTCATCAGGCTTCTCTTAGGGATTTGGTTTAACAATTGTTCGGTCTCTTTAACTCAAACGTTATTATTTATGAAACCCTGCTATTTATTCAAACCTGAATAAACTGCAGAAATACTTTTTTATTGATGTAGTCAAATTTGTTGTGACAGATGGGACGACTCTATTATACCTGAATGTAAATGGAAGCATTTGTAACGCAGGATTAATGTCCCCCCCCCCCCCCCCCCCTCCAGGTGCCAGCCAAGTTCCGCTACCCATTCTACTTTGAGATGTGTTGGTATGTGCTGGAGAGATATCTCTACTGCATGACCAGCACCTCCCACCTCACCCCAGAGTTCCAGAAGTACTCCCTGGGCATAGGTGAGGGTCGGCCACACCCCCCACATACAAACACTGTCATAATCTGTAGTCCTAAACCATCAACATAACTCGTTGTGGTGAAGGGGGCCCTTATTATGACCTATTTTTTTGGTTATTGGATTTCTTTTTTAGCTTTTTTTTTTAACCAAAGATTTGTTTGCATCAATGAATGTGATCCATTCCTCACTTTCTTCCCTTTCTCTCTCTCTCTCTCTCTCTCTCTCTCTCTCTCTCTCTCTCTCTCTCTCTCTCTCTCTCTCTCTCTCTCTCTCTCTCTCTCTCTCTCTCTCTCTCTCTCTCTCTCTCTCTCTCTCTCTCTCTCTCTCTCTCTCTCTCTCTCTCTCTCTCTCTCTCTCTCTCTCTCTCTCTCTCTCTCTCTCTCTCTCTCTCTCTCTCTCTCTCTCTCTCTCTCTCTCTCTCTCTCTCTCTCTCTCTCAGGCCTGACCCGTGAGGAGTTCCAGGCCAACAAGCCCACAGACAACGGCGCCCCGGACGGCGCCGACAGTGAAGGCGAGGAGAAGGTCATCACGGAGATGGCGGAGGAGGAGGAGGAGGATTGCAAGCCGGGCGGCGGGCGGCGTGCGGAGCTGACCCCCTACGAGCTGGAGGGCCTTTGGAACCTGGTGGGCAAGCTGGAGGAGCTGCCGGCCAACAAGAAGTGCGTCCCTGAAGGGATCCAGGATGCTGCTGCCCTGCTGGAGGGCATGCGGGTGAGTGTCTCCACCTGGTGGTCCCCAACACCTCTGTTGTTATTTTACCAACATCCTGATCCATTGGATTGATAATAACAACCACTAGGCTGGAGTTCTTCAATGTCTTCTGTTTCTGCTCCTCCCAGGCAGTGCTGAGGCAGCACGCGGCCGACGAGGCCAAGCTCTCCTACACCGGGGAGCCTATCGTCAAGTGGCCTAAACGGGTGAGGAGCCGTCACTCCTGGGGTAAGACAGCCGGCCGTGCGTGGTATTCCAGATTGTAACTGTTCTCCTCTGACCTTCTTTTTCCAGCCGTCGTGGTACCGTTCTCCCACCCCTCCCCCACCCGTGGTCTACCGGCCCCGCGCGGGCCCCTCCCAGAAGCCCCCGACGCCCCGCCCCCTGAAGCCGGTCTCCTCCCTGTCGGTGCTGCGGCGCCGACGGGTCCGCTGCAAGCGGTGCAACGGCTGCAGCAGGAAGGAGTGCGGCAGCTGCCAGTTCTGCCACGACATGAGGAAGTTCGGCGGCCCAGGACGCATGAAGAAGGGCTGCGTCATGAGGCAGTGCCTGGCGGTGAGGACCCCTGAATGGCTGATTCATAGTGGAGGAACACAGTAGTCCATGAGCTCTAGTCCAACAGCTCAATGTGCTCTAGTCAGCGTTCACGCTAGACTTTTTCTTGGGCGGACAAATGTCTGACACTATTCCAGAATATCGGACATTTGGAATATCTTCCGGACGTTATTCACTAATAATTAAATAATCACCAAAAGTCCACATTTAAACGACAAACGACACAAACTAAGTTGCTTCAATAAATGCCATTTATTAAATTAGCCTAGGCAAAAAAAACATAACAGCCATTCTTGGCAAAAATGGTAAACGGGTAAAAAATAATTAATTCGATAATTGAAATTCTTGCAGGCTACTTTCGGCGCAACTTCATGGCATGGAAGTGCTCCGCTGCTCGCGAAAAGTTGAAGTCTTTCAACCCCGGCCCAAGGCTCGATATGCGCATCAGCCTCGTCACCTTTTCCTCAGCTAGGCGGTTTCTGATAGATGTTTTAATCCTGTTTTGGAGAGAAAAGGCTCGTTCCGCAGGAACACTGGACACGGGGATTGTACTGGTGATTTTGGCCAGCTTTGCCCTGTCGGGAAAGATTTGTGCGTTCACACCAAACGCGACGGGCGACAAGATCCCATACAAAGTGAACGTAGAGACGCGTATCGGACAAATTTTTCGCGAGAGAAAACAGGCGACAAGTTTTCATTTGTCGCGCCACACTTTCGCCGTGCACAGGCGAGCGCGTTCACGAGGATTTGACAGCGTGGCCACTGAGTGACATGTGTATGCATGTGCGGGTGCACTGCGCGCGTTCATGAATGCACGTTCGTGTTTGTTACTGGTTTTCATATGCTACTGATTAATTCATACATAAATGCAAACTTCTTTCTTTTTTTTCTCCGACATGTGGGACGTTTACATTTTATTATACCGGCCATGCGTGCGTCCAATCGGCCAATGTCCCGCTATAGCCGGCTTACGTGAACGCTGGCTCTAGTTCATTTGCTCCATGAGTTCTAGTACATGAACTCTAGGCCATGAGTTCTAGTCCAGGTGATGTAGTCTGTGGGTTCTGCTGAAGCATAAGAGCAGCTTGCCTGACTCCTCTGATCTCTGTTTAGCCCGCCCTGCCCAACACAGCCCGCTGTGCCGTATGTGGTGAAGGGGAGCCGGAGGAGTCCAACCCCTCCACTCACACACTCATGGAGTGTTCCAACTGCGCTGAGATCAACCATCCCGAGTGCATGACGGTTTGTCTCTCAACACACTAATGTAGCTGTGTCCAGTTCTCAATACATTCCCAGTTGAACTGGAGTATCTCAACACACTAATGTAGCTGTGTCCAGAGCTCAATGCATTCCCAGCTGATGGACGGATTGTTTCTACCAGGAGCCCGGCGAGGGGAGAGTTAACAAGGACCTGCCCAGCTGCTGGGAGTGTCCCAAGTGTTACCGTGGCAAAGGCTCCGGTTCAGAGGTGAAGCCGCCATATAATCAGACCATTGTTCCCAGTATGTCGGACCTGAACCCCTTGTTGACTCCCATCCTCTTTCTCCCGTCAGTCTTCCAGTGACGAGGACAGCGTGGCGTCGGTGGGCTCTGCCTCCTCGCGGCCATCCAAGCTGGCCCACCGGGAGGGCCATGGCCAGGGCCCGGCTCCCCGGACAGCGCCCCCGCCCTCCCAGAGGCTGCTACTGCAGCACCAGCAGAGCCGCAAGAGAGCCAGCCCCCTGGAGCTGCGTCTGAAGAAGAGGGTGAGCGGGACACACCAACTCGGGCTGAATCAACGTATGTGTATCAGACACTGTGACCATGAACCACGGCTCCTCTTTTGATTTATCTTCTCTTGGTTTTTCTGTAGATAAAAATGGAGCGCAGAAAACTCTTGGCGGTGAGAGACCGGTTTTGTTTCATATAAATATCAGATCATATAACAGTCTCAGTCTCCCAGTGTGGCCGAGAGTGACTGTGGGGAGGTCGTCTGTGTTTCTCTCTCTCTCTGGTGGAAACAGAAGCACTCTCTGGAGCGTTCGCCCGCGCGGCTGTCCTCCAGCCTGCTGCCCAGGATGCGGTCACCGGGCAGCAGACTGTCCCGGGGCCGAGGCCGGGGGGCCCTGTGGGGGCGTGGCACGTCTTGCCGCATCTCCCACGCACCCCACCCCCCCACAACCACCTTGCAGCAGCAGCCCTCCCCCAGCTCGCCGGCAGAGCCGCGGGGGGAGCCGCGCAGGGGGAGAGGACGGGGGGTGAGGTTGAGAGGAGGAGGTGCAGGGCGGGGGCTCTTAGGGGGTCGGAGTCACGGAGAGATGGATGAGAGCGACGACGACAGCACCAGCAGCAGCAGCAGTGGCAGTGAGGAAGAAGAGGAGGAAGAGGAGGGCAAGGAGAACCTGCCCGAGGCCAGAAGAGGAGGCAGGTCAGCCAAAGACGGAGGACTCGAGGACGTGGAAGAGGGGGACGAAGGGGAGGAGGAGGGGGAGCAGGACAGCAAGGAGAGCCTGACCCTCACACTCCAGCGGCTGTCCAAGGCCAGGAGTGACCCCACCACCATCGTCCCCAAGCTAGAGGCGGCTGTCGCCCGCCGCTCTACCGTATCCAACGCGTACAAGGCGGCCCGGGCGCTGGCCCGGGCGCTGATCCGGCCCCCCATCAGAACCTCCAGCACCCGGGGGGAGCAGCAGCTGGCGGACAGACACACCGCGCTGCCTCCCCTGCGGGGCGGTCCCACACACAAACCCCGGGTAGGACACCCGGACGGCTCCAAGCGGCCCTGCCCGGGGCGGCCTGACAGACCCAGCAACGGGGCCTCTTCCTCCTCCTCGTGTTCCTCCTCCTCACAGGCCACACCCCGCCTGCCTCTGGCCGCCCTACAGGGGGGGGCGGAGGTTGACCGGGATCCCGGGATGGGGGCCCCCGCCTGCGAGAGGGAGGTCTGGGTGTCGGTGTTCAGCTACCTGAGCCGGGCCGACCTGTGTGTCTGCATGGCGGTCTGCAAGAGCTGGCATAAATGGTACGGCTCTCGGGACCACCCGTCAAGGTTGCATGAGGTTAAATACTAATCGAAATTATATATTTATATATATATATATACTGACTGACACTCGTGCGTTTGTCATCAGGTGTCTAGACAAGCGGTTGTGGTCGAGGATCGACTTGAGCATCAAGCGCACCATCACCCCCCAGGCGCTGACGGGCATCATCAAACGGCAGCCCCTCATCCTGGACCTCTCCTGGACCAACATCTCTAAGAAGCAGCTGGGCTGGCTCATCGGCCGGCTGCCTGGTGAGACCTGCAGTCCAGGGCCTCGGACTCCGGTATCAGACCGGGCTCGTTGTAGTGCTGACCTCCAGCCCAAGGGACCTTGTTAAGGGCCCGGGTTAAGAACACCTGCTGAGAGATGCTCTCACTCAATTCTTTCATTTAGACTAAAATAAGAAATAAATAACGATAATGGAAGGATTTTCTCTGGCCAAATTATTGACCTGGTCATTCCTCGGACTCTAATCGTACCATCAAAATCTATAATCGGAACATCTCTAAAATACATATGCATCGCCTGCCTAGTACATTTTCATTGCTACATATGGTAGTTATACGGGACAGTTATGTGCCTGTCTGTGACGTGACCTCTTTATTCCAGGGCTGAAGGACCTGATGCTCTCGGGCTGCAGCTGGTCGTCCATCTCAGCCCTCAGCTCCTCAAGCTGCCCACTCCTCCGCTCGCTGGACCTGCGGTTTGCAGACGGGGTCAAGGACTCTCAGATCAGGGACCTGGTCACTCCTCCAGGTGAGCATTCTTCTATATTTTATATAATGTTCTCTGGGCTGAGACGCATAGTGTAGAGATCCCCCCCGGCCCTCTCTCCCCCTCCAGGCTGTGATAACCGCAGCCAGCTGCGCAGCATGCAGTGGTTCCGTCTGTCGGGGCTGGAGATCAGCGACTCCACGCTGCGGCTGGTGATCCGCCACATGCCCCAGCTGACCCGCCTGGACCTGTCCAGCTGCGCCTGCCTCACCGACAACTCCATTAACCTGCTGACGGCTGTGGGCTCATCCACACGCAACACGCTCACCGACATCAACCTGGCAGGTGAGGAGGAGGGGCTTGGAGAGGGGCCCAAGGGCACACCTGAGCAGAAAGCCGGTTGATCCTAAGGAAGGAGGAGGATGGGCTAACTGTACGTCCACACCAGGAGCGACCAAAGCGTCAAAGACGCTTTGGTCGCTCACAAAGTTTCGCTGCGAATTTTTCTGTTCGCTTTGGTCGCTCAAGTCGCTCATGACATACAATTCAATTATGCAGACGCATTTAAAGGAGCCGTATGCGTTTAGTAGGCCCTACAGACAGCCATATCAAATAGTGAACTCTCCCATACACCTTGGCCATATTGCCGAGACGGTTTTGCTTGTTCGATAAAGTGCTTCGACAACAAGTAGGACAGTGATTCCCCCCAATATAAAAAAAAATCCTAAAATGTAGGCTAATTACAACCGAGAACAAAAAACCCTGCGTGCTGTAGTAGTTGAAATATGTTTCACTGATCTGGATCTGCAAATCATGATCTGCACTCATTCGTCGCATTCAAAACAAATAGACATTAGCGCACATGGCTAATTTGCATACGCGCACAGGACTGGTTGGCTCCGCAAGGCAAATAATGGAACATATCTATCTATCTAGGTCTTTCTGTCTATCTATCTATCAACGTGTGTCTAGTTTTAATGTGATGTATTGTGTGTATGTCCAGTCAGACTTGTTCTGTGTGGTCTTGTAGGCTACTGTCCTGTGTGGGCCGAACCACCTAAATGGATTCCCGACGATTTGTGTCGTTTGGTATTAATAAAGACTTGACTAGGCTATCTATCTAGACTATTTAATTAACAATTATTCACCTCAGGCTCCGTGAATAGTGGGGAATAGAGGGATAAAAGACAAGAGATACATCCCTTGTCATTTATCCCTCGTCTTGTCGATTAGTTTGTTTATGTGACGATTTCAAAAACTTTTTTGGTTTTGTTTAAAGCATGCTACACGCGATTGGTTGGTTAGATTGGTGGCATGTAGAGCAAATTAAAATGAGTCCCGCTTAAATACGAACGTTCTAGATGTAGCCTATAAATACTCCCGCTTATCATCACTTGATATCCAAACCACTATGGCGTTTCGATCTCTGAACTGAAAAAGGGTGGGTTCGTACAACACCGGGTGCCCAGTTACAGCCGCGATTAATACTTCAGCCGACATTTTGTTCAGTGAGTGAATAAAGGTAGGTAGGAACCAAAGTGCCTGCCGATGTTCCCTGGGATCCACGCAAGCGAAGAGCGTCTACATTCCGATTGGCTGTCAGTGTTTGGCCGCTGAAGCGAATAATAGTCATTTGCATAAAGTTAAAAAGTTTTCAACTTCTTTTTGACGCTCTGGTCGCTCAACTTTGGCCGCTGGTCGCTTTGGTCGCTTTGGTCGCTCTTGCCCATAGAAAGTGAATGACTTCCGGCGATTTGGTCGCTCAATTCGCTTCTGGTGTGGACGGACAGTAAGAGAGAGCCTTCAGGGCACACACCTGAGCGAGGAGGAGGGGGAGCTCAGCGGGAGCTTTCAGGGCACACACCTGAGCAAGGAGGTTGAGCTTTGAGGGAGCCTTCAGGGCACACACCTGAGCGAGGAGGAGGGGGAGCTTAGAGGGAGCTTTCAGGGCACACACCTGAGCGAGGAAGGGGAGCTTAGGGGCCATTCACACTAGGGCCGCGCCCCGTGCCCGAGCTCATTTGCATACTAAAGTCTAGAACGTTTGGCTAGTGTGACCACGCCATCCGTATTCCAGCACGGAACAGCCCCTTGGCCACGGCACACTTGAGAGGTGTGCCGTGGCCAAAGAAAGTACAGATGCTAATGAGATGACACGCGGATACGCAACGTGAGCTGGATGACGTAGTCTTTGCGCGACCCTTCTTTCTTTATAGGTCCATGCCCTTCTTCCCCACAACAATCATTTTAAACATTGGCGGCAAGCGGTTCACGAGTGGGTTTACGTTGGTGCGATAGTGAAGTTGAGTGTTTACTTGAAATTTGGGCAGACGACAGCATTCACGTTGTTGTTCTCCATTGTTGTTATGCCGGCGAGGACGCTAGGTGATGACGTATGCATCGTATTACGACGTGATGAATGTATGAAGGAGCAATCATGCCCAGGCCACGGCTTTTGGGAGCAGTGTGACCATGGGCCAGCGGGGGGAGTGGGGAGGGGGGGAATCGTGCTGCAGGAAGATTAACTTGTGTATGTATGTATGTATGTGCATGCATGCATGCATGCATGCACGAGTTGGCTCATGAGGAAGGATATGAAGGCACACGTGTGATTAGAAATATTGTACAATTTATTCAGAGTGAGGGAATCTGAAAAAATTTGTGTACAAAGATGGATAGTAGGTGAAAAATGAACAATACACAGTGTCACTGTGACTCACTGTTACACTGTAACAAAGCAGTGGAAGAAGGGTTGCAACCAAATCTATTAGGGTGACGCCAAAGGAGAAAGTCGGTAGATAATTTCTTCAGCCCAGTCGGGACAACGACGACACAACTTCCCAGACTGAGGAGTTTCACCTCAGTCTGGGAAAACGGCGCAGAAAAACGGCGCAGAACTAGTTTGAACCAAACAATACGTGCAGACAGTGAGGAAGGAACCGACCAGTTGGGTTTCTTTACTTTCAACAGACTTTCTAAACCACTGATCTTCTTAGGTGTGCTGAGGCCTGTCAGTATTAGTGCATTGAATAACACACTAATCGTGAACTTTTATTTATTTTTAATTTATAGTAAATGTAACAGAAGCTCTATGTTGGTGGCTTAACATTATTTGGGTAGTAGCTAAAAACGGACTGTTCTCTTCAATATTTCCAATCTGTTTTAATGGCCGCTGTGTGCCTCCTCTTCAGGCTGCAACCGGCTGACGGACACGTGTCTGAAGTACCTGCGCCGGCTCTCCTGCATTTCCCTGCTGGACCTACGGGGCTGCAGAGGGGTGTCCCGCAAAGCTTGTGAGGCCTTCATCTCCGAGCTGTCGGTCAACACCCTGTACTGCCTGTCGGATGAGAAGCTCATCCAGAGGATCTCCTAGAGCAGGAGAGGAGGTGTGCAGCTGGCACCTCGCTCAGGACACCGCAGGGGGATACTTCCCAATAGGGACAGACTTCCCAGCAGGGACAGACGCTTGCACTTGTACGTCATAATGGTTGGGCCAACCATGAGGAACTGGGAGCACTTATTGAACTGGTGGGGTGGGGTTGAGCTTCTGGACTAGGACAACATTAGTTCATTGCGATGTTGTGTACATTTCTTTTTTCATGTACTGACAAACAGACTCAGGAGTTTTTTGGAATTTGGGAAACTACTATACTAAGTGTGCGTCAAAGTGGGAATATATATATATATATATATATATATATATATATATATATATATATATATATATATATATATATATATATATATATATATATATATATATATATATATATATATATATATATATATATATATATATGAGGATCCCCTAAAACCGTTTTTTCTTTTACAAAGCTGTTCCCAACTTTCATTATCTATGTTCACAGCAATTGTAGATTTTCCAGCTGTGATCTATTTTTTTATTCGTTATCTTGGTACTACTGGTTGTATGGTATGCTTTTGGCAGAAGGACCCAAACATTTTGTTCTATTTTGGTTCGTATGCACCCAGGAAAAGGTTTCATGTTTGGTAGTTTATTTTAGTCTTATTTTCAACCATCTATTGTAGACTAAAATATTTTAGTTCTGACACACTCCCTCTTTTCAAAAGGACGAATAATTTTATTATTAAGTAAAGTATCTGGCACTTTTAAAGTGTGGTATATTAGTCTTAAGTTTACCTGTCTATTTATAACAAGTTCCTACATGGGTACAGCTTCCCCTCGGTGTAGATGCATCTGTACACAGAGAAGATGGGGACTCACTGAGCTACTGTGTTGTCGCTTAAGAAGGGTACCGGGACTGTCTCACACACACACACAGCCACACACAGTGTGGATGGGTATACAGTATAAATGGGCTGGTTCTAACCAAAAAGCAGAGTGATGGGTGGATGTGAGTGCGTCTCAAATAGCCGTTACAATTCAGGTGCTATTCTTCCCAGACTCCTTTTTTGTTTTGTACAGCGGTAAGATTTAGAGCAAAATGTTAATATTGTAGACGTGATTCCCAGCCCATTTTGATACCGATATTTTGTTTGATTAAGTCAATGTGAGTAACTACTTTCCACAAATGTGTTGAATTCAGTGTACAAACATCCGCTTCTTTTGAATCTATTTTTCTTTTGTTCAGTGGCTATAAAGGGTGTTTTCTGTGAGCCCCGTTCTTGCCAAACTGCTTAAAGAATATAAATATATAAATATATACTTTTGTGTAAATGTGTTTCTCTATTAGATTCTGAGAACCGATATCCTGTAGCATTAATTATTTTCAAAAGCTTTTTCCACTTTATGTTAATGTTGTGTTATTTTTCAAGAAAAATAAAGGGTAACTAGGTCAAGTGAAATTCAGTGTTGAACTTATTTGAAGTCCACTTTTTCCATAATGTTTACCCTGTTATTCCTGCCACCCCTTTACCCTCTTCTGTGGATCCCATACCCCACCCTGGCTACTCTGTGGAGCCACTACCCCACCCTGGCTGCTCTATAGAGCCTCTACCCCACCCTGTCGTCTCTATAGAGCCACTGCCCCACCCTGTCTGCTCTATAGAGCCTCTACCTCACCCTGTCTGCTCTGTGGAGCCACTACCCTGTCTACTCAATAGGGGCACGACCCCACCCTGGCTACTCTGTGGAGCCACTACCCCACCTGGCTGCTCTGTGGAGCCACTACCCCACCCTAGCTGCTCTGTGGATCCACTACCCCACCCTGGCTGCTCTGTGGAGCCACTATCCCACCCTGGCTGCTCTGTGGAGCCACTATCCCACCCTGGCTGCTCTGTGGAGCCACTACCCCACCCTGTCTGCTCTGTGGAGCCACTACCCCACCCTGGCTGCTCCCCTAACCTGGAAACGGAGCCACACACATTATGGGGAAATAAATAATGAATACCATGTCGCTATAACTTGCATCCCAACTACTTCCTGGGCTTTCAGGAGGAATATTTGCCGATGTCTGGCAGAACAGCTGTGGACCAATCGGAGGGTTTCGGGTCCTCCTCTGCTGCAGCTGTCATCAACAACATCGGATGCTCTCCACTCCAGTGACCTGGATGTGATATCACCATCAGACCGAATCTTCTGTATTGTTGACAGCTCAACAATATGACATAAACCGAAGATGACTGTCAACGAGGAGACTGTCTGGGGTAGAAACGAGGCATATGTCCGTTTTTAAAAAAATAAATAAAAGCCAACTATGTCCTGCACAATAGACAGCTTTGACCGGGCACATTGTTGGCTCTAGCTGGTTGTAGTGGAGGCGGATCCCAGGTGCGGAGAGCAGATCGATGTTATCGGCTCGGTGGCCGTCGTTAGCTCCTAGCTAGCTGTCAGATATCAACGAGTGACTAACCATGTTTTGAAGTATGGCACTATCTCGAACGTATTAACGTTACCGCATGTGAAGTCGTTTTTGACATAACCAGACGAATAGCTGCTAACCATCGCTGCGGTGTTATCAGGGAGGCTAACTCCTCAGTTCAGCCCAAAAGGACGGGCTTCTCCTAACATCCAGTTCTTCTGTTTCGGGAAGTGGTTCCTTCGACATCTTTGTGAGGATCCAGCGGACACAGCGATGGCCCTAGAGGCGTTCCCTCTCCATCTCCTGGTCTGGAACAACCAGTATCTGGAACTGGACCGAGAGCTTCAGAAAAATGAGGTCCATTTCAATGGCATTTGCATTACATTGTTGCAGTGTTTCTTACTCCTGGATGAACCACCTGGTCAAAGTGCCCCTGAGGTGTCTGACTGCATTAAGTGAAGGACTCTTAGTTGGATCTTTGTTCTGCAGAAGGATGTGGAGCGCTTGGATCCTCGAGGGCGCACCCCGCTGGAGCTGGCGGTGTGTCTGGGCCACCTCGAGTCAGCCCGGGTCCTGCTGAGGTACACAGCCGACCCCACACACTGCAACGCACAAAGCTGGACCAGTGAGTACCTGCCGGTTCCTGCCTTCTATCTCCTATCATGGCCTGGTCCATTGTATTACAAACCCTGCTAATTTTCTACTGAAACTTGTTTCAGTTCTGCAGGAGGCTGTGAGCACCGGCGACCCAGAGCTGGTTCAGCTGGTTCTTCAGTACAGAGACTTCAAACGGGCCACAGAGAGACTGGCCGGCATCCCGGAGCTGCTCAGCAAACTGAGACAGGTACGACTCAGAGGAGAGGTCAGCATTAACCATGAGGGAGATGGAGAACTGCAGGTTTGTATATGTGTATTTGTATGTGTACGTGTGGTTTGTCATATTTTCAGTCCAGTAATCAAAATGAACTGCATAGCATGTGCCTAAATTATGTTTATATCTCTTTTCCTTTGCAATCGTGTACAGGCCCGGGACTTCTATGTGGAGATGAAGTGGGAGTTCACCAGTTGGGGTGAGGCCATTCTTCCTCCTCTAGTTGTAGTATATCATAGGGTAATATAGTATCAGTGGGTATATCAGAGGGTTTCTTCCAAATGATAATCCCTTTTTTGTGTATCCTTCTGTCAATACAAATTAATTGGCAATTTCAATCCTTTGTTGTTTCAACTGCACTTCTGGCCCCTCCACAATCCCATATCTATTGCACTCTCTTAATCCATACCTTCTTCTTCATGACTCCTGATAACCTCATCTTGCTGTCTCCTCTCTGTCTCCCTCCTCTCTCCACCCTGTCTCCCTCCCCTCCCCACCTGTGTCCCTCTCCAAATGTCTTCCTCTCCACCTGTCTCCTTCTCTCCACCTGTCTCCCTCTCAGTGCCTCTGGTGTCCAAGGTGTGTCCCAGCGACGTGTACCGCGTGTGGAAGAGCGGCTCGTGTTTGCGCGTTGACACCACCCTGCTGGGCTTCGAGCACATGACATGGCTCAAAGGCCGCCGAAGCTACATCTTCAAGGGCGGAGGTACGGCTCTGGGCCAGGAGAACCTCTGGGAATCAGAGCATCTGGGTACATACCTCTCAGAAGGAGACGGTTCGGTCTGCTGTCTGCGGAGCTCGTCGTGGCTTCATTTGAACAGCTCTCGGTTATTCAACTGGTGTTCTTAATTTAACGAGTGAAGTGTATTTAATGAGAGCCCTCAGTGGTCTGCCTCTCTACTCCCATCTAGTGGAAAATCGGAATGGAAGCAACACTCCAATGTTCCTCGTCAATGTTCAAACTGAGGGGTGTCCAATAAGACAAGATTCCAAAGTCTGTATAATTTTGTAATATTACGGCGTGTGTTGAGGCATACAACATATTTCCAATGCACTATTCCTCCTATACTTTAGTAATTTAGGGAAATATATTCCCAATGCATTTATCCAACAATACCAAGGCCATCTTATCCTCCAGATGTGCCTGATAAGGCTCTCAGACAGTCCGTACTCTAATGCCTCTGCCCGGTGTGTCCGCAGACGACGGGGCGGTGGTGATGGAGGTGGACCACGAGAAGCAGGTGGTGTACACGGAGCCGCTGGTGCTGTCCCCGCGAGACGCGCCCTCCCTGCTAGCCGCCATGCAGCCGTCGCAGGAGAACACGGCGCAGAGGCTGACCGCCCCTATCGTCTCCACGCACCTCAACACCCGCAACGTGGCTTTCGAGAGGTCAGGCCCCCCACGGGGAACGGCCGGAATACACTGTTCAGTTAGTTTAATAGCTCTTCTCTTACAGTGCTTATATAGGTAGATGGATAGACAGACAGACATACAGACATATATCTGGCTGTTACACACGACGATTCAACTATTAAACATGACTAAAAGGGTCTAACATTGGAGATCACCACTCATATATAAACAGGTATGTATATTTATTACACGGCTCTTCTCAATGTTGTGGAATGCTCCGTTCACTTGCATGGGCCTTCACAACTTCCGGCAGTTAATTATTTTTGGATAATTCACAGTTGCTAAGCATATAATGACCACTGTCAAGAAAAGTGGATTTTTTGCCTCTGGTTCACGACGTCAACGTCTTTGGCGAACCATTTCTCTGCTGATCAACACTACGAATTATAATTGTAAAAAGGCAAGGCAAGGCAAGGCAACTTTATTTATATAGCACTTTTCATACACAAGGCAGACTCAAAGTGCTTCACATATAAACATTGTCATACAATAAAATAAAATAATAGATAAGTAAAAGAAAACATATGCAAGAAATGAGTAAAATAGAAAGTGCAATGTATTTAAGAGAAAATTAAATTGAAAGTTAAAAAGGCTTTTTAGTAAGTAAAATTGAAAGTGCAATGTATTTAAGATCAGATCAACAGTCTCTCTGGAACCCAAGTCGGGACTACAACCCGACCTAAAGGAACTTGGTCCTTTCTCTGGAACTCCAATCCAGATTCTAGGACTCTAACCCAGACAGAACTTGAACACAAACTCAGGACTCTAACCCTTATACAAACTCAGGACTCTAACCTTTATACAAACAAACTCAGGACTCTAACCCTTATACTCAGGACTCTAACCCTTAACAATATTCTAGGACTCTAACCCAGCTTCTAGGACTCTAGCCCAGACCAAAGGCCTTATTCTTATTCTAGGACTCTAACCCAGCTTCTAGGACTCTAGCCCAGACCAAAGGCCTTATTCAACAAATTCTAGGACTCTAACCCAGCTTCTAGGACTCTAGCCCAGACCAAAAGGACAAACAAACTCAGGACACTAACCCTTATACAACCTTTCTCTCTGGTATCAGATCATGTATTTTTCTGGTAAAAATAGAAAATAAAGGGAAAGTTAAAAAGGCATTTTAGTAAAATAAAGGTAAAGTATTTAAGATTTAGCAGAAAGCTAAAGCAAACATAAAAGTCTTCAATCTTGTTTTAAAGGTGCTCAGAGTTGGGGCAAGTCTTAAATCCTCAGGGAGTTTATTCCAGCTATTTGTTGCATAGTAACTAAATCCTGCTTTCCCATGTTTCGTGTTTACTCTGGGGATAAAAAGACACACCTTGTGAAGTAATTTTTTAGTTTTAGCAAGTAGTCGTGTAATAAGCGGGATAATGTAAAGAATGTCATTATTGAAAATAAGCCCCTTCAGGGCGAACCTTCGCGTTGGTGTCCTGTTCGCCCTGTCGGGGCTTATTTTACTGATAATGACCGGCGTTCTATGCATTATCCCTTACATATTATATAACCTATCATGTATATGCTGGGTTCGCTGCTCATTGATTGGAGGACATATTGAGTACAGAATTTGATATTAGTTATCATGAGGCTGGGTCCTGACCTTTTTCTGTCCTCCAGGAACAAGTCGGGGATCTGGGGCTGGCGCTCAGAGAAGAGCGAGGTGGTCAGCGGCTACGAGGCCAAGGTGAGCAGCCCTCTGGTCCCTGGGACACACTGAGGCCCATAGCTCCATGCTGAGGGCCCCAGCTCTGAGCTGAGGGCCCCAGCTCTGAGCTGAGGGCCCCAGCTCCGCGCTGAGGCCCCCAGCTCCGCGCTGAGGCCCCCAGCTCCGCGCTGAGGCCCCCAGCTCCGCGCTGAGGCCCCCAGCTCCGCGCTGAGGCCCACAGCTCCACGCTGAGGCCCCCAGCTCCACATAGAGACCCGCAGCTCTGAGGACGGCTCCAACCCCCCCGTCCCCGTCCCTGTTACCATGGTCCCCGGTCACGCCCCTGCCCTCTGCCTGCAGGTGTACAGTGCCACCAACGTGGAGCTGGTGACACGCTCGCGGACGGAGCACCTGTCTGACCAGGACAAGTCCAAGAGTAAAGGTACACACACACACACACACCAGTGGAGGCTTCTCCAGTGAGGAGAAGGAGGAAGATCCTCCTTAACATTTTTGAGAATAAAAAATGTAGATTGTTCAGACTACATTAATGAATTAATGCCCTTAAGGACTACTTTAATGCCTTTGTATATGTTATGTTTGTTTCCCTGGGTAAAGGAACATTAGCACCCTCTGTCGCCTATTGACAATTACTTCAGGGAGGACGTTCCTCCCTCAGTCTCCATTGACTCCCATTCATTTCCCAGAAAGTGTTGGCGGCCGGTGAATAACATGGGGTTCAATGGGAGAGAGGAGGAAAGTCCTCCTCTGAGTGGGTGTGACTAGCTAAGGGATCTGGATCTCGCCTACGTCTATTCACGAATAGGCTGAAGCCCTGGTTGCGCTATGAACGAATAAGCAGGAGTCCTGGCTGTGGAGCAGCCCGGAGGGAGGGGTTATCCCCTCAGGTCTATGGTACGAGAACCAACAAACCCTCTCAGTCGAATGCCTCGTTTCCACCGAGCGGTTCGCTCCTGTTGGTTGCGGTACAGTGCGGCTCTGTTCGCTTATATTGACGTTTCCGTAGCCCTCGGCCGGTCGGCGGAGCCCGCGGACGGGGAGGGCTGCCCTCCGCCGGAGGGAGGGGTTGCGTAGCCAGCGAGGAGGGTTGATCTATAAATGAAGTCCCTCAATCTTAATTGGCTTAACACCATGACCAACATTCTGAAACATCCATTAACATCCTCATTTGCCTCAAACAATGTAGGCTTACAGCCCATGTGAACAGTTGTGAAATAATGTTCTTTTTCTTTCAATTGTTTGTTACTCTGACTGTTCTGTTTGATATTGTGGAAAGGATGTTAGTGAATGATTCAGAGCATGATGCATTTTAAATGCCGTCACTTTTGGTATTGTGTCTTTATTTTTTCTTAAAACAATTGTAGCTGAAAGTAAACATAGCCAAATTACAACCAATAGCTTGAGTCATTGAGAGCAAAAATGGGCCCAATGATAGTCCTTGACTATTTAATTTAGTTTTACAAATCAAGAGTAGGCCTGATTTGACTAATTGGCTTCGCATCCTTTCCTTCTGCCATTGTAGTCCAATACATGCCACCCACCAGCTTTCAAAGGACAATGCTTCCACTGGTGGATTTGTGTTAATTCACATAATTATCCCATCCTGCTATTTTATAGTTCAGCAAAACACCCTGAAACATCTTGTGTCACATAGTTATGCCACAATAGGCTACTATTGGTGCAAGCAAGCCAATGGCAGCCAAGCACGCAGTCCTAACTCCCTCACTTTAAAAACTGACACACACACACACACACACACACACACACACACACACACACACACACACACACACACACACAGTTGTTTGTAGTGTTGTTCTTTGCTCCCAGGGTCCAAGACCCCCCTGCAGTCCTTCCTGGGGATCGCTGAACAGCACACAGCGCACAACGGGGTAAGGACCCACACCACCGCTACACAACGCTACACTACCGCTAAGCAACACTGAGCCTGTACATACACTGTGTCCCCATCACCGCTACACAACACTGAGCCTGGACACACACTGTGTCCCTACCACCGCTACGCACCACTGAGCCTGGACACACACTGTGTTCCCACCACCCCTACACAACACTGAGCCTGTACACACACTGTGTTTGTGCGAGGCACGTGAATAAATTGTGGTGTGTGTGTGTGTGTGTGTGTGTGTGTGTGTATGTCTGTGTGTCTCCTTCAGGGTAACGTGTCGCAGTGTGCCAGCCCCCACAACCCTACGGCCATCTCGGCGGAGGAGTACTTCGACTCAGAGTTCGCCCTGAACGGCCGCGACATCGGGCGCCCCGTGGAGCTCACCAGCAAAGTCCAGAGGTACGCTGTCTGTCGGCATGGCAACGCAGTCCAGTGGTACCCCTGTCTGTTGGCATGGCAACGCAGAAGGACCCGGACTGCCCCCCCCCCTCCCAGGTTCAAGGCAATAACCCCCCCCAAGGTTCAAGGCAATAACCCCCCCAGGTTCAAGGCAACAACCCCCCCAGGGTTCAAGGCAATACCCCCCCCCCCCCCAGGTTCAAGGCAATAACCCGGTCTCCCCCTCCCAGGTTCAAGGCAATAACCCGGTCTCCCCCAGGTTCAAGGCAATGCCCCCCCCCCAGGTTCAAGGCAATAACCCGGTCTCCCCCTCCCAGGTTCAAGGCAATAACCCCCCCAAGGTTCAAGGCCACCCTGTGTGATAAACCCGGTCTCCCCATCCCCCCCAGGTTCAAGGCCACCCTGTGGCTGAGCGAGGCCCACCCCCTGTCGCTGGCCGAGCAGGTGACGCCCATCATCGACCTCATGGCCATCTCCAATGCCCACTTCGCCAAGCTGAGGGACTTCATCACCCTGAGGCTACCCCCCGGCTTCCCCGTCAAGATTGGTGTGTGTGTGTGTGTGTTTGGGTTTGGGTTTGGTGGTTGGGGGTCTCTCCACTGAGGCCCTATGTGTGTGTTTGTAGTTGAGGTGGTTCAGAGGAGACCCCCGTGTTGTGGTAGTGGGGGGTTGTGTCTGTGGTGGTAGTAGTGGTTGAGGTGGTTCTTCGGTGTGCTCCTCAGAGATCCCGCTGTTCCATGTGCTCAACGCCCGGGTGACCTTCAGTAACCTCTGCGGCTGCGACGAGCCGGTCCACAACATCACGGTGACCCCCCCCGAGGAGGGGGCAGCCGAGGCCGGTGAGCGCTCACTCGCTCGCTCACTCACTCACTCAATCACTCAATCTTGATGGGTCTGGTGTTTGACCTCCCATATCCTCTTTACACCTATTTATACACAATTACACATACTATTAAAATAGATAAAGTCATCATCATGATGGTGATGGTTCATGTCTCCTGCTGTCCTCCGTTGGGCCCAGGGGAGCCCGACGGGGGGGTCAGCTGTGAGGTGGACCCGTCGGTGTTCGAGCCCCCAGCCGACTACGCCACACTGGGCCCCGGCCGCAGCGAGCCCATGCGCGACGACGACGACAACCTGCTGCAGTTCGCCATTCAGCAGAGCCTCCTGGACGCCGGCACGGAGAGCGACCAGGTACCCCCCTGATTACCCCCCATAACACCAGGTCAGACCCCCCTGATGAGACCATCCAGCAGAGCCTCCTGGACGCCGGTACGGAGAGCGACCAGATCCCCCCCTATGACCCCCTAAAGATCTCCCCATGACCCCCCCATGACCCCTAATGACACCAGACCCCTTGAACCCCCTAATGAAACCAGGTCTGACCCCCCTAATGACACCAGGTCTGAACCCCCTAATGAAGCCAGGTCTGAACCCCCTAATGAAACCAGGTCCGACCCCCTAATGAAACTAGGACTGAACCCCCTAATGAAACCAGGTCTGAACCCCCTAATGAAACAAGGTCTGACCCCCTAATGAAACCAGGTCTGAACCCCCTAATGAAACAAGGTCTGACCCCCTAATGAAACCAGATCTGACCCCCCCTAATGAAACCAGGTCTGAGCTCGGGGTCTCGGGGTCTCAGCTATGATGAACATAGTTAAAGCCCCGCTGTCCATCTTGGTGAATTAGTATTGCATTGAATTTCTGCCACTGCAGTGTGTGTTGATGTGTTTTGCCCTGACCAGTGATTCAAAGGTTCATGTGAGCATCAGCTTTCCCCTCCTAAACTGTCCTGCCTACTAAAGTGTGTGTGTGTGTGTGTGTGTGTGTGTGTGTGTGTGTGTGTGTGTGTGTGTGTGTGTGTGTGTGTGTGTGTGTGTGTGTGTGTGTGTGTGTGTGTGTGTGTGTGTGTGTGTGTGTCCTCTCCAGGTGACCATCTGGGAGGCCTTGACCAACACCCGCCCGGTGCCCCCATCTCCCCTTTATGAGGATGACTGTCAGCTGGAGAGGTACTGTACTATTTCTGAAAGGAGAGAAAAGTAGCTCTAAAGGCCAGTTCAGACCAAAGATTTGCGACGCAACTGCTTGCAACTTACAACTCCTTGCGACTCCTTGTGAGGAGACGGGCTGAGACGTTCTAAAAACTGGGCAGTTCATACTGCTGCACCGGGGGGCGACGTCAACTGGTTTCCCTAGCAACTGTGAACGCTCTGGCACAGCCGAGAGCCGCAACAGCGTCACGCTAAAAAGTAGCCTAACTGCGATTTGTTTTGTATTACTGTAGGCGTTTTTACACTGCCAAGTATGCCGATAAATAATACTGAAATGGCTATTTCTTTTTGCTACTACATTTGAACGAAATATTTATGATCCCCCAATGTTGACCTGAAGTTGATTGGTAGACTGTCGGAATGGCAGTAGGCCTACTAAAAGGTGTCGGAATGGGGGCATGTTGGAATGGCTGCATGTAACCATAACAAGGGTTATAGCTAACGTGTACTGTGGACAGTACGGGACCGGGACGGAGTAAAGGGCTTTTTATGGTTCCACGTTCCCGCAACGCAAGAGGTTTACGGACCGCTTACGTCCTTACGGACCCTCCTTGCGTCAAAAGCATTGGCCGGATGTGTGCCTCCCAAACATCGTAACCTTCCGTCGAAGTGACGCAGCAGCAAGGGCTGTGATTTGCCCGCTAACTAAAACCCGACGTAGAACCATAAACGTTCACAACTGCTTTGGAGCGTCTGCGTGATCATTGCGTTGCGGGAACATGGGACCATAAAAAAGTCTTAAGGCCGTGACATACAAGTTGTTCTGTGCTGTGTCCTGATTGGCTGAAGAGAAATAGCTACGTTGTTGCGTTCTAAAACTGGACCTGGCGATTTGACATGTTCAATCTCTGCTCTGGCGACTCCTTGCGACTCCTTGCAACGGCATCAGCCGCGCTGCAACGACCAGTTCACATTGCTGAAACTTTTCCCCTGCGACGTTTCAAAACAGTCTCGTTGCAAGTCGTTGCGAGGCAAATCTTTGGTCTGAACTGGGCTTAATGCAGTAAACGGTGGTTTACCTAATGGTGGTATACGCAGTGTTTGTATTCTTTGGCGTAACTTTCTAACTTTGGCGTTCACAGAGGTTAGCTCCTACTCCTTTACTTGCGCAAGTGTTTTGGAGTTTGCGCAACCAAACCCGTGCAAGGAAAGTTCACATTTATGTAGCTGAGATAACTATGGCCTTGTTAGACAGGCAGGATCAACCACTGTTCATGGACTTCTAATGAGGCCGTTCATGAGCCATGAAGCCTCCGCTTAATTCACCGCAGTCAATTCTCTATTGGATAAAGATAATTTGTCACTTGGAAAGTGCTGTTGCCTATTTGGGTATTTTGTACTAATAATAATAATAATAATAATAATAATAATGGATTGAATTTATATAGGGCTTTTCTAGACACTCAAAGACACTCGACAGTGAAGGGGGGACCTCACTAACCACCACCAGTGTGTAGCACCCACTTGGGTGATGCACGGCAGCCAATCTGCGCCAGAACGCTCACCACACACCATCTTGAGGTGGAGAGTGAGGGAATTAATGAGTCAGTCAATTATATAGGAGGATGATTAGTGGGCCAGATTGAATGAGCCTGGTGGTAATGGAGCTGTTTCTCTTTATTTCTGTAACCAGTCCAATATGAAGCTAATTTGTGTGAATGCTGAAAGAAACATCATTCAAACATTAAAACGTTCAGCTCCGTTAGTACTATTATACTATTCTTTTCTGTATTCATATTATTCATAATTCCAAGGATATTCAAGGTTTTTCACCCAAAATTCCCCCATTCATTCCCATTGGAAAATTCAAAAAACGCTGATTCATGCTTCATCCTCTTCAACACATCATAACTTGGTCAAATTTCACCCTTTTACCATCGTTCAAACAATTAAACAGATCTATGTGGTGATTAACATAATTTACAGACGGAGGCGCGGTTGGCTATCAGTGACGTCTCAGACGAAACTGTGCGCTATCACTACGTCGTGTCGGCGCTGATGAGATCCACTGCGAACCGGGCGGCGAGTTTCATAGTAAATCCCCCGAACCAGGGCAAATACAGAGACCTCAAAGCCTTCCTGTTGAAGACTTTTGAGCTGTCACAGTCAGAGCGGGCCAAACGGTTGTTGACTATTCGAGGCCTCGGGGACAGCAAACCCTCCGAGCATATGGAGATGATGCTCAACCTGCTGGGTACGGAGGAGCCTAACTTCCTCTTCATGAAGCTGTTCCTCCAACACATGCCACCACAGGTCCGGACGGCGCGGATTTCCTTTGTGCGCACTATCTGCTGGTGGGCGTCATAAACAACCGCCTGGTGGACGCACAGACGTTTTCCTCGTGCCCGTGGTGAGGCAGCATACGGCGGGCTCTCCAGCTCCCTCAGAGGGGGACGAATATCAACGCATTTTCAGGTTGTTCCCCGGTTTAACCCGACCTACCTTTTCCGCGGTCATGGCAAAACATGGAGTAGAGCATCATATAAACACTAAGGGCCCACCCGTCTAAGCTAGAGCCCGACGACTAGGGTCGCTAGGTCGGAGTTCGCCAACATGGAGCGCCTGGGCATCTTCTGCCGCTTAGACAGCCCCTGGGCCTCACCCCTCCACATTGTTCCCAAGCCAGACGGCGGGTGGCGACCTTGTGGAGATTACCGCTGCCTGAACGACGGTACCACACCCGACCTACTCAATCCCGCACATCCAGGCATAATGCCCCGATCGCCATCACCACTGACGCGTCTGACTACGCCGTCGGCGCGGTGCACGAACAATGGGTCGATGGTGCCTGGCAGCCGCTCGCCTTTTTCTGTCGCCAGTTGACCCCCAGGGAGCGCAAATACAGTGCGTTCGACAGGGAACTCCTTGGACTCCGGCTGGCGATCCGCCACTTCCTTTCCTCCTGGAAGGCCGAGAGTTTGCGGCTTTCGTGGACCACAAGCCACTAACATTCTGCATGTCCAAGGTGGCGGATCCGTGGTCCGCCCGGCAGCAGCGCCAGCTTTCGTATATCTCCGAGTACACCACAGACATCTGACCCATGCTGGCAAGTCCAACGTGGTTTAAGACTGCCTCTCCAGGACAGTCATTGGAGCCGTCCAACTGGGCCTGGATAACGTCCGTATGAGCGCAGACCAGGCCTTCGACCTCGCAGTCCAGACCCTAAGGAATTTGGATACGGGTTTGCGCCTGGAGGAGGTTGCGGTTTGGCATCTCAGATGTGAAGCGCAACGTCTCGACAGGCCAATCTCGACCGCTGGTCCCGTTTTTGAGGCGTTACATGGCCTTTCCCACCACGGCAGGAAGCCGTTGGTAAAATTGGTTTCCCAGAGGTTTGTGTGGCAGGGGCTTAGAAGGGACGTCAGTGCTTGGGTCAGCTCATGTGTTGACTGTCAACGGTCCAAGATGCACCGCCATATTAAGGACCCCTTAATATGGAGTTTACTGTTCTCGAGAGGAGGTTCGACCATGTCAACGTCGACCTTGTTGGACCGCTTCCCTCCTCTCACGGGTTTACCTACCTCTTCACCATGGTCGACAGGACGACCCGCTGGACTGAAGCGGTTCCCCTCTCCTCGACGCCGGCTTCCGACGTCGAGGAGCTTTGGGACTCCTTCAGACCTCTGCTCAGACGGGGCCCAAAGTTCACCTCGGAACTTTGGAACGCGGTAGCTGAAGGGTTGGGGGTCAAGCTGCACCGCACTACCGCCTATCACCCCCAGGCTAACGGCTTGTGCGAACGTTTCCACCGTTCCATGAAGGCGGCCCTACGAGCCAGCTTGAAAGACGGCAACTGGGTGGATAGGCTGCCATGGGTAATGCTCGGCCTCAGGTGCGCCCCTGAGGAGGATCTACAGTCCTCATCGGCGGAGCTGGTCTACAGGCAGGCCCTACGAGTGCCGGGGGATTTTATTCCTAACGCCTCGGTTCCCTTGTCGGCGGCCGGTCAACGTACCTCCCTCCTGGAGACCGCCAAGGTTTTCGCGCCCGTTCCCACGTTGCAACACGGCACGCCTGCTTTTCGCAGGTGTGCATGGTGGGCTATGTTTTCATTCGCAACGACGCACACCGTGATCCCCTACGCCCTCCTTACAATGGCCAGTTCAGGATTTTACGCCACGGCAACAAGTGCCTGGTGGTAGACGTGCCTAGACGTCGGGGTAGACCTGAGACCGTTTCCTGGGATAGGATTAAGCCGGCTAACGTGGACGTTTCCAGGCCGATGGAGGTAGCGCAACCCCGCGTCGGGGCTGTCCGCCTGCGCCGCACCCCCCGCTTACCGTTGAGACTCCCTCGACCTCGTTGACCCCCGGGACCTCCGAGTTGGTGGACGACACCGACGTGCCTGCTGCTTCCTCCGCCTCGACCCCTGTCATCCGTCGCCCCTTCCCTTCACAAGGACTTTGACTATGGGTGAATTCTGGGGGGGCTTGTGTGGTGATTAACACAATTCACCCACGGAACTATGGGTGGGGGGGATGTGTTTAGCCCGGACGCTTTAGTCAGACCGAACGACCATCTCAGTTGAGTCCTCGTTGACTTTCGAACGTGCTGGTTTAAGTGGTGTTTAATAAAAACTCAGTTCTGGATACTCCGCCTCCGACTCCCGTCTCTCGGCACTACATCTACACATTTGTATCTTCAATAATGTTTCAAAAGAATTTAGATATAATTTATACTTTGTTCATAATCACAGTTTTAGTTTCATTACGGATTCGTTTTCAGTTGGTCTCACGCTAAACGTTTGCCTCAGCTGTTGCTCGTTGAGCTATCAGTAGCCAACACCACTCTGGAGTCTGGTTAAAGTCACCGTGGGGGAGGGTAGTATAGTCGTTAGCGTTAGCGTTGACGTTAGTGTAGCGCTGACATTAGCGTTATTGCTGACGTTAGCGTCAGCGATGACGTTAGCGGTGAGACTTCAAAACCCTTCATCCTACAGACTTCATTGTACTATCAAAATGTTCAGCAGATTTCTTAGATTCAGTGTATTGATTCAACAATCAGCTTCAGCAGTGTAGCGGAGCATTTCAGCAGCAGCAGACGTTAGAAGTATGACTTCAAAACCCTTCAACTCATTCATACTTCATTCTACAGACTTCATTCTACCTTCAAAATGTTAAGCAGATTTCCTAGATTCAATGTAATGATTCTTTAACGTTCAGCTTCTGCAGTGTAGCGGAGCATTTCAGCGTCAGCATTCACACCGCAATACCTTCAGGGATGGCAATTCTAGTTAGCCTATAAATATAATGCCACTGCTCTGCCACTTTCCTGCTGGCCAGGGGACATGCCATTTATCATAAATATAATGGTCACATAAGGGCATTAAATCATAACAGGTTGGGCCTTTTGAACTGTATGTGTGTACAGTGTATATATGTGTAGGATACATATGTTGGTTCAAATTCCTGAATTTCAAAACTACACAATTAATTTAATTATTGCTGGATAAGATGCACATAATGAAACAAATCAAAAATGTCCTTTTTTGATTTACTGGAAGGGACTACATATGCATACATTCATACTTAATTTGTTACGTAATTTCATTTTTTTATTTTGTAAATCAATTGTGTTGATTTCCCGATTTCCCCCCGGGTTTTTTCTCTCTCTCTCTCTCTCTCTCTCTCTCTCAGGGCGATCCAGAAGTCCCTCTCCATCGCACTGCCGGGGGCGGAGCCGGGTGGGGCGGCCGACGACCGCAGCCTGTCCTCCTCCTTGGCCTCGCCCGCCGACCTGGCCGCTGTGGCCCCGCCCTCCTACAGCACGTTGGCCCCGCCCTGTCAGGCCACGCCCCAGCCGCCCCCCGCCGGGCTACCCCTCCACAGCTTCGAGGAGCAGCTGAGGATCGCCATGGAGCTGTCATGCTGCGAGCAGGTGGAGATCGACAGGTGAATCCTCCTCCGTCACGTACACCGAGAGCAGCTTGTCTCCTAACGGCCCGTCTCTCTCTCCCTAACGGCCCGTCTCTCTCCCCCTAACGGCCCGTCTCTCTCCCCCTAACGGCCCGTCTCTCTCCTACGATTTGTCTCTCTCCTACGATTTGTCTCTCTCCTGACGTCTTGTCTCTCCTAACGGCTCGTCCCTCCTAACGGCTCGTCTCTCCTAACGGCTCATCTCTCTACTAACGGCTGGTCAGGGCTGTACAGTGCGACAGTTTTGATCGCATTTGCTATTAAAATATATAACGTGCGAAGATAAATACAAGTCCACTCGCACCGGTGCGAAAGGACCTGTGGCGAAAATAAATACGTCTTTCTGTACGGCTTTCAATGGCACTGCTAAGCGCGAGTGTGTGGGAACATGATGGGAGCGATGCATGCAGGGAAATGTATTTTGAATTATAGGCTCGCCAGTTCCACTCAACTACTAAAAAACTAAATTTCCCGAACATTCACACGTTGAGGAGGGGCTTTATAACGGTCGCGGGAAATTCACTTTTTAAGCAAAACAGAAAAATGAAAAGGTATTTCTCTGTATTCGGAAGTTCTTCTTCATCAAATAAAGATAGAAACTTTGAAAAAAATCCACGTATGGAAGAGATTGACTCGGCGACCACAAGCAGGGAACCGGCACTTTCAGACGAAGCCGACTCCACCCATGACTCCGTCTCGGCCAACGGGAAAACGTACAGGTTTAACCCCCAGTGGTTAAAAACGTTCAATTGGCTGGTCTACAACCAATCCAAGAAGTCTATGTTTTGTAACTATTACGTCGAGGTAGGGGAAAGGACATCAGAGGTTAATAAATAAGTGTTTGTTAAATTTGTACATTAAATTTGTAAATTACTTAATTTTGTTGAATGTGTTCACCACTTCTGGCTGCTGATGCTTTAAAATAGGCTCTCATAGTCACTTTACTATTTAATATGTTCATTGTCACTTTACTGTTGTTGAATTTGTTCATATTGTGTTACTTTTGTATATACACATCCTAATCTGTTCATATAGTTGTATCTGAATATTTATTATTTTTTTGACTATAGTATGCTACCAAAATTATTTTTGTGCTACTGAATTTTTTGCTTGCTAGCACCAGTGCTACCATTTTAAAAAAGTAAGCGTACAGCCCTGCTGGTCTCCTAACAGCTGGTCTCTCTCCTTACGGCTGGTCTCTCTCCCCAGGAGGTTCAAGGAGGAGGACGAGGAGTTGGAGCGGATCCTTCAGCTCTCGCTCACGGAGAAGTGACCCGGCTCAGTTAGTCCCGAAGATTTTGGAGGCCCTGTTTTAGTTTTTTATTCGGATACGTTAATATATTATGATTCATTCCATAATTGATCTTGCATAAAGGCTGCTAGTAGCTAGTGTTTGTGTCCAGAACAAGCCGTGATGACGGGTATGTGAGTGAGCGGAGGAGTATAAAACACTAGTGTTGACGGTGGATAAGGGAAGGAAAGTTTGACTTTAGATTTCTTGTCTTTCTTTTCATATTTTGCACAACAATCCTGCTTTCCTTATTGAGTGGTAAACAATCCCTTAAACATATTATATATGAACTATCAATGGTAATGATACAAACTGAAAACAAAGTTATGATGCAATAACTGATTTAAGAATATAATATAAAAATACATATGTTTGCTGCTTTCTGTGTGAAAGAAATATTAAATAATTATGATGCCAAATTCATCTGTCTTTATATTGGTTTAAACATAAAATTGTTCTTAAACGGGTCATAATTTCTTCATTGATCTAGTAAACATTAAATTGGCAGAAATGTAAATAAATGTGATTTTTTTTTGATGGATTGTTAGGCCCAATCCCATTTCTAGCCCTTACCCCTTCCCCTTACCCCTTCCCCTTGCCCCTCAATACAGAGGGGTAAAACGTTCCCCTAAGAAATGGGACGCCCCTCCATTACGTGGCTTCATCGTCGCTGACTGCTATGTCAACAGAAGCCACGAGTAGGCATGTTTCAGATCAAGCATACGTTGCGTTGCGTTGCCTCACATAACATAATGAATTAGTGGATAAAAACGTCAGAAATGCTGGCGTTAACTTCCCTGTGATGTGACGCGTCACATGGCTTTAAAAACTCGCTGGATCTCCATTGTAACTCTGTCCGTCTGCTTTTCTGTGCATATGCTCTTTCAAATAAATGCAGACATAAGACACTCCCCTCAACATATCAAAACATTGCCATAGGATAGGATAGGATTTTATTTGTTGTCATTGCACATACACACAGGTACACACAGGTGCACACAGGTGCAACGCCAAACCACTCCCCAGGGAAACAAAAGGCATGCCATAGGGAACAACGAAACCAACTTACTTAGGAACCAATATTTGGTGGAGTTCACATAAAAAAAAGGTATGAACAATGATAAAAAATAAAACAAAATCAAATTAAATTTAGCTCGGCTACACACACACACACACACACACACACACACACACACACACACACACACACACACACACACACACACACACACACACACACACACACCAAAATACTAAATTACAACAAAAACAATGGTCTCGTTTGGTTGATACATTCATTAGGCAATTGGTATAATGACACAGACATTCAGTGGGCTATTGAGCTCAACACAGAAATACCAAAGTAGAAAACAGACGCAAGAATGAAAAGATTGAACAACGTAAGACTCACTCCCACTGTTTTCTGGCGATCATTTTCGATTTTAGGAACTCATTGTCCCTGGTCCCCCTGAAATTAATGAGCCGTCTGGTCTCCTGTGGTGTCCCTGAGGTAAAGGTGGAAAGGAAATCTTCAGTTTGACAGGCGAGCGACGTAGCCTAGGTGGCAGCTTTACAGATATCAAAGCAGTGCGCCGGTATAATCAACCAAGGGATAGTAGTAGTAAGCATATCCACTGCACACAAATGTTACTTGAAACCTTAACATGTCATGTCAAGGGATATCGGATATCTATCTCAACAAATAGCGATAGCGGAACACATTAGCATCGGCTTCTAGTGATTCAAAACAAACTTGACTAGTGAATCAAAACAAACTTGACTAGTGATTCAAAACTAACTTCACAATTAAAAACCGCTCGAAAATAGTATTATTACACCAGTCTGCCGTAATTAAAGTGCTGAAAATACTTACATTTGTGCGTGTCCTTCGCTTGAACCATCGCTGCTGTTTGTTTATTTGGCGATTTCGGTTGGCCACTAGAGAGCGCTAAAATCTTGTATAGTTCAACGCAGTGTTAATTTTGTCAGCTATTTTAGATTTAGTCTTAGTCTTAGTCTTTTGACGAAAATGCTTAGTATATTTAGTCACATTTTAGTCATTGTTTTCCTTTGTAGTTTTAGTCTAGTTTTAGTCGACGAAAAGTCCTTACATTTTAGTCAACTTTTAGTCATTACTTTTAGTCAAAATGTTTTCTCTTTTTAAACTAGTTCAATTAGGCTAACCCTATATAGGCTATATGGCTATATGCTAAGTTGTTCCACTCAAATAGAGTACTAAAGTGAAAACGTTACGTTGTCCTGGCAACCGGATTTTCAGTTCTAAACAACCGAACGAGAGATGGCGTTCTCCATTGCTTCCATGTGTTGTTTCTTTCAAAATTAAAATAAATCAATTTCAAGAGGTGAAAATCACTACCAATCGAAAAATGTCGAGGCGTTGACATGTATTCCCCTGGGGTATTAAAAGGAAAAGTTTGCAAACGTTAGTTTAGTTTAGTTTTTTTTTTAATATTGTAGCGACCAGTGTTCGCGGGTTCATTCACTTCCGGGTTCGTGCCGGGGATTCTGGGGGATTCCCGGCGCGCATGTTGTTGTGTTATTGTTGCTGTTATTGTTGTTGTTCTGGGTCCGTTACTAGTTGTTGGGGTTATTAATGATCAGTGGGGTTAATGGGTTGGGATTGTTCATTGTTGTGTGTTGTTCTGTTGTTGTTGCCACCGCCACCGAGAATGACTTGTGTGTTAGTTAGGTTTGCTGTTCTATGTACGTGCGAATGAGTCAATAAAAGAGGGTGTTCTGTAGTCGAGCGGTGTATGAGGCACAGACCCCTAGTTGACAAAAGACTGTCTCCCTGTTCTTCCTGGTCGGCGCTACATTGGTGTCAGAAGTGGAATGTGGCGAGCAGCGCGGGAAGGACGAGACGGGAGCCCAGGTTTAAATGGCGCCGCAACTCTCGTGCCTCAGTACACCGCACGACCCCGAGAGCTGCCTTTATTCAAACACACACATAACAGAAAACACGGCACAACTGACCAACACACACAACACTCTCACTAATGGTCCCGATCACACTACACATCACAATTAACACACAAACAATAAAGAACCCAAACCCGTTAACCCCACTTAACCTAATAACAGAACAAGTTATACAAAGACAATAAAACCCCTTTTCCCCAAACATTATGAATACCCAGACTCCCCGGGGGTAGGAGTCGCCACACAGCCCCCACCTTAGGGGTCAGACGTCCCGACGACCCCAACACCCACTGCACAGTCCCGAGTGTTCAGGGGGCCGGCGTCGCCGCCTTGGCCCCGGCCAGTAGCGGCCCCGTTGCGGTGCAGCCTTCCCCTCGGGTTGGGACGCCTGTCTCCAACAGTCAGTAGCGGTCCTGGGGTTGTGGTCGGGGACCACCTCCATCGGGGCCCCCACCAGGTTCCGCTGTAGGGGGCCTCTGGAGCGCCGTTCGGGCACCCCATCCTCCGCCGCCCGTTCAGGGGATTATGGAAAAAGGAACGTTTTCCAACATGACGCGTCCAAAGGAGGAAGACTCGGAGGAATGGCTCGGCGCGACGGCTGCGCAATATCGCCACCCAGCGGCCGTTGGCGATGTCGCAGGATCGGCGGCGGTCGCTCGCCACCTGGTGGCCAGGCTGCCGAAGTTTTCTGGAGCGACGCCACTGGAACCTTACCTGGCGCAGTTGAGGATCGCAGCGCGGTACTACGGTTGGGGTATGGATGAGTCCGCCGCTCAGCTTGCCCTAGCCTTGGAGGGAATGGCGTTGCAGGTTCTGCTGGACCTGGCCCCAGCAGACCAGCGTGACCTCCATGCCCTGACCCTGGCCTTGGAGAGGCGTTTCGGGCAGCGGAGGGTCGTGAGCCACAGCCGGGAGTTGCTGACCAGCCGCCGCCGCCGGGAGGGGGAACGTTTGGGGGCCTACGCAGCGGACGTACTGCTCTACGCCCAGCGGGGCTACCCCGACTTCCCTGCTGCGGCTAGGGAGGAACTAGCCCTTCAATCGTTCCTCCGAGGACTCGCCCCGCCGCGGCTGGGACTGCACGTCCGCCTCGCCGGGCCCCCGAACCTCGATATGGCTCTTGAGCTGGCGGAACGGGCGGAAGGGGAGCTGTCCAACCTACAGCCGTCCGGTGCCCCCCAACATCACGTCCGGCAGGCGGACTACGAGCGGGACGAGGACGACGAGGAAGAGTGTTTCCAGGCCTGGACCTCGCCCCAGCGTTCCCGGCAGCGTCCACCACAGCGTCCACCACCCGACGACAGACGTAGGTCCGGAGATGATCGGCGCTGTTTCCGCTGCGATGAGCCAGGCCATCTGGCCCGTGACTGCCCTGCACCGGCACCACGGGTTAGACCATCTCGTCCGGCGGAAAACGGCAGCGGAGCGGCCCAGTGAGGGGACCGCCGCTCCGGATTCCTGCTCCTCTCCACGGTCGGTGCGCTCTGGTTGGCGGCCCGGGCCGCGCCAGGGGCCTTTACCTCCGCTGCGGGATCGACGGCCGACCCTGCACGGCCCTGGTGGACACTGGGTCGACCATCTCCCTGGTGCGTCCGGGCGTTTTTCCGGGCACCACCGGCGCACTCTCGGGGGGGTGGACGGCGACCAGCGTCCGCCTGACGACCGTTACGGGACAGGAGACCGGAATGAGAGGAAGGAAGCGGCTGGCCGTCCGGGTGGGTGACCAGGAGGTGATGCATGAGTTTTGGCTCGCCGACATCCGGGACTCGTGCATCATCGGCCTGGACCTGCTGAGCCGTTGGGGTGCCAGGATGGACACGGCTGGAGCAACCATCACCATCGGCACGGAGACGGTGGCGCTCCAGTCCGGACGGGGGGAGCATGGGGGCTCTGGCGGCCAGCGGAGTAGTCGCCGGGTTGTGCCCCAGGAGCCTCTGCCTCTGCCCGGCCCCTGCATTCCCCGCGGCCCTGTATCTGCCGCCTTTCCTTCCCCTGAGACCGCCGAGGCCGTCAATGCGCTTTGGCTGCGCAGTGGAGCTGGCCTCGACGTACAGCAGAGTCTGCAGCTGAGGCTGTTACTCGAGGAGTACGGGGACATTTTCGCGGCACGGGATGAGGACTGCAGGCGGACAGGGCTGGTGCAGCATGACATCGACACCGGCTCTGCTCGGCCCATCCGCCTGCGGCCCCACCGATTAGCACTAGCCAAGCGCCAGGCGGCGGAGGACAAGGTCCGCGAGATGGCTGCCGGGGGAGTGATCGAGCCCTCGTCCAGTCCATGGGCGGCCCCGGCAGTCCTGGTGAAGAAGAAGGACGGTAGCTGGAGGTTCTGCGTGGACTACCGGCGCCTCAACGAGGTCACCCGGAAGGACTCGTATCCGCTTCCACGGATCGACGACGCCCTGGACTACATCGGGGGGTCTAGCTGGTTCAGCTCCCTGGACCTCCGCAGCGGCTACTGGCAGGTGGAGTTGGCACCCGAGGCCAGACCCAAGACTGCGTTCACCATTGGACAGGGACTGTGGCAGTTCCGTGTCATGCCGTTCGGACTATGCAACGCGCCGGCGACGTTCGAGCGGATGATGGAGAGGGTGCTGGCGAGCATCCCCCGGAGTCGTTGTGTCGTGTACCTGGACGATTTGTTGGTGCACGCCCGCGACTTTGGGGGAGCGCTGGCGAACCTGCGGGAGGTTCTTGGGGCCATCCGCCGGGCCGGGTTGCGGCTGAACCCTGCCAAGTGTTCCCTGCTGGCCAGGGAAACGCTGTTCTTGGGGCACGTGGTGAACGAGCATGGCGTAGCCACTAACCCGGCCAAGGCAGCTGCAGTCCGGGACTGGCCGACCCCCACCAACGCCGGTGAACTGCGGAGTTTTCTGGGCCTGGCGGGGTACTACCGCCGGTTCGTCCAAGACTTTGCCACGGTCGCTAGCCCCCTCCACCGCTTAACCGAGGCAGGCCGGCCGTACGTCTGGGACGATGCCTGCGCCACGGCCTTCTCCCGACTCCAAGCTGTGCTCACCGAGGCCCCGGTCCTGGCGTACCCCGACGCTGGTCGCCCTTTCGTCCTCGACACCGATGCCAGTAACGTGGGGGTCGGTGCGGTCCTCTCCCAGGGGGTGGGGGAGGAGGAACGTCCCATCGCCTACTTCAGCCGCACTCTCAGTCGGGCGGAGCGCAATTACTGCGTGACCCGACGGGAGCTGTTGGCTGTGGTCCTGGCCGTGCGGCATTTCAGGCCGTACCTACATGGGAAGCGTTTCCTGGTCCGCACCGACCATGCGTCCCTCACGTGGCTCCTCAGTTTTAAGAACCCTGAGGGCCAGGTGGCTCGATGGCTGGAGATTCTGCAGGAATACGACTTCGAGATCCAGCATCGGGCGGGGCGTATCCACAACAACGCAGACGCACTCTCCCGGCGGCCCTGTGCGGTCCTGGAGTGTCGCTACTGCCTGCGACAGGAGGAGCGGGTCCACGAGTCTCCGATGGTGGCGGCTCTCCAGACCACCGAGGCTGACCAGACCATCGGTGAGGCGGAGGGCTGGCTCCTGCTGACGGCGAGTCAGTTGGAGCAGCAGCAGCGGGCCGACGAGACCCTGGCGTTGGTGAGGGACTGGCTGGAGGCGGGGCAGCGCCCCAGCTGGCCGGAGGTGTCGGCACGAGGGCCTGAGGTGAAGGCCTACCACTCCCAGTGGGGATGCTTCCGGCTCCACAACGGGGTGGTCCACCGCAGCTGGCAGGACCCTAGGGGTAAGAAAAACATTCTGCAGCTGTTGGTGCCCCGTGCGCTTCGTCCCCAGGTGCTGCAGCTGGTCCACGGCTCGGTGGGAGCGGGGCACTACGGGAACGCCAAGACCCTGCATCGCCTGCGGGGGCGGTTCTACTGGCCGGGCTGTCGACGGGACGTGGAGTTGCATGTCCACTGCTGCGACACCTGTACGGCGCAGAAAGGGCCTGCCCAGCGTTCCCATGCCCCGCTCCAGCAGTACCTGGTGGGAGCACCGATGGAACGGGTGGGGGTCGACGTCCTGGGGCCGTTTCCAGTCACCGACTCCGGCAACCGCTACGTCCTCGTGGCCATGGACTACTTCACCAAATGGCCCGAGGCGTATGCGGTGCCGGATCAGAGCGCTGCCACCACCGCGGAGAGGCTGGTGGAGGAGATGTTTGCCCGTTTCGGGGTCCCTGCTGAGCTCCACAGCGACCAGGGGCGGAACTTTGAGGCCCAGGTCTTCGGGGAGGTCTGCCGGCGGCTGGGGGTGCGCAAGACCAGGACGACGCCGCTCCATCCCCAGAGTGACGGGTTGGTGGAGCGGTTTAACCGCACCCTGGCCACCCAGCTCGCCATCCTCACCAGCCAGCACCAGCGGGACTGGGACCGCCACCTGCCCTTGGTCCTGTGGTCCTATCGGACGGCAGTGCAGGAGTCCAGCCACTGCACACCGGCTGCCCTCATGTTCGGGCGGGAGCTCCGGACACCGGTGGACTTGGTGTTCGGGTCTCCGCCCGAGCCTGAGATCGCTGGGGGTGCGGCTATGGACTATTTCCGCAGGCTGAGGGATCGCCTGCTGGTGGTCCACGACTACACCCGCCAGGCTCAGGCTGCCTCAGGGGTGAGGCAGAAGAGGGGCTATGACACTCGCTGCCGGGGACGAGCGTTCACACCTGGGGACAGGGTGTGGGTGTACTGTCCCGTCAGAAAGAGGGGGGTCTGCCCTAAGCTGCGGAGCCACTGGCAGGGACCGGGGGAAATCCTCGACAGGGTGTCCGAGGTGGTGTACCGGCTGCGGATGCCGGGCGCCCGGGGGCGTGTGGTAGTGTTGCACCAGGACAGACTCTCGCCGTACCGCCCCCTCGCCCCAGTTGTTGCTGATGAGGGAACTCCTCGTGGTTCCCCTGCCGGCTCCCCTGTCCCTGCCGGCTCCCCGGATGGGGCCGTTGGCCCTGCGGCTGTCGCCCCTAGGGGGGCTCAGCGGCCGAACCGGCGGCGCCGGGCCCCTGAACACTTTAAGGACTATGTGTCGGGTGATGGGGTCGTCGGGGACGACTGACCCCTCAGATGGGAGCTGTGTAGCGACCAGTGTTCGCGGGTTCATTCACTTCCGGGTTCGTGCCGGGGATTCTGGGGGATTCCCGGCGCGCATGTTGTTGTGTTATTGTTGCTGTTATTGTTGTTGTTCTGGGTCCGTTACTAGTTGTTGGGGTTATTAATGATCAGTGGGGTTAATGGGTTGGGATTGTTAATGGGTTGGGATTGTTCATTGTTGTGTGTTGTTCTGTTGTTGTTGCCACCGCCACCGAGAATGACTTGTGTGTTAGTTAGGTTTGCTGTTCTATGTACGTGCGAATGAGTCAATAAAAGAGGGTGTTCTGTAGTCGAGCGGTGTATGAGGCACAGACCCCTAGTTGACAAAAGACTGTCTCCCTGTTCTTCCTGGTCGGCGCTACAATATGAAGACAATCTATTCTCAATATTACTTACATCATTGGTAAAGCAAACTCACAAATCAATTCGCAAAAAGATTGTTCCTTTTCTATAAAAGGTTTGTGTGGCATAGGATTTCCCCTTTTTAATTTGGTTTGTGTAGAACCGAAAATCTGTTGCTCTCGAAACGTGACGTCACACTTTAGTACTCTTGTCTGTTCAGCCTTCAAAACGATAGCTGGTAAATTGTGAAAAATGCATTAAACTGTAATCAGAAAACGCGGTTATATGCTATAAACCCTATAGTATCTTGGGTATAAAGGCTGGGACGAATGTCAAAGTCCACCTTATGTTGAAGTATAGACCGTGGCGATTCCCATTGAAACGAATGGCGCGGTGATTTTCTTCAAAACGAGAGCCAGTAAATTGTGAAAAATGAATTAAACTGTAATCAGACAACGGTTATATGCTATAGACCCTAGTATCTGTGGAATAAAAGCTGGGAAGAATTTCGAATCATGTACAATGCATAACGTTAGCTCATAGCTGAGTGGACCATACCTCCCGTTGCCAAGTCGTAGCTAAGGTCCGTCCTATTTACTGGAGGAGTGAACAGTTGCATAAGAACCTTACGGGAGTGTACTGATTGGAAAATATCATGCATTTTGAATGTCCAAATAGCACACCAATAACGTTTTCGTCCTGTCTCGTCTCGTCAACGAAAACAAAATGACATTTCGTCATCGTTTTTATTATCACAGATCTATTTTTAGCTCGTCAACGTCTCGTCTTAGTCACGGAAAAAAGGTCGTTGACGAACATTTTTCGTCATATTTTTCGTTAACGAAATTAACACTGGTTCAACGGTTATTTACCGTTATGTCATGTTTTATATCGAGCTCAGAGATCGCATTGTCCGTGTATGACTTCGAGCTGAATATACAGTCAACTTTACATCATGAGTCCGAATGATAACAACTAGTAAAAATGCATTTTCGGCCGGATTTTCCTCGAAGCCCTCCCTTTGAAGTGTGGTCCTTGGATAGCTTTGTTTCAAGCTACGTTTTCGCTTCGTTTCAAGGGCTACGTAGCCTTTTGTCTTCGCCCTACCCCTTAACCAAAATGAGAATTGGGACACCCTTACCCCTTCAAACCAAGGGGGAGGGGTAAGGGGTAGAAATGGGACGCACCCTTAAAGAACCAAATAGCCCTTGCTTTTACGCACATCAAGGCCTTATCGTTGGGTCATTCCGCGGACCAGTGTTGTCCGCGGACAACCAGTGTTCCGTGACCTTACTGCATGTGGTCCGTGGAAAAGCACAACAAAATATAAAGTACTTCCTTTTAACAAGCCTGTTGTACTGATGCTATGACCAGTTGTTTTTAGTGATACTAGGCCTATTAAGAGGGGCGGGTATTTCAGGTAGGACTGTGTGTAGACATATTTAATTATGAGTATTATGAGGTGGTCCGCGAAAATCCTTGATTAAAAATAGTGGTCCACACACACACACATTTGAAAAACCTTGCCTTAGGCTTAGAGGCTTGTCCATTTAAGGTGCACTCACACTAGGCCATCTGGCCGTGGCCGTTGTCACACCCAACCATGCTCAAATGGCCCCATTGTTCTCTGGCCTGCACCCACACTAGACCCCGAAGCCATTTGTTTTGAGAATAATGGCTGGCTGATGAAGTTATTGGCTGGCTAGCCGGCTCAGCCAAAACCTAAATCGCTGCTGCAGCCGCCAAATTTTTCATGGCTACAAATGGCTGAAATTTTTCGTGTGTGTCTCTATGTGATAGGGCTTTGACTTTTGCCCAAAGATCATATTCGAAGTTCGATTTGAGCACGGTTAGGTGTGAAAACGGCCACGGCCACGGCCAGATGGCCTAGTGTGAGTGCACCCCTTAGCCTGTTTTAGTGTCGATTTGCCCAAAAAAGTGATCCTGAGTTTGATCCTGCTAAATATTTCTGTTTTTTTTGACAAATATACACAAAAACATACATTAAAGGTTGGGATGGAATTCTCTTTTTTGGCAATTTTTGCAAAATTACTTGAAATCCTTTTCATAAACCACTTACAGCCACTGAGTTAGAAGTACTGACATGAAAATTAAACATGTCAATTATCTGTGGAACGGGCAGGGCTCGAAAAACTCCAGCCAATGATTTCCAGAACCACCGAGTGGCATTGGACAGTAATTATACGTCAATCAAACGGTCGTACTGCACTCCCCCCGCGCGTGACCCCTTCGTGCACGTACTCAAAGCTCGTGACCCAGAGCAAGCTTCTGTTTGTTGTTATTCTGCGGTAGCTACTGGAGCTAGCTAACTAGCTAATCCACCTTTGGACCTAGCACTGCCGCTTTTCCACTGCATGGTACCATCTCGACTTGACTCAGCTCGCATTTTTGGCGTTTCCACCGCGAAAACATGGTATCTGGTACTAGGGATGGGCGATATGGCCTAAAATCCATATTGCGATATACATGCAACCTATTGCGATAACGATATATATCACGATATATAAATCATAATAGAACCATTTCAGAACAGGTTACATAGACTCTAAGGAAAGCTAAACTGCTAAATGTATGTCGTTTTGAGAACATTTATTGTGCAAAACTAATCATACAACATAATGTTGTAGCTGCAGAGACTTTAAAAAAGAAAGAAATCTTCTGTGTAATGACGTATACTTCTCTTAATGAAATAAAAATTGGTGGTGTCTTGTTAATAAATAAACTGATACTGTGAATTAGGGAAATACGTCCAGTATTAGGCATGGCTATTTTAAATAAAGAAAAATCTTCCAAGTGTGTGCACAGATACTTGCTATTAAAACATAAAACAATAAGTGCAAAATGAACGCATATAATTTTGAAATGAACATGAAATGAGAGCAATCACCAGCTCATCCGTTTCGCTTTCAGCCATATTTACTTAGATGACGATGATGCGTTGAAGCCGGTTGGAGCTCATGGCTCTTTAAATTCCGCGGGTCGCGGACGATGCGTTGCAGCCGGTTGCAGCTCGTGGCTCTTTAAATTTCGCGTGTCGCGGATGATGCGATGCAGCTGGTTGCAGCTCGTGGCTCTTTTTCAAATTCGCGGGTCGCGGACGATGCGTTGCAGACGGTTGCAGCTCGTGGCTCTTTATATTTCACGAGTCATGGATAGATCGCGTCAAACATACATTATCGCGATAGAGCAATATAACTAAAATCTCTATCGTAGGCCATTTTTTATCGTTTATATCGTATATCGTTTATATCGCGCATTCCTATCTGGTACCTGAAGTGGCTGCTTTTTTTAGTACCGCCTTGCTCTAGGTTCCAAGCGAGCTGAGCCGATGCTAAAAGGTGACGTCGGCAGACGGCCGGCCACTGATAGGCCAGAGAGTGTGACGAAGTCACGAGAGCAACATGGCAACCATGCTGGTTTAACGGGTGTCGATCTGCGTTGTGTTCTGGCGAATGCGTTGGAAGGGTGGAAGGACGGCTGGACAACAATGGAGGGTTTCTCATTTATTGGTATCTGGATCTGGATGAGCCAAAGAAAATCATGTCATCGCATGTAAACCGTCATAGCCAGGACCACATTCCCGCCTCCACTCAGATAGCCAACGGCATTCTCACAATATATAATAACATAAAAATAAACAAAATAGCATAATGAATGCGATTTGACTGCACTCCAACAAACATAAACATAACCCGCATAGATAATATACACAAAACAGATAAAACATTCATACCTGGATGAGCCAAAGAAAATCATGTCATCGCATATCATGTAAACCGTCATAGCCAGGACCACATTCCCGCCTAGCAAACAAACAAACGGATACTCTGATGCACATATATACAATAAACTCTCAAAAAGTACATTTGCAAAGTGTTAGCTGTTATAACAGTGCTGTAGCATTTTCATTTATAACATTTACATTATCTACAAAACGATTTATATGCTCAGAATGTGACGACAAATACATCAACATACCTCCACTCAGATAGCCAACGGCATTCTGAGCTTGGCGCTGCATATACGTCACTAAGACACAAACTTTTCTTAAAGCGACAGTACAGGTATTGAAAACACATTGACATAGGGGTTACAAAAGGTACCTTGAACATAGGTTAAACATATATTTGTTTCTTATTGATCAGAATTTGGTGATATTTCATCAAAACTAAAATATGTTGTTTCACCCTGGTTACATACACCCCTCCTGAAATTCACCAACATCCTGATTTAAGGATGTCTTCTCAGGCTTACAAAAAGTCTATCACTGACACAACCTGGCACAAATGAAAGATGGACCTAGTCCACATAGTCAACTCGAAAGTTACCTTAATACAAGGTTCAGGAAAGAAAGAGGTTGATCAAATCTCTAGATTTCCTTTAGCTTAATGTGACGCCTCGTACGCCACACAACATTTGGCCCCAAATACTTAGTCCATAGACATCTGTAGGTGTATAAAACTTCAAAGCTGGCCCCAAGAAAACTTATCACATAAGCAGTTTCAACGCTTATTAAAGGCCCAATATCTAAAACAGCTGGGAACGGCCGTCAATAAAAAACTTGGACCTTTCAAAAAAAGGTTTCTGAACCATAGATTCAATCAGTCTGTTCACTGATTTCACCAATCTTCCAGCACGTGTTCTGACAGTGCCATCATCCTCAGTGTGTGCATGAGAGTCAGTGCGACCTGAAGTGTCAGCATGCTGAGATGGCAGTGTGTCTCTGTGCGGAGCGACTGAGATGGGTGGACAGTCATCCATAACAGCAGCCGGACTGAGCGCTGGACTAGGCTGAGCATGCTCTTCTCTTACAGCCAACTCGGACTCAGGTGAGTCGTCAAGTGATGAGATTGAGAGCTCCTCTTCATCTCTGGAATCTGACACGTCCTCGGCAATTTCACCCTGAGTCAATTCTCCAGACACTGAAGCCATTTCATCACCATCAGCGACGCAATCTTCCTCATCAGAATCCTCTTCAGCCCACGACTGATCAGTTGCATCAGCAGTCTCCGCTTGGTCCAATCCAGGGAGAGGCAAGAAGTTCACTTCCAGTAAGAGATTCCTGTGCACAACTCTCGTGTGTCCCACTGCATCCTGTATTTTGTAGACGTTGATACTGGGATTCACCCCAACCACTGTGTACACTCCATCCTCCCATTTGTCGGCTAACTTTCTCTTTCCTCGTTCCCCTTTATTTGATACTGTGAGGGACCGGCGTGGTCGCCCCACGTATCTGGGATACGGCCAACTGGGAATTCTGAGTGTGGGCAAAAATGAGGGCAACGGACAGAGGACTAAGAAAAAAGTGAAGTTTTAATGTCTCCAAAACATTCACACAAAAATCTAGCAACGTTTCAAATGTAAAGGAAATGACTGCATCCGTCAGCAAACATAAACTAAGAAAATATAACATAGCATAGCCTAACATGAATCTAGCATAGCGTTACTAGTACTGGCCTCACATCAAGCCAGCACCTACCCTCCGCCTCTCTAACACCAAATAAGCAGCCCTTAAATAGGGAAATGCCAATTGGCCCAATCAAGGCCGTATGGGCCAGACCATTAGTAGGGGGGGGGGGAACATTCTTCACCTAAAGCTACATTACTATACTGCCCCCTACCGGGACGGAAGACTAACTTCCACCAGCCCAATCTAATATATATATATACACAAACACACAATATAATAATAATAATAGCTCCAATGCGAGACAGTGAGAAGGGGGAGGATTTCACCTTCTCACAGATACCAACACACGATTTCCCACTGACAGGAAAGTGCCCTTGGCTCGTTTGTTGTATTGCCGGGTCTGGTGCTGCTGCTCAGAGGAAGTATGTTTCTGAGCGATCTCCATAGCACTTTTCAAGCAAGAAAGCAGGGACTTTGCATATGTGTCGTAGTCAACAACTTCAGGGTCGTCCAGAACCCGCCTGAACATGACGTCCACCGGCAGTCTAGGGACACGCCCAAACATGAGGAAAAATGGTGCGTAACCCGTCGTCTCATGGACGGTGGTGTTGTATGCGAACGTGAGGGTCTGGACTTGTTGTGGCCATTGCTGTTTTTCCTTTAGGGGAAGGGCGCGGAGCATGTTGCCCAAGGTACGGTTGAATCGCTCGGTTCCCCCATTGCCCATCGGATGGTAAGCAGTCGTGTGGGATTTTGCAACACCAGCCAATCGGAGGAGCTCTGCAATCAGGTTGCTCTCGAAATTGGCGCCCTGGTCGGAATGTATCCTCGCTGGGAAACCATAAACACAGAACACATTATCCCAAAGCTTCCTTGCGACCTGCTTCGCTGTTTGATTGGCACAAGGGAAGGCATGAGCCAGTTTGGTGTAGTGGTCGGTGACTACCAAAACATCAACAGACCGCTGCTTGCTGTCTTCGGCAGTCCAGAAATCCATGCACACTAACTCCATTGGAGCTGAACTCTTGATGCTTTCCAGAGGAGCACGAGCAGCTGGTTCCGGTGACTTCCCAAACCACATCTCTGACAGCATTTTACATGTGCCCTCACATCCTTTTCCATATCAGGCCAATAGAAACGCTGTCTTGCAAGCGAAAGAGTACGATCCTGGCCCTGATGACCTGCCAGATCATGGATGCCGGACAATGTTTGTCCTTTAGACTCTGAGGCAACACATATTGGGATCGTCGCTGTTTGGAAACACGATCTCTTGAGACCCGATACAGAACTCCATCATGGACTTCTAGCCTGTCCCATTGCTTCAACAATCTGAGGACCTTTGCGTCAGCACCATGCCTTTCTCGCCTAGACGGTCGTCTCCTGGTAGAAACAAAGGGCAATACCTTGGAGATGACTGGATCTTGCTCTTGAGACAGCTGTAGCTCCTGGGCAGAGAACATGGGCAGCGCATCCTGACCACTTGAAAGTTGCTGGACTCTTTGCGTTAAGTAGAGTGCCCTGGACTCTGCTGTGTCATTCCAGGCACAGTGAGCCTGACAAAGAGCTCTGATCTCGGCTGCGTCATACCCCGTCCTGGGTAGTGGATGGTTTTCCAGTCTGAGGGTTTGAGACTGGCAGCTGAGCCTGAAAACATCCTGCACATAATCCTCTTCCACCTCATCGGCCTCCTGAGTCAGAGTGGAATAGGGCTCCCTAAGCAGCCTCCGGCCAATGGTTTTCGCAAAGGGATCGCGACTCAAGGCATCTGCCACCACATTCTTCTTCCCAGGCAGGTGCTTGAGATCAAAGGTGTACGACGCCAGCTTAGACACCCAGCGGATCTCACATGCGTCGAGCTTCGGCTTCGTTAGAAGGTAAGTAAGCAGATTATTATCAGTCCAAATGGTGAAGCTATGACCCTTCAGCCAGTGGCTGAACTTTTCACACACACTCCACTTCAGGGCCATGAACTCCAGCCTGTGAGCTGGATATTTCCAGCTCACAGGAAATATGTGTGACTGCTTGCAAAAGCTATCGGTCTGGCCTTGGCTTCTCCTCCGGGCACTTGGGAGAGCACCGCACCAAGTCCATCCAAAGACGCATCTGTTGACAAGATAAATGGCTCATCGAAGTCCGGATGAGCCAGCATGACGCAGTCCAACAGCCTGGCCTTCATGTGCTCAAAAGCGCTTGCACATTCCTCTGTCCAATCCGCAGCAGAAAGCTTACGGTAGGCAGATTGGGACTTTCTATCCTTAGCTGACTTCCCTCGCCTCTTCTGACCAGCTGTAAGTGCAAACAAGGGCTTTGCAGTGGAAGACAGGTTGGGGATAAAGTGTTGATAGTAGAACACCATGCCGAGGAATGATCTGAGTCTCCGAACAGAAGGCGTGCACCCATCTGCGTCCATGAGGTCTTGAACCTGCATTCTGTTGATTACTTCCACCTTGGCAGGATCGACGGACACACCCCCACCGTTGATGATATGGCCAAGGAACCTGACTTGCTTCTGCAGAAGGTGGCACTTTTTAGGAGCCAGTTTCAGGTTGTTCTCCCGCAACCTCTGAAACACTGCTTCGAGTCTGGACAGAGCCTCCTCCTCCGTTGGGGCAAAGACAAGAAGGTCATCGAGGTAACACAGAAGCTTTGTGAAGTTCATGTCCCCAAAGATCCCAGTCATCACCCTCATGAAGGAAGCAGGGCTATTACACAGACCTTGTGGCATGCGGTTGTATTCATGCAACCCGAGAGGAGTCGTGAAAGCCGTGTACTTCTTGTCTTCTTCATTCATTGGAATGTTGAAGAAGCCAGAGGTGAGGTCCATCGTGCTAAAGAAGCAGTTGCCACCAAGGGCAGCGAGACAGTCTGCCTGGTGAGGCAGGGGATGTGCGTCCTTTATGGTTCTGACATTCAACCATCTGAAGTCATTGCAAATCCGCAACCCACCATCCTTTTTCCACACCATCACCAAAGGAGACGCATATTCGCTTGCAGACTTTCTGATGATTCCCTTTTCCTCCATATCAGTGAGAGCCTGCCTCAACTTCTGATAGTGAGCTGGAGGGACTCTCCTGTACGGTAGGCGAAACGGGCGATCGTCCGTGAGACGGATGCGGTGTGTGTAACCCTTGACCTCACCGCAGTCAAGAGAGTGCTTGGAAAAGATCAGACCCAACTCTGACAGACTTTTGCCGGCCTGGGATGAAAGACTAGCACTGGAAGAAGCATCATGCTGTCGTTTCTCGGTGTCGGGTTGCTTCTTCTCCGAAGCTGCTTGTGAGCCCTGGAAAACATCAAGATCCTCGACTGCTAAGCACGGGAACACATCAGCCTACTTACAATTCCTCTTCAGCGTGATCGCCTTGTCAGATGGGTTCACGACTGTCCCCAGAGAGGTGTGACAAGACGACCCACTAGAACACCTCGTGGCATGGCTTTTGAGTTGGTCTGCTCAACAACAACAGTGCTGCCAGGTGACATTGGCAGGGAGTCTGCCCCAAACCAAGTGCTCATGCTGGGTAGGAGGGTCACTGCCTGGGTGAGCTTGACAGTTCCTATCTTTTCTGGGACTGCGCTCCCCTTCCAGTGCTCGACATTTGTGAACATGGACAAGAAGTGACCGATCTCGGGGTCAGATTGATGGTCATGAAAAGATGCAAGATCCCAGTACTCGCCACCACCCTTCAGGACATGAGTGACATATTTGATGATATTCGAGCCCAATATGAGGTCATCTTGTTGGCCAGACACAACCAAAGTGGATACAATACATGGAACCCCATACAGCTGCATCTCCAAATCATAAAAGCCCTCAGGCTGGGTTCGCAAACCACCACAGCCAATCAAGACAATGTTCTCTTCGGGGTACTGCTTCTCTGGCAAAACATCAGTGCATCTGAGCTTCTCTACTGCTTCCTCACTGATGCTACATACCATAGAGCCAGAGTCCCACATGCCTCTAAGCTGCACACTGTGGTTGACGAGGACTGGAGCATAGAACAGCTCTCCGAAAGCTTTGATTCTCTGGGTAGCTTGAATGGCTATTCTTGTACCTTTAGGAGCTTTGGCACAGCTCTCCTCATATAACTGAGCTAGGTCACAGGTTTCAGAAGGGATTCCATTTACGTTACCCACACCGGCCCCTTCCAGGTGAGGGTTTAGTAGTTTAACTGCTGAGGCTGGCCACCAGCGCTATCATCAGGCTGAGAGCGGCGCTGGTCAGGCTGCTGGTTAGGCCGCTGGTTGTGGTCACCAGCACGGCCATTGTGCTGAAAGCGGTGCTGGTTTGTTCGTTGAGGACAGTCCCTCTTCCAGTGACCAGGACACAAGCACTGTAAACATAGGTTGTCCTGCTTGCAGTGGGACAATGTGGAATGATTAGGAGCCCCACAAACCTTGCACACTCTCTGGAAAGAGCGTGGCATGGCAGCTTGGGTGCCAGGGTTGGCAGGCACTTGGGTATGCATTGTGACCAACCGGTCCAACAGGTTTACCAAACCCTTCATGCAGTCATTGTCGACACCAGCAGTGGTCGAAGGGGCTGAAGGCTGTCTTGGTGGAGCAGCAGTGTTCAAGAGAGGTGCCTCTTCAAGCATAGGTACATGGCACGAATGAGCTCTGTGCTCCACAAGCACGAAACGACAGTATTAGAAAAGCATATCAACTGGCAAACATATATACAACATTAAATCAGTACTTCACTTTACAATTGCCAAATGTGCTGAAACTGCCTTTTTTTTTTCTTTAGCACTCAATCAGTTCACTGAGATGAAACAAAAAGTCCACAATGTGCAAACACCTACTTCATTCAGCATCGACACAGGCCTATATAAAAATAAAAAAATAAAAGAAATCGTCCATTCAAAATAATATAAATCACTGAGCACTCTCCATGGATATACCTCAGTACCACAAAAGGCCAGTGGCAGCAGCTTCCTCGGCGAACGAGGTGATGTCGTCCTTTAAACCAATCCTTGAAAGGTCACGGCACCAATGTAACGGGTGTCGATCTGCGTTGTGTTCTGGCGAATGCGTTGGAAGGGTGGAAGGACGGCTGGACAACAATGGAGGGTTTCTCATTTATTGGTATCTGGATCTGGATGAGCCAAAGAAAATCATGTCATCGCATGTAAACCGTCATGTAAACCGTCATAGCCAGGACCACATTCCCGCCTCCACTCAGAAAGCCAACGGCATTCTCACAATATATAATAACATAAAAATAAACAAAATAGCATAATGAATGCGATTTGACTGCACTCCAACAAACATAAACATAACCCGCATAGATAATATACACTAAACAAATAAAACATTCATACCTGGATGAGCCAAAGAAAATCATGTCATCGCATGTAAACCGTCATGTAAACCGTCATAGCCAGGACCACATTCCCGCCTAGCAAACAAACAAACGGATACTCTGATGCACATATATACAATAAACTCTCAAAAAGTACATTTGCAAAGAGTTAGCTGTTATAACAGTGCTGTAGCATTTTCATATATAACATTTACATTATCTACAAAACGATTTATATGCACAGAATGTGACGACAAATACATCAACATACCTCCACTCAGATAGCCAACGGCATTCTGAGCTTGGCGCTGCATATACGTCACTTATGGCGCGTTTCCACTGCAGGGTGCGGAACGGATCGGATCGCAAAGGTGCGGGTCGGGTCGCGTTTCCACCGCCAAAAGTGGGCGTGACCCGGACTTTGCCGTACCCGTTCCGGCCCCGTTCTCGGGACTCCTCCGTTGGGGTACCGCAAACGAGACGAGACGCCTGAAAGGGTCCCGTGAAATTCTAGCTACACCCCCCCTCCGTTGATTGGTCGACAGAATCGTCACTTCCGGGTGACGCGGGGATAAAAACAAACGAACAGTAGCCTCGAGGTATTATTCCTTACAATTAACTTGTCGCGTAAAACGCTTGCTTGGGCGAACAAGGAGGTGGAGACGTTCGTCTGCATTCTTGGGGAGGAAGACGTTTTTTACGATGTTTACGTAGCTGCCGCGGCGATCGACATCCGGCCTACCACAAAGGGTACTGGCGGCATTATGCCGCGTTTCCACTGCAGGGTGCGGAACGGATCGGATCGCAAAGGTGCGGTAGGGAGGGGGCGGTATAGCCCAGCTCAGTTCCGAGGTCGCGTTTCCACTGCCGACAGTACCCTTTGTGGTAGGCCGGATGTCGATCGCCGCGGCAGCTACGTAAACATCGTAAAAAACGTCTTCCTCCCCAAGAATGCAGACGAACGTCTCCACCTCCTTGTTCGCCCAAGCAAGCGTTTTACGCAACAAGTTAATTGTAAAGAATAATACCTCGAGGCTACTGTTCGTTTGTTTTTATCCCCTCGTCACCCGGAAGTGCCGATTCTGTCGACCAATCAACGGAGAGGGGGTGTAGCTAGAATTTCACGGGACCCTTTCAGGCGTCTCGTCTCGTTTGCGGTACCCCAACGGAGGAGTCCCGAGAACGGGGCCGGAACGGGTACGGTAAAGTCCGGGTCACGCCCACTTTTGGCGGTGGAAACGCGACCCGACCCGCACCTTTGCGATCCGATCCGTTCCGCACCCTGCAGTGGAAACGCGCCATTATTAATTAGACACAAACTTTTCTTAAAGCGACAGTACAGGTATTGAAAACACATTGACATAGGGGTTACGAAAGGTACCTTGAACATAGGTTAAACATATATTTGTTTCTTATTAATCAGAATTTGGTGATATTTCATCAAAACTAAAATATGTTGTTTCACCCTGGTTACACTGGTAACAGCCATAGCAGCGCCGCAGCCAACATATTTCACTTCTTCAACATGCCAGCTAATAATACGAACACGAATACCATCGCATCGATGTCCTCCATTGTTGTTATTTGGGTTCTGTCCATGTGTGGGTTGCGTAGGTGTTGTTTGCGTCGCGTACAAAAATACGTCACGGCCCTTTCGCGCAGCCGACCCCACCCACGTCCAGGAGGTACTATTTGCGGTGGAAAACGACCCGTGCTGCTACCGTGTCGAGTCGTGTCGAGTCGAGTCGAGTCGAGTCGAGTTGAGCTACATGTGCGGTGGAAAAGCGGCATTGTGCCGCTTTTCCACCGCACATGTAGCTCGACTCGACAACACTAAACTCCAACCTAGCTAGCTTGACTCGCTCTCGCGCATCTGTGTTCGCGCTCGTGCATGATTGCGCGTCCATGTACTTGGAATGGGTGGAGTCAGAGTCAGCGTTGAAGGAGAGGGGGTAGGATCAGAGGCAAGAGAGAGATCTATCACTCTTGGTAGGACCTTTCGAGTTGTGTATTTTCAAAATCAGCTGGCGTTTCCCAAATCCCATACCCAACCATTAAGGCTGTGGCTCACATTTCAGTTGGCCTGAGACCAAGTTTAGTTTTCCTTTGTACTTTGTCGTAATTCAAACAATTAAGTCTTGGTAGAGACAACAAGTGAGTGCTGGTGAGTTTATTATGCAGACATAAGCAGAAGAACTGGGGTAACTTAGCTACCCGAGCGTTTCCCCTATATTTGTAGTTAGCAAAACGATGAAACCAAAATAACTCATTTCTGTTGTGTGGTCAGCTATATCTTAACACACTTTTGAGTTAAATGTATACTTCCAAACATCGGATAGATACGACCAAAAAGTATTAAACGAAAAAAAACAAAAAGTGCAATTACAAGGGCTTCGTTATGGTGGTCCATCCGTTTTTGTTTCTTTTTGGAAACTCCGTGAAGGTTCTGTTTGATTGAGCGTTACCATCCAAACCCTTCATGTTTCTTATGCTATGCTATTAGCAACAGTCATTCATCTTCGAATCCATAACTCCATTAACCCTCTCCGATTTCTGGAAACCTTAATACGTTTAAAATAGTAGATTTTCCGTCGCTGGTCTTCACCACTGAGTTACCTTTAGCTGCTAAATGTTATTAATGTTGAACAGCTCTCCGGTGAAGGACTGAGTGCTCTGATGCTAACCTCATCGCTGTGTATCTTATGTAGATAGTGAGTCAAGTACGGGATTGTTTCTCTTTATTTGTCCCACGTTGACTTTACTTTTTCATATCATATATTTCGGAGGACAACCCTGTTCTAAATGATATGGTCTTTGGACAACCGTGAATGGTCGTTTGATGGCGCTATTTCACTGAATGCAATACATCATATATTATATTACTGCTGAAGGATGGACTGCTCTGGACTAAACGGAACTAGAGATACAGATTTGAAAGGCCCAGATGTGCAGTTTTATTTTGAGGACTCGGAAAGTGAATTGGAGTTCAGTTTTAACCCTCAGGCCTACAGCTCCAAAAAGACCCAAAGGAACCCATGGGAGCGATCCCCCCCCTTGGTCCTGGCCTTCCCCCTCTCCACGGGTCCTGGTGACTCGGGAAAGAGCCTCGCCTCTGATCTAGACCAAATCACAGATGAAGACCTGGAGCGTGACTCTCCTGACGAGCCCGTTGAGGACTGGATGGTCCTTGGAGGAGCGGCTCAGGAGGGGGATGGAGACATCCAGCTCAACGTCGGCTACTGGAGAGGCAGCAGCTCCGACGGATCTGATGGTGAGGCAGCCAGACATAACTCATTATCTTATTCATTAGGCTTCCATTCACACTAATAACATGCAGTCATTGAGCTTTTGTGATTGTGATTGACAGATTTTTGATCTAGTAGGGGGGTGGTGGAATATTATGATTCGAATGTAGTATAATAAATCTTAATCTTGGTATGGAAAATCAAAATACTAAACATTCAAGTGTCACTGTTTTAACATTAAAGGAACCACTTGACTCACAATAATGCATATTCAAACTACAGATTAAGATGTTTGTAACGTAAAGACATATTGGTGCCATGGGAGCTTTTTAATGAGTTAAAGAGTTGCTTCACTTGGCACAATTCCATCCTGTCAGAGAAAGCCGTCACACATTCCCGTTTCACCTGTTGTTCATAACATCTTATTTGTGTGTACGGCATCTCTTTCCAAGTTCTAGAGACAATGGTGCTCTCTATGTGCAGTAGGATCCCTCTTATCCTAACCCTAACCCTACACACATGGAAAGACGTACCTTGCGCCAACGCCAATGCTTACGAAGTACTCCGCCCCCTGTTTGACGTCATCAGCGCACTGTTGACAAAACACCCGGACAGCTTTGTGGTTGTTGCAGGAGACTTCAACCACATTAGCTTAAAGACTGTGCTCCCCGGATTCAAGCAATATGTGGACTTTAAAACAAGAGGAGAAAATATACTTGATTTGGTCTATTCCAACACTGCTGAGGCATATAAGGCCATTCCTCAACCCCATCTTGGCCTTTCAGACCATAAATCTGTGCTGCTGGTTCCAACTTACAAACCCAGGCTGATACGAACTAGGGCAACCCAGTCACACATCAGGGTGTGGCCAGATGGAGCAGTCTCAGCGCTGCAGGACTGTTTTAAATGCACTAACTGGGAGATTTTTAAAACAGCTGCATCTCAGGGTGAGCATCATATTAACATTGAAGAATATGCTGAAACGGTGATGAGCTACATTGCCAAGTGCACAGAGGATGTTACTGTGATGAAGACCTATATAGTACGGACCAACCAAAAACCCTGGATGACTGCTGAGGTACGTCAGCTGTTAAAGGCTTGGGATGCTGCGTACAGTGGAGGAGACAAGGCCGCTCTCTGCTCAGCCAGATCAGCTCTCTCCAGAGGGATCAGAGCAGCCAAAAGACGCCATGCAGGGATAATCAAGGAGAACCTCTGTAGCACAGGAAACACCAGGCAATTGTGGCAGGGGGTTCAACAAATCACTCAGTACAAGACCAGGCAGAGGATTGAGGACAGTGATGTTTCTCTCCCTGACAGACTCAATGACTTTTTTGCCCGGTTTGAGGCACCAGGAGGGCCAACGAGAGGGGGGACTGGACTCTCCCCTCCATCCGGTCAGCCACCTGTGGCCATCAGCCCAGCTGACACCAGGAGAACCCTGGCCAAGATCAACCCTCGGAAAGCAGCCGGCCCGGACAACGTTCCGGGGAGGGCGCTCCAAGCCTGTGGTGATGAGCTGACAGATGTTCTAACAGACATTTTCAACATCTCTCTCTGTCAAGCCACTGTACCCAGATGCTTCAAAACATCCATCATCGTTCCAGTTGCAAAAAAGTCTGTTGTGTCCTGTCTGAATGACTACCGTCCTGTTGCATTGACCCCAATAGTGATGAAGTGTTTTGAACGGTTAATCAAACCACACATCACATCCAGCCTACCTGCATCACTGGATCCTCATCAGTATGCCTACCGCTCAAACCGCTCCACAGAGGATGCAATATCCACCACCCTGCATACAGTACTCACCCATCTCGAACAGAGAGACACCTATGCTAGAATACTGTATGTTGACTTCAGCTCTGCATTTAACACCATCTTGCCGCAGAGACTGATGGATAAACTTCTCCTCCTGGGCCTAAACCCCACCCTCTGTCACTGGATACTGGATTTCCTGTTGGAGCGACCACAGTCAGTTCGTGTTGGGAAAAAAATCTCCAAATCCATCACACTGAGTACAGGATCCCCCCAGGGATGTGTGCTCAGTCCTCTGCTGTACACGCTGCTGACCCATGACTGTGTGCCAAGGCACAAGAACAACATGATTGTTAAGTTTGCAGATGACACTACAGTCGTGGGTCTCATTCATGGGAATGAGGAATCCTGTTACAGAGAGGAGGTCAATCTGTTTGAGAGATGGTGCGGAGACAACAACCTGGTGCTCAATGCGGAAAAGACCAAGGAAATGATCGTGGACTTCCGTAGATCACAACCTAAGCACACACCCCTCTGCATCAGTAATCGTGAAGTGGAAAAGGTGGAGAACATCAAGTTCCTGGGAGTACAGATCTCTGACAACCTTTCCTGGTCCAAAAACACCACTGGGCTAGTGAAGCGAGCCCAACAGAGATTATACTTCCTGAGGAAACTCCATCAGGCCTCACTACCTCCCAGTATCCTCACCACATTCTACATGGGGGACAGTGGAGAGTGTGCTGACGTACGCCATCTCTACCTGGTTCTCCAGCTGCAGTGCGGCGGACAAAAAGGCCCTGCAAAGAGTGGTGAGATCAGCGGAAAAGGTCATCGGAGCCTCACTTCCCTCTGTCCAGGACATATTCCTAAGCCGCTGCAGGAATAGGGCCCAGAAAATAGTGAGAGACCCCTCTCACCCTCTGAACAACTTCTTTAAGCTCCTACCCTCCAAGAAGCGCTATCGCAGCTTAAGATGCTCCACCACCAGGCTGCGGAACAGCTTCCTGCCTCAAGCTGTCAGGATGCTCAATGCACCAGCGTCCTAAATCTTCCCACTGGACTTTATTTATTATTTATTTATTCATCATTGGGACGTTTGTTTGTAATGTATGTGTTCTTGATCTTGATCCCTGAGAAACGCCTTCTCGTTTTGTTGTTCAATCAACAAAATGACAATAAATTTGATTTGATTTGATTTGAAGACTCAATATGGTTGTTACAAACTTCCGCAATCTGCAAAGAATAGCTCTACTCCCAAACAGGAAACCAGGCCAGCCAGTATTGGTTCCCGTCCAAAAGGCCCTGGGTCCAATTTCCTCAACACTCACCTGCCTACTTTTCAACGACACGAATCTGCTTTCAACATAGTAACTTAGCTCTGGCTCACAGACAACATTTATACTTTCTCTTTATTTTTTCCATGCTTACAGGACTTCCCATTGTATTCAACTTCCCTTTCTATTGTAGAATAGCTTGAGTTTGATGTTTGATCTCAAGGCAGGGATCACCTTAGAGGTTCTAAACTTATATAAAAAAACAATGGGGTTATGGAGCTCACCCCATTCTAAGTTAAGTCTATTGTTAGAGTTAACAAGTAGACAACAATATTAAAATGCATGACCTATATACAACATAACTATTATTATTCACTTTAGGTCGGCTGCTAGGCTAATAATACATTTTGATAGTTTATTATCAGAGTTCTAAATTAGTACCAAACATAAACCATTCTGGCATATTTCAATTGGGTATGGATAATAGATATGGCATAGAAGGCACTCAATTCTGAAAAATATTGTTTTCGTTTTTTTCTTTCCATTGTAGTCGAATGTCAGAAATCTGACGAGCATTCCTGGGCTGTTCTGGAAAGAGATAAGGTAGCCTTAATTTTGTTAATAGGCGCTTGTGTTTAAAATTTTATGAAAAGTTGTTTTAATCCAATTTTATTATTCATGATTAATTCATAGTTACAGATCATTTTATAATTTTTGATTATAATTGCAAATAACATTCAAGAAATATATATTTTTCTGTTTTTTTGGTGGATGATTGGACAAATCCTCTAGTCTGGGACCGACCGGCCGGTACTGAGATACTACTCTGCCCCTAAACGCGCAGTCACCTGTCGCCAGTGCAACCAGAGGGGACACCTGGCCCGGGCCTGCCCCCGCCACAAGGTGAGGACACGCCCTGACAAGCACACAGCAACAAGGACGCATTATTCCATACTCATGCATGGTGGTCAACTTTACCTATCCTTTGCATTTATTGGATTAAATAACATTTCAGATACAAAATGCAAGTATGGGCTGGTTTTACATTATAGAGAAAAACGGGTGTAAAACACATCTCAAGGTTCAGCAGGTACCAATGAACCAAAGAAAGCTGCTGAAATACACACACACACACACACACACACACACACACACACCTCCAAAAGATTAACTCTTGTACACTTTAAACTATAAGGCAACATAAGTATATTTTGAAAACTGTATTTATGATATGCATTTATAGGCGTATGTGAAAATTTATTTTAACTCATAATAACCACATTTATTCACAGACTTCAATAAAATATGAGTTTTGAATAAGCCAAACCATTCAACACTGTACCCCTCCCTCCTCCACTCATCGGTGGTCTTTAACAAACCAAACCATTCAACACTGTACCCCTCCGTCCTCCACTCAGCGACGGGCTGCCTGCTCGCTGTGCGGCATGCAGGGCCACCGCCACCGAAGTTGCCCCCGCCGCCACTGCCCCAGCTGCAGTCTGCCCCCACACGGCCACGCACCCTGCCCACAGCGCCCTGTGTGGGACCAGTACTGTCTGCGCTGTGGGATGTCCGGACACCTGGCCGATGTACGTCTGAACGGAGTTGTCTTATTGGCTGCCCTTTCTTTGGTATTCTCGTGTGTCTCTGTGCCTCAACATCAGTCTGTCCGCTTCAGTCGATGAGGACACTGAGCTGCTGGGTTTGTGTGTTAACAGTCTTCACATTAACTGCGCTGCTGGTAGAACGTCTTCCTTTGTACTTTGTAGGATGTGTGTTAATATCAGTTATTGTTTATGCTTTGTAGGCCTGCCCGGATACATGGAGACAGTTCCATTCCACAGTGAGTTTGTTCCTCTGATATATCTCTAATGGTCAAACGGTCTGAATCTGGCCAGGAGGGGCGGTACCTCCTTGGCCCTGGTCAGTCAGACCCTCTATCACTGCTGATCAGAAACTCATCCCTGTTGGACATCATGGATATTGAGTGAATACATTGTATGTGTAGGTCAGCGCTGAGGCCCCGCTCAAGCCAGAGATGGGCTGCGTTTCTCAAGACACGGACCTCTCTGCTCACTGCTACAACTGCTCACGGAGCGGCCATTACGGCTACGTAAGTAACCTTCCAGAGTGTGTGTGTGTGTGTGTGTGTGTGTGTGTGTGTGTGTGTGTGTGTGTGTGTGTGTGTGTGTGTGTGTGTGTGTGTGTGTGTGTGTGTGTGTGTGTGTGTGTGTGTGTGTGTGTGTGTTAGCTCAGGAAGTAGACCTGTCTCACCCTCTGGCCTGCGGACCTGTCTCACTCTGTGGCCTGGCTCACCCTCTTGCCTGTGGCCTGGCTCACCCTCTGGCCTCTGGCCTGTGGCCTGGCTCACCCTCTGGGCCCGGTTTCCCGAAACCTTCTTAGAGCCTTCTTAACGCTACGTCATTCGTAAACTCTACTTTAAGTTCTACCTTAACATCTTGCGTGTTTCCCGAAACGTTCTTTGCTACGAATCTCTTACGTACGTCGTTCGTTGGTAAGATTTGTCTGAAGCGCTTGTAGAACCTTCTTAGCTCTACCATAGTGATGTTTCAGCTTCTGACGTTAGTCGCCGCCACTGTAACCTTTAGAAATCCCCGTTGCGGGTGGAACTGCCACATTGGCAGTGTTTCACCAATGGATTTAAGTCATTGATGAAGAAAATAATTGCTGGAAACACACAAGCACATAATAAAAAGATAGACATGCAGGATAGCAGTGTTACGAGAGTAGCGTATGTGTGTGCGCGAGAATGGCAGTGCATGTGTGAGTGAGGTCAGCGAGTGAGTGTACGAGCGAGTGGTAGCGTGTGTCAGTCTAGTGTCAAGAATCGGTGGCCGCTTCATTCCGACCATATTCCAACCAATTAGCAGCAGACCCACTGCAGGTCAAAGTGGAGTGTTACCCCCGAGAGAACATCGGCCCTGGAAGGAACACGTGAGAGAGAGACAGAGAGCGCGAGAGCTACAGCAGGGGTGCGCAGATAGTACAGTGCACCCTATTAATGTATACGGTATGTCAAAACCACAAATGCAAAAAAGGGTCAATGCTTTGTATTATGGATACTCCAAGTTTCGCAGCATATCATATTTATATATATACATTTATTCATTTATTTATTTTGTTACTTCGAGGAGGTCCAGTGGTCTCCGTGTATATATATATATAATTTTATTTTATTTTATTTATTTTTTTCACGGATCAGCAGCGTCATCACGGAAATTCCTGTTTCCTGTGAGACCAGGTTGCCTACGTTTAGACCTATCAAAGTTGTGCACCTCTATAGGCGTGGTTCCCGAACAGTCTCAGTCTTCTCAGAAAAAACTCCTTACGTCGTCCGTAAATGGCGTTGTCCAGAAGGAACGTGCTTAAATCCATTGCTCAGAGATCGAGTTTCCATTTCATGTGCATGACAGCGTTCTAAAAAATATTGCAGTCTTTGCGCATAAAACATTGCTCGAAATCCTTCTAGTATGCCTAAACATTTATTTAACTATGGGCGAACTAAAACAGTGGAGGAGATTGAGGCAATCACATCCTTAATTACATCTATCGCAGCCGTTCAAATTAGGCTATTGATTTTCTGTTTACAGGGGTGTCTGACTTGTTGATTATTTAGGAAAATAGACATTTTGAAATTAAAGCTACATTTTTCAAAGTTTATTGAGTTTATTGCGTGACAAATTTGAGGAAATTTCACTAGCCGCGTTTACTTGGACATTTCTGATCCTATTAGATTTCTAATCGGAATAGATCTTTTCCTGTCATACAATCCGAATGTACTGTATGTATGGTATTTTCAAAAGTGGTAAGCGTACGTTCGTATGTCTATCGCGCACAACTGTTATGTTGGTCTTGGCTTATATAATAAATGTAAGGGATAATGTTCAGAACGCTGGTCCTTATCGGGAAAATAAGCCCCGACAGAGCGAACCGGACCCCGACGCGAAACGAAGGTGTCTTGCTTCGCCCTGAAGGGTATTATTTTCGATAATGACCGGCAACGTTCTATACATTATCCCGCTTATTACAAGGCTCCTTGCCAAAATTAAACATTATCTTCACACGGTGTGTCTTTTAAAATTACCATTCTTAGTGTTAATCCGCAGAGAAAGTAGTGTTAGTCCGCCAAAGACGTTGACGTCGCTTAGCAACCGGACATGCTGGGGTTGATAAGTGACCGTACTACTTGCAGAGCGATAACAAAGACGTTAATCAGGCAAAAAATCCACTTTCCTTGACAGCCGTCAAGTTCGGTGTGCACCGACGGAGCAATTGCAAACTAATGCAGCTGCTGATGCCATCGCTCAATCTGAATAAATCATATATACGCCTCAATCGGAATACAGTTCTCTGATCTGAATATAATTCCATGCGGAATAGAAGAGGTGGTATAGTTAAGCAACAGATCACGCCAGGCTGTGGTATGTGCTCATTATACCACTGTAAAGGGGCGTTGTCCGGCCCCGACGTGCAGCGGAGGGCCGGCGACCCCCTTCACAGTGGTATAATGAGCACATGCCACTGACTGAAGTGATCTATTGCTTTTATACAACGGTTACTGTTATGGCGAAACGAAAGTCATAGACACACTACATTTAAAAAGAAACCAAGAAAGTCAAAGTAGCCTTTTTATTAAAGAATACAAAAAAGTAGTCCCTCCTGGCTGCCGCTATGCATCGACGGTCGCTATGCAACACACTTTAGCGTCCCTCCAAGCGAAGGCTCCGATAGAGCGGTTCGCCGGCAATTTATCCTATGGAGCAGTTCACTCGCCGTGTGCCTAAGCTTTCGTTAGTCTCTCCATCGCCTTGCTCACTCCCGGAGTAACAACATTTACACCCTCTCCATCATCCAACATATGTTTTACTTTGTAACTGTTTCTACTTCCAGGCGCGGAGTGATATGCAAACTTTCACAAAATGATCGGGCGTCATAGCAGTTATGTATACGCTCATTATACAACAGTTGGGAACCAATCAGATCGCTGGATTTAGGTCCCCCGTTGTATAATCTGCTATAATCGACATGTATACAATTATTCCGATTGGAATGGGTTGGGTGCAGCTACTTATTAACTTAGAGAGATGGCATCAGCAGTTGAAGTAGTTCACAATTGGTCCGTCACTACTTTTATGCATACCGAACTAGACCGCTGTCAAGGAAAGTGGATTTTTGATGATGCTGATTCACGTCTTTCTTAAAGTGGAAATGAAGCAATGAGAACTGTGACCATTTTTTGGTTGCTTTTTAATTTTTGAAAATACATGGATTTTCATTAAACCTGAAATTCAAGTAGTTTCACTGGAAAATGACATGTTGATAACGACTTTCGCAACTAGGGCGCGGCCATGTTTTAAAAATGCAGGCGCTACGTAATCAGAATGGTTAGCGCTTTCAAATAAACATGTCATGTGGAGATGTCAGTCATTATCTCCTCCACATTATCTCCTCCTGTGGCATCCCGCCCCTGAAGCCTCGGCCGTCACGGGCCCGAGGGACCGTGACGGCCGGGGTATACCGCCGCTACCCACCAGCCGGCGACGGAGAGCACCGGGACTGTCCCCCCAATCAGCGGGATGGGGGACACCTGGCGGGTGGCAGGAGGAAGGGCGGAAGCCAGCATAAGAGGCGACGGACCCGGAGCACGGCAGAAAAAGACACACGCATGGACTGCAGAGGCTTGAGGCTCACGGAGACCCAAGCGCACCCTTGTCTTATCGGACCATTGAAATAAACGCCGAAAAACGGCTTAAACTAACCGCTGCCTTGTGTCGTAACTCTGAACCCCGGCACAATCTCCAAGCCGGATACCACATATGGTGGAGAATGCAGGCATTCTGAGCGCTCCCACTACCACTACCACACCATGCAGAACCCGGACGGAGCCGCGGCGTTGGCTGCCCAGCAACACCAGCGGGAGACCACCGAGAGCCTCGCCCTCCTCCGCGAGGCTGTGCTGCGGCTGACTCAGCACGCCGTCCGCGCTGCGCCGACCGCCGCCCCGACCAGCCGCCTCACTAAGCTGGGACCGGAGGACGATGTGGAGGCTTACCTCGAGGTATTCGAGCGGACCGCACAGAGGGAAGCCTGGCCAGAGGAGCAGTGGGCGCACATAATAGCGCCGTTCCTCACCGGACCCGCCCAGCAGGCGAGCCAGGACCTGCCGGCGGACGTCGCCCGCCAGTACCCGGCGCTCAAACAGGCCATACTGGCCTATTACGGGCACAACCTCGCGGCGCGCGCATAGCGCGCGCAGGATTGGCGGTTTGACGCGCAGGGAGCTGTGCGCACACAGATTGCGCAGCACAGCCGGCTGGTGAAGCGGTGGCTGACAACGGGTGAGGGCCCCAACCCGATCGACCGGGTGATTATCGACCACACCCTGCGGCGACTCCCGCCGGACGCCCGCCGACCATCATCCTGCCACCGTGGACGACCTGGTCCTACAGCTGGAGAACTGGCAGGTGGCCCAGCTCCTGAACGTTAGACCCGCCCCAGCCCCACGGCGCTCCGAGCCCCGCCAAGACCCAAGGGGACCCCCTGTCAGGACCCCGGCTCCCGGCTTCACCCCACCGAGCGGAGGACCGGTGAACCAGGAGGTGCGGCGCTGCTTTGGGTGCGGCCAGCCCGGCCACATCGCTCGCTATTGCCCGAGGGGACGGGATGTATCGATGCCGTCAGCATACGCGGATCCGGGGGTGGATCACACGTGCATGTTGGTGACCTGCTGGTCGCAGGGAACCTCGGGTAGTCCGACGATCCCGGCGCGGGTCATGAACCGGGACACGCAGGCCCTCTTGGACACTGGCAGTGCGGTTACCCTCCTTCGCCCCGACCTGGCGGGGGGGAAGGCAGGGGAACCTATGGAGGTGGCCTGCGTTCACGGGGACACCCGGACCTACCCCACGTGCCACGTGGTTATCCGCACCCCACACGGGGTGTTCACAATCAGGGCGGGGATTGTCCCCCACCTACCGGTCCCCGTGTTGATCGGGAGGGACTGCCCGATCTTCCACCGGCTGTGGGACCCGACGCGGGAGCTACGGAGCTGGAGAGGCCCTCCCCGCAGAGGGGCGCGGGGGGTTCGGCAGGCCTACGGGGCCACCCGGCGTCCATCATCCCCGGGAGAGCTGACGGTGGAGGACGAGGAATCGGAGGGGAACGGACCTTCCCCACCGGGGACCCCGGGGCACACAGCGAGAGGTCCCGTCCGGAGCGAGACACCGGAACCTACCCCCGACACCACGGAGACCCTCACAGCCTCCGAGCAGCCAGACCCACCGGAAGACCCGGAGAGCTCCCCCCTCACTGAGTTCTCGGACTTCTTACCAGAGAGGGGGGAAGGCTCGTCCCGACCCGGCCAGTTCGCCACCGCTCAGCTCCAGGATGAGGCCCTCAAGCACGCCTGGAGCCACGTCCTGGTTCACGACGGGCAGGCCCGGGACTCGGTGAGTCACACACCACACCCGCACTTCAGCACCAGGGGGGGACTGTTGTATCGAGTAGCCTCCGGGGTGGGGGGAGTGAGGGAACAGCTAGTGGTGCCTCGCCCCTATGTTAGTAAGGTGCTTTTTATGGCCCACACTCACCTCCTGGGGGCCCACCTAGGCATGGACAAGACCCGGGAGCGGGTCCTAGCCAGGTTCTATTGGCCGGGGGTTAAGCGGGATGTGGAGCGCCACTGCCAGGGGTGCCCCGAGTGCCAGCGGGTAGCCCCCCGGTCCATCGCTAGACACCCCCTCATTCCCATGCCCATCATTGAGACTCCCTTTGACCGCTTAGCATTAGACATCGTGGGGCCCCTTCCCAAGACCAGCCGGGGCCACCGCTATATCCTGGTGCTAGTGGACTATGCCACCCGTTACCCCGAGGCCCTCCCCCTGCGCGCCGCCACCGCCAAGGCAGTCGCCCGTGAACTAATGCTCCTTTTTAGCCGGGTGGGGATAGCGAAGGAGGTGCTCACCGACCAGGGGTCGTGCTTCATGTCACGGGTGATGAAGGAGGTCCTCAGGCTCCTGCAGGTGAAGCAGCTCCGGACCTCGGTTTACCACCCCCAGACAGACGGCCTGGTCGAGCGCTTCAACAAAACCCTAAAGCAGATGCTCAAGAAGGCCATGCAAGCCGACGGGAAGAACTGGGACCAACTACTACCCCACGTATTGTTCGCGGTACGGGAGGTCCCCCAGGCGTCCACCGGGTTCTCCCCCTTCGAGCTGTTGTACGGGCGGAGACCCCGCGGGATCCTGGACATCGCAAAGGAGGCCTGGGAGAGCCAGCCGTCCCCCCACCGCACCACCGTGGATCACGTGGAGCAGGTACGTGACCGCATGGCCCGGGTGTGGCCCATCGTCCGGAGGCACCTCCAGCAAGCGCAGCAGGCCCAGGCGAGGGTCTATAACCGAGGAGCCCAGCTGAGGACCTTTCAGCCCGGGGACCTGGTCCTGGTTCTGGTCCCCACGGCGGAGTGCCGGTTCCTGGCCAAGTGGCAGGGACCCTACGAGGTGGTGGAACGCGTGGGCGAGGTGAACTACCGGGTCCGCCAGCCAGGGAGGCGGAAGCCGACACAGTTGTACCACATCAACATCCTGAAGCAGTGGAGGGGGGGGGAGCAGACACCCGCCGACCCCGCTCCCTTGGCCCTGGCGGCCCGGCAGGAGATCCCGGAGGTCCCAGTGGGGGAGGACCTCAGCCCGGCCCAGAGACACGACCTGGACGAGATCGTCCTACAGCATCGGGACGTGTTCTCCGACCTGCCGGGGAGGACTGCCGTCACCCACCACGACATCCGGACGGCACCAGGCATAAGGGTAAGGGTTCCGCCCTACAGGATCCCAGAGGCCCGGAGGGAGGCCATACGGACCGAGGTGCGCCGAATGCTGCAGCTCGGAGTAATAGAGGAGTCACGCAGCGCCTGGTGCAGCCCGGTGGTCCTGGTGCCCAAGCCGGACGGAACCTTTAGGTTCTGCAACGACTTCAGGCGGCTGAACGAGGCATCGGAGTTCGACGCCTACCCCATGCCCCGGGTCGACGAACTTATCGAGCGCCTGGGCCCGGCGCGGTATCTGTCGACCCTGGACCTGACCAAGGGGTACTGGCAGGTGCCGTTGACCCGTGCGGCCCGGGAGAAGACGGTGTTCTCCACCCCGGGGGGACTGTACCAGTACACCGTCCTCCCTTTCGGGGTACACGGCGCCCCAGCCACATTCCAGCGGATGATGGACCAGCTCCTGAGGCCCCACCAGGACTATGCGGCGGCGTATATTGATGACATCATAATTTACAGCCCCAGCTGGGATATCCACGTCCGCCAGCTAAGGGCCGTGCTGGGAGAGCTTCGGAGGGCGGGCCTCGGCCAAATGTCGCCTCGGGAGAGAGGAGACGACGTACCTGGGGTACCGGGTCGGGAGGGGGACAGTGAGGCTGCAGGAAGGCAAGGTAGCTGCCATACGGGCCTGGCCACAGCCCAGCACCAAGAAACAGGTAAAGGCGTTCTTGGGGCTGGTGGGCTACTATCAGCGCTTCATTCCCGGGTACGCCACGCTGGCCAGCCCCATGAATGACCTGACCCGTAAGGCCTTGCCAGACCGGGTCACTTGGTCGGCGGCGGCAGACCAGGCGTTCAAGACGCTCCGGGAGGCCCTGTGCTCTGAACCGGTGCTAATTACTCCTGACTTTAATCTCCCTGTGATTGTGCACACAGACGCCTCGGAGGTGGGACTCGGGGGGGTCTTGTCCCAGGTCCGGGCCGGAGAGGAGCACCCCATAACTGACACACGCATGGACTGCAGAGGCTTGAGGCTCACGGAGACCCAAGCGCACCCTTGTCTTATCGGACCATTGAAATAAACGCCGAAAAACGGCTTAAACTAACCGCTGCCTTGTGTCGTAACTCTGAACCCCGGCACAATCTCCAAGCCGGATACCACACTCCATATATATATATATATCCATTTTGTTGATGCAGTAAGCTACCAGTGAGGCTATGAGCCGCTATGTAAACAACATAGAATGTTACCAACCATTCTCGTGACGTCATCGTATTCTGAAAACAGAGATGGCGGCGCACAGGCTGAAAACATTATAATTTATGCAACTTGTTTGTGCTTTATTCTGAATAACGGGTCATATTTCCGACTTTATTTGTATTTTTGGTATATTGAAATATTTAACTAGTGCTATAGACATCTGTTTAATTTGATTGCTTCCTTTCCACTTTCACACTCCGTAAGTAGTCCGGTAACTTATCAACCCCAGCGTGTCCGGTTGCTAAGCGACGTCAACGTCTATGGCAGACTATTTCTCTGCTGATCAACACTACGAATGGTAGCCTAATTGTAAAAAGATGGGCTGTGTGAAGAAATTGTTTCGTTTTGGCAAGGAGCCGTGTAATAAGTGGGATAATGTATACAGCGTCGCCGTCATTATCGAAAATAATACCCTTCAGGGCGAAACAACACACCTCCGCTTCGCGTCGGGGTCCGGTTCGCCCTGTCAGGGCTTATTTTCCCGATAATGACCGGCGTCCTACAACATTATCCCTTACATATATCATATAAATCCAGATCAACATAACGGTTGTGCGTGAGAGACTGCGGACGTACGCTTACCACTTTTGTGAATGCCATATATACAGTAGGCCTACATTCGGATTGCATGATATGAAGGAATAGATCTATTCCGATTACAAATCTAATCGGATCAGAAGTGTCCATGTAAACGCGGCTACTCTCAATGTGGCAGTTCCATGCGCAACAGGTATTTCTAAAAGGTACAGTGGCGGCAAATAGAGTCAGGAGCTGAACCATCACTACGGTATAGCTAAGAAGGTTCTACGAGCGCTTCAGACCAACCTTACCAACGAACAACGTATGAAAGAGATTCTTCGCAAAGAACGTTTCGGGAAACACGCGAAGAAGAGGTTACGAATGACGTAGTTAAGAAGGCTTTAAGAAGGTTTCGGGAAACAGTTCACATCCGTAGCCAATTGAGGCCAAGTGAAACGGCATGTTTGAATTAAGGATGTTGTCTCGGCTGTTCTTTGTTTGGGCTGTGGGTACAGCAAGGCGAGGTCAGCTCGGCTCGCTTCCAATAATGTCAAAAACTTGCAACTTCAAAAAAATATTGTATTTATTTTACAAATCAAAACTGTCGGAAGACTTCACCTGACAAACACACACTGGCCGGGCGGTGCGCAAAGCCCGCACACAGACCCCTACAGGTAACAAAAAGCAAAGCAGTATCAGCATAAACAGTATTATATAATAAGCTATTATTTCAAAATGTCTATTTTTCTATATATATATTTATAAATCAGTGTAGGCTATGTTATGTTCGCCCATGGTTAAATAAATGTTTAAGCCTACTAGAAGGATATTCAGCAATGTTTTATTCGCAATGACTGCAATATTTTTTAGAACGCTGCCATACACCTGCACTTAAAATGGAAACTTGATCTCTGAGCAATCGATTTCAGCACGTTCTTTCTGGACAGCGCTGTTTACGAACGACGTAAGGAGTGTTCCCTAAAGAAGACTCCTAAGAGAGCATTCGGGAACGCCTATAGAGGTAAACAACTTTGATAAGTCTAAACGTAGGAGTCTTCGTCGCGCACTAAGAGAGAACGTTATCGGGAAACCGGGCCCTGGGCTGTGGCCTGTGGCCTGGCTCACCCTCTGGCCTTTGGACCTGTCTCATCCTCTGGGCTGTGGCCTGGCTCACCCTCTGGGCTGTGGCCCTGTGGACCTGTCTCACCCTCTATCTCCTGCCGTCCCTTTGTGTGACTCATGGTGTGTGTCCCTCTGGTAGGAGTGTGTGAAGAGAAGGATGAGGAGCGGGACGTTCCCGTCAGTGCCATACGTCTGCCGCTACGACGTGGGGGGGGAGGGGGGACAACCTTCTGCCCGGGAGCAGAGGAGGGCCCGAGGTGAGGCTGCAGCCCGGGCCCCAGGCCCTGGGGACAGTTACACTTAGTTAATTGGTAGCACCATGACACCAAGTGATCAACACAGATCATCCACATGCACGACATTGACGTTTATTCTCATTATCACGTTAAGATTACATGAATGAAACTTGTGAGAAACCAATCCAACGGGAGGTCAGGTTGAACTGATACTCATTGTAACGTCTGTCCACAGAGCTCCGGGACACACTGTCGCTGCCGCTATCGGAGCACCTGCACTACGGAAAACCCACCAGGGTGGGAGAGTCTCACCACCGGCCCGCCCAGAGCCGGGCCGCCCCGGGGAGGAGGGAGCGCCTGAGGGGCCAGCCCAGGGAGAGCAGGAGGGTGAAGGCGGAACGACAGCAGGAACGCCAGGAGCTGAAGAAGCTCCGAAGGCAGACTGAGGCCAGGAGAGAGGGAGGCCCGCATGGAGCAGGCAGGGCGGGGCTGGGGGACGATGGCAGGAAGCCCCCCTCCCACCAACGCCAGGTGCCCCCGCCACACCTGCCTCTGAAGAGGAGGAGGCGGGGGGAGGAGGAGGGCTGCGGAGTGAAGGCCGTGGAAGGGGCCCGGAGCAGGAAGAGCCGGGAGGCTGAGCGCTGGAAGAAGAGGAGGGGGATGCGGCGCGGGTTCCTATTCCCACACGGAGACCTTGGAGCGACGGACGAGAACCTGCTGTCCCCCAAGAACCGAGCGCGCCAGCGCAAGAGATGAGCTCAGGAGATGCCCAAGATCCATCAGTATGGAATAGATTTAGTATATTTATATAGTACTCTAATTAATAAGGATGATTGATTGATCAAACTTTTCTATTTTTGCCAGTTTTGAATGGTGAACTTTGTATTGTCCACAGTGGAACAGGGCCTGATGTCTGGCCTACAATTTGCCAAATGTCAGTTTTACCGTACTGTACTTTTATTAGATGCGTTATGCTGTGTATTTATTTGCAGTGCAATTACTGTGATCAATTCACATAACATATGGGTAGATTTAAATATAAATTAAACTAACAGAGGATTTCACTGATTGTTATTATAAATTACAATCGGTACGGCGATAAGTCTTTGGAGTAATTTGACGAAGAAAATGTATGTCTGAGGTAATGCATGTTGAGAATAAAGAAATTAAATGAAAATGTATCTACAGACACATTTCTACGAAAGCAGTGTTTTCCAAGCACTGGCCGAAACAAACTAAATTATTAATGAGCGTGGCAGCTGCCCATTGTTTGTAGGGCAAAAGTAGTCGATCGAGAAAAGGGATTGCAGGAGAAGGCAATTCCATTTGTCCTTAATCAAGAGCCTCCGTTAATTATATCAATTTATTTGATTGTGTCTTTCCGCTCACACCTATTTATGTCTAAAATAGATGCATCGTACGGCGTTTGAGTGAAGGTTTACGTTACACATCGGAGTGGCGATTGTTCCATTTTTCTGTAGTCGACATGAATGGACTGCGCGGAGATGTGAATCCCATTGATTAATCTTCACCAGGATCCCCTCCGACCACAGAAAACAATCTTCAACGACTGTAGGGGGGGATCTACGTTGACAAGAATTAGGATACTTGTGAAATAAGATCCGTATCTCGGCCCATGGTGAGCGTCGTTGTGATAAACCGCGGGCCGGAGGCTCGGTTCGGCTCCACCGTCGGCTGTCGGAGCGGTTCGGCTCTCTACCGTCGGCTGTAAAAGTGCTCCGTCCGGCTAGCTCCAGCTTCCTGTTGTTAGCCTGGTGAGCTAAGACGCTCGGAAGGGACTCGGGTCTGTGGAGCCTCGACCATCTGAAGGTACGGTTCATCTGAGTCCGTCTCAGACCCCCTACAGACCTGTGGTGTCTCCAGGGTCTCTCCGTTAAACCAGGTGCTATACTCAATCCCCAGGAGCCTCTGAGCTGATCAGTAACATTGGGAGTTAGCCCTCTTCGGACTGTTCAGGGAAATGTGTTGTGTTCAGGGATATTGTGTTCTTGTGTTGGGGAATATCGTGTTGAGGGATATTGTGTTCTCCTTTCTAAACTTCGTTGGATTACTTGTTAACATTTCCGTCCATTTTTCGGGCTAGTTGCTAATGTTTACTCACTAGATACTCTTTTTTTAATGCGGGGCAGCAGAGTAGTAAAGCTCCAACTGCTCTACTGGATGGGATCACGGATTGATTATAATTCATAATTTCTTAAATGAGACTAAAGCTCTCTGGTCACCTGTAGTCCCAGGCGAACGAGGGGGTCTCGGTGTTAGTTTAGTTTCTGAACCTTGATTTTGTTTTGTTTTCAAATTGGGCATTTAAATGCCACCGAATTAATGCACACCTTTCTAATATAGGAAAGGAGGTGGGTGACGGGACACCGAACTGTCATTAGGAATAACATCTGTCCGTCCACCGCCCTCGTCCCGGCCGCCCCCGCCCGTCTCCGCCATGGACCCCCCGAGGACTCGGTCGCGTTCACGTTCTGGCTTTTATCATTTCGGCATGAACAGCAGCGGCGCAACAAATGGCAACAACACGAACACGGTCGGTAACGGAGCCGTGATGATCAACGCCGGCGGAGGGGGGAACTACTCGCAGCAGAGCAACAACCCCGGCTGGGCGACGCACCACGGGGGACGCGTCTACCCGGAGAGCCAGCAGCAAACCCCGGGGAGCTACCTGGGGCCGGGGCCACAGAGGCACTCTTCCAACGGAGCTCACAGACACCAAGGCGCTGGTGAGCAAGCCTAAACATAATGACTAGTGTCTGGTCCTATGGTCCCTAAACATAATGACTAGTGTCCGGTCCCTAAACATAATGACTATTATCGGTCCCTAAACATAATCATTAGTGTCCGATCTCTAAAGATAATGACTAGTGTCCGGTCCTATGTTCCCTAAACATAATGACTAGTGTCCGGTCCTATGTTCCCTAAACATAATGACTAGTGGCCGGTCCCTAAACATAATGACTAGTGTCCGGTCCCTATACATAATGACTAGTGTCCGGTCCCTAAAAATAAGTGTCCAGTCCTCTGTTCCGTAACATGATGACAACTGTCCGGTCCCTAAACATAATGACGAGTGTCTGGTCCTATGGTCCCTAAACATAATGACTAGTGTCCGGTCCCTAAAGATAATGACTAGTGTCCGGTCCTATGGTCCCTAAACCTAATGACTAGTGTCTGGTCCCTAAACATAATGTCTTGTAACTGAAAGGTTGCTAGTTCAATCCCCAGCTCCTCCTAGCTGAGTTTGATGGGTCCCTGAGCAAGACACTTAACCCTAACTGCTCCTGACGAGCTGGCTGTCACTTTGCATGGTTGACTCCGTCGTCAATGTGTGTATAAACGATGTAAGTCGCTTTGGATAAAAGCGTCTGCTAAACGCCCTAATAGTATAATGACTAGTGTCTGGCCCTATTGTCCCTAAATATAATGACAAGTGTACGTTCCCTAAAAATAATTACCAGTGTCCGTCCCTAAGCATAATGACGAGTGTCCGCTCCCTAAACATAATGACTACTGTCCGGTCTTCTGTTCCATAACATAATCCCTAGTGTCTGCTCCCTAAACATAATGACTAGTGTCCAGTCCCTAAACAGAATGACTAGTGTCTGGTCCTCTGTTCCATAACATAATGACTAGTGTCTTGTCCCCTAACATAATGTCTAGTGTCTGGTCCTATGGTCCCTAATCATAATGACTAGGGTCCAGTCCCTAAACATAATGACTAGTGTCCGTTCAATTCAATTCAATTTTATTTGTATAGCCCTTAATCACCATTACAGTCTCAAAGGGCTTAACAGGCCAAATATTTGTGACACCCCCCTTTACCCATGCCCCCACACGGGCAAGAAAAAACTCCCTTGAATCAGCAAGGAAGAAATCTTGAGAAGAAACGCAGTGTAGGGGATCCCTTCTTCCAGGGATGGTCAGGAGTGCAATGGGTGCCACAATTGACACGCAGGTAAATACATGCACAACATATAAAAAACAATGGTGATGGGGTTCTGGCTGGTTATCCATGAGGAGAGTCCAGGCATCCAGTCCAGCACCCGCAACACGCTAGAACAGACAGAATAGTGAATTAGAACGGAAAAAGTACATAGTGGGAATGTATAATGTAAAAGCACAAGCAAACAGAGTAGTCTTCACTACGCATCTGTTGTATTCACACTCCAAACGCAAGATTGTAAAGATGCGTTTTGAGCTTCCCCTTGAATAGCTCCACAGAGTCAGCTTCCCTGATCGCTGATGGCAGCCTATTCCATAGAAAGGGGGCTCGATAGGCAAACGCTCTCTGTCCAGCCGATTTCTTTTTAACCTTCGGCAATGAAAGAAGGCCGGCTCCCGAAGACCGGAGAGACCGAGAAGGACTATAAGGAATGATCAGGTCCTTCAGGTACGATGGAGATAGTCCATGCAAGGCTTTATAGGTTAGCAATAGCACCTTAAAGTCTGATCTGAAAGTTATTGGTAGCCAGTGTAGAGAGGCGAGAATAGGTGTAATATGATCAAACTTTCTCGTTCCGGTCAGCAATCTAGCTGCCGCATTGTGTACCAGCTGTAGACTCTTTATAGTAGAGTTCGGTAATCCCGAGAACAGTGCATTGCAATAGTCAAGTCTTGACGAGACAAACGCATGAATCAGTGTCTCTGCATCCACTACAGATAACATTGGTCTGATTCTTGCAATGTTTCTCAAATGGAAAAAGGCAATTCTAGTTATACTTCTTATATGCTGATCAAAGCATAATTGAGGGTCAAACAAGACACCAAGATTTCTGACGGATGCACTCTGTGGGATGGCGAAGCCATCCAACCACAGAGAGACATCCTCAAACTTTTCCCGGTCCCGCTTCGAGCCGATAATCATCAGCTCTGTCTTCCCAGTATTAAGCTGTAGGAAGTTTTGTGACATCCAGCCCTTCACAGCAGCCAGACAGGACTCAACCCTTTGAATCTGGGCCGAGTCCCCGGAATCTACAGGAATGTAGAGCTGGGTGTCATCCGCATAGCAATGGAAACTAATTCCGAAGCCGCGGATAACGTCACCGAGGGGAAGCATATAAATTGCAAAAAGCAATGGACCAAGAACCGACCCTTGTGGTACGCCAAAGCGCAATTTACAATGCTTTGATTCTGCACCCTCATGAAGCACAAATTGGGTTCTATCTGTGAGGTACGATTCAAGCCAACCAAGAGCCGTACCCCCGAAACCAACATAGTGTTCAAGACGGTGAAGAAGAGTGCTATGGTCAATCGTATCAAACGCAGCGCTCAGATCCAACATCGCAAGCATTGTGCTTGTATTTTTATCCAAAGCAAGAAGGATGTCATTTACAACTCTTGTAATAGCAGTTTCAGTTGAGTGGAAATTCCTGAACCCCGACTGGAAAGGTTCGAAGAGATTATTCCTCGTCAAATAGTCAACAATTTGCTTTGCTACAATTCTTTCCTGTACCTTGGACAAGAAGGGCAGATTCGATATAGGCCGATAGTTCCTGACTAATTCAGGATCTAGGCCAGGCTTTTTGAGTAGCGGTTTTAACACCGCAGCCTTGAAATTGGAAGGAACAATTCCTGTTGAAAACGAAAGATTCATAAGCAAGAGGATAACAGGCCCCACCGTTGGAAGAAGTTCCTTAAGAACCCTAGAAGGGAGCGGATCCAACATACAAGTTGTTGGCTTTGAGGCCTTTATCACCCTTTCAAGTTCCACCAAGGAAATTGCCTTAAACTCCAAAAGAGTTGCGTCAGAGTTCACCATCCTACTTGGCAGAACCCCATCCTGCCCCACAGGATGTGTAGGATTAGCCGCCCGGTAAGCATCAATTTCCTCTCTAATTGATTGAATCTTATTCTCAAAGAAATCCATGAATTCACCTGCCAAGATCGAGGAGCCTACGGTCTGATTCTGTTTCTGAGTGAGACTCCTCACCGTGTCAAAAAGAAATTTAGGATTATTTCTATTCAAATTAATGATACTAGAAAAGTAGGCGTTCCTCGCGATAGTCAGCGCACCCTTATAGGTGATCAGACTATTATGCCATGCAAGATGAAAGACCTCAAGTTTAGTCGAGCGCCATTTGCGTTCAAGGATCCTTCAATTTCGCTTCAAAATGCGCGTTTCTGCATTAAACCAAGGAGCTGGTTTTTTCAATGTTCGTTTTTTAATTACGTACGGAGCAACTGAATCAATGGCAACAGACAAGGCAATGTTGAGGTCATCAATAAGGCACTCCACAGAACCACTATAGTTACAGAGAGGTGCAAGTGAACCAGATAACTTATCTTCCATAGCTGTAATGGTTGCAGGTGTGATGCGGCGACAGCTGAAAGTAGCTTGCTGATCATCGCAGGGGCAGGATACCACCACCTGGAAAGTGAGCAAAAAGTGGTCTGATAAAGCTGAGGTGTAGGAAGAGACAACTAGCTGTGAAATGTCAACACCGCGGGTCAGAACGAGATCCAGCGTGTTTCCACCGATGTGGGTTGGATGCTGGACGAGCTGTTTGAAGCCAAGCGTATCTGTAATGGACAGAAAAGCCCTTGTGAGGGCATCAGACGGGTTATTCACGTGAATGTTGAAATCCCCAATAAGCAAAATATTGTCTGAATATGTAACCAAATCAGCTGCAAAGTCAGAAAACTCATCCAGAAAAACTGAATACGGTCCTGGGGGACGGTATACTACAGCTAAAACAAAAGAGTCTGGAACTCGTTTTGCTTCTCGAGGAGCTGAGGTGCAGAGCGCTAGCACCTCAAAGGATCTGAAAATATATCTATTCTTTGGCTTTAAATTAAGCTTAGAATTAGATATCAGGGCTACTCCACCACCTTTCTTAACTTCTCTAGATACTTGGGTGCTAACGTAATGGGGTGGAGTAGCTTCGTTTAGGGCTAGAAACTCATCTGGTTTTAACCAGGTTTCACAAAGCCCCAGTATGTCGATCTTTTTATCAATAATTAGATCATGGACCAAGAGCGCCTTCGATGAAAGCGACCTTATGTTCATGAACCCTATTCTGAGTACTTCCCTTTTATTATTTTCAGAGGGAGTCTGGTTAACACTCAGCTCTGTAGCGGTCAAGGGGATGCCGCGGTTTCGACATACTGGTTGCGGCCCTCGTCTGCGGGTTTTACACCTCGAGACAGCGCGAGGCCGCACCACCGTACATATAGGTACAGGGTTATTTTCAGAGGGAGTCTGGTTAACACTCAGCTCTGAGGCGATCAGTGGGATCGCCAGCGTTGGACATACTGGTCGCGACCCTCGCCTGCGGGTTTTACACCTCGAGACCGCACCAGCGTACATATAGGTACAACACTCTCTGAAACAAAAACAACACGCTCTGAAACAATTGGTGCAATAGATACTGGTTCAGCTAACCCATCTGCTGTTCTAGACTCTGCAACGTAAACTATCATGTTGCTAGCAGGTTTGCTAAACTCCTGCAGCCCAGCGTGCTGTGAGTGGATGAGTCACGCCTGACTAAGACATCTATATGTTTTTTGACATAATTGAGGCGCCTAGCCCAGTAGGGTGTAGGCCGTCTCTCATGAGCACACCAGGGCGACCCCACAGGGAGGGCCAGTTATCTATGAAACCAAAGCCCTGCTCTGAGCTATATAGGGCCAGCCAGCGATTTAGAGACAATAATCTACTATAACGCTCATCATTACCCTTATTGGGTAATGACGTTCCTATGTTCCCTAAACATAATGACTAGTGCCGGTCCCTAAACATAATGTCAGGTGTCCGGTCCTCTGTTCCATAACATAATCATTAGTTTCCGCTCCCTAAACATAATGACTAGTGTCCGGTCCCTTAACATAATGACTAGTGTCCGCTCCCTAAACATAATGACTAGTGTCCGGTCCCTAAAAAGAAGGACTAGTGTCCGGTCCGATGTTCCCTAAACATAATGACTAGTGCCGGTCCCTAAACATAATGTCAGGTGTCCGGTCCTCTGTTCCATAACATAATCATTCGTTTCCGCTCCCTAAACATAATGACTAGTGTCCGCTCCCTAAACATAATGACTAGTGTCCGCTCCCTAAACATAATTACTAGTGTCCGCTCCCTAAACATAATGACTAGTGTCTGGTCCTATGTTCCCTAAAAACAATGACTAGTGTCGGTCCCTAAAAATAATGACTAGTGTCGGTCCCTAAAAATGTCTGTTCCTATGTTCCCTAAACCTAATGACTAGTGTCCGGTCCTCTGTTCCGTAACATAATGACTGGTGTCGGGTCCCTAAACATAATGAATAGTGTCCGGCAGGGCTGGGCTATATGGACCAAAACTCATATCTAGATATTTTCTGTTCGAATGGCGATATACGATATTATAACGATATTTTCAGTGTGTAGTTTTAACTCCGCGCCACTATCAACCATTTATTTAGTTTTCTTTTTTTTTTTGCTCAACGAAGCACAGATGTGCTTTAACAACAGATATGTAAGGGATAATGTAAAGAACGCCGGTCATTATCGGGAAAATAAGCCCCGACAGGGCGAACAGGACACCGACCTGAAGGGGCTTATTTTCAATAATGACCGATGACGTTCTATACATTATCCCGCTTATTACACGGCTACTTGCCTAAACGAAAAAATAACTTCATGGTGTCTTTTTACAATTTATTTGTAACCCGCATTCGTAGTGTTGATCCGCAGAGAAATAGTCCGCCAAAGACGTTGACGTCGCATAGCAACCGAAGACGCTGGAGTTGACAAGTTACCGGACTATTTGCGGAGTGATGCCAAAGACGTCATCGGAGACATAAAATCCTGTTTTCCTTGACAGCCTCTTCTATAATATGAATGATTTTAGCTTGTGTGTGCCCGTGCCCGCGATAAATCACACACAAGCTAAAATCATTCAAATTAATGTGCTTTATTTTTATCTTGCACTATTGGAGCACGTACTACTTTCTTGCGCTCCGCCTCTGACTACGAGATGGTTAGTGTTACAACTTTCTGCTGTCGGCTCCCAGACACGTTCCCTCCAGGGCCGATGATCTCTCAGGGGCAACACACCCTTCACTTTGACCGGCAGTGGGTCTGCTTATAGGTCGGAATATGGTCGGAATGAAGCGGCCACCGATTCTTGCCGGGTGCTTTATTCTTTTACACACAACCGGACTCGATCATTACTTCACTAAACTTACATGCACGCTACCGCTCGCTCACACACACACACACACACACACACACACACACACACACACACACACACACACACACACACACACACACACACACACACACACACACACACACACACACACACACACACACACACCGAGAGAGAGAGATGTGCACCAGATACTTTCTCGCGCGAACGAGATACTTTCTCGTGCGCACCAGATACTTTCTCGTGCTCACGAGAAACGTTTTGTTGTGATGCGAAACGTCCGTGGGTGGGAGAATGCTACGTACATATAAGGGGCGGGATTGAGCAGCTGAACATGGTTTGTAGGCTCAGAGAGCAGCGGTCAGCTCTATAAAATAGCGCTCGCAAGGCAACATCAAAATAATATATAATATACCGGTATGGCGATATTGTCTCAACTACATATCGCTTTCAAAAATATACCGGTATAATTTTAAAATCGGTATATCGCCCAGCCCTAGTGTCCGGTCCTATGGTCCCTAAACATAATGACTAGTGTCCGGTCATATGGTCCCTAAACATAATGACTAGTGTCTGGTCCTATGGTCCCTAAACATAATGACTTGTATTCGGTCCTATGGTCCCTTAACATAATTACTAGTGTCTGGTCCTATGGTCCCTAAACATAATGACTTGTGTTCGGTCCTATGGTCCCTTAACATAATTACTAGTGTCCGGTCCCTAAACATAATGACTAATGTCCGGTCCGATGAACCCTAAACATAAAGTGTAGTGTCCGGTCCCTAAACATAATGACTAGTGTCCGTTCCTCTGTTCCATAACATAATCATTACTGTCCGCTCCCTAAACATAATGACTAGTGTCCGCTCCCTAAACATAATGACTAGTGTCCGCTCCCTTAACATAATGACTAGTGTCCGCTCCCTAAACATAATGACTAGTGTCTGGTCCTATGGTCCCTAAACATAATGACTAGTGTCTGGTCCTATGGTCCCTAAACATAAGGACTTGTGTTCGGTCCTATGGTCCCTTAACATAATTACTAGTGTCCGGTCCCTAAACATAATGACTAATGTCCGGACTGATGTACCCTAAACATAAAGTGTAGTGTCCGCTCCCTAAACATAATGACTAGTGTCCGCTCCCTAAACATATTGACTAGTGTCCGCTCCCTAAACATAATGACTAGTATCCGCTCCCTAAACATAATGACTAGTGTCCGCTACCTTAACATAATGACTAGTGTCTGGTCCTATGGTCCCTAAACATAAAGTCTAGTGTCCGGTCCCTAAACATAATGACTAGTGTCTGGTCCTATGGTCCCTAAACATAATGACTAGTGTCCGGTCCTCTGTTCCATAACATAATGACTAGTGTCCGGTGCTATGTTCCCTAAACATAATGACGAGTGTCCGGTCCCTAAACATAATGCCTAGTGTCCGCTCCCTAAACATAATGACTAGTGTCCGGTCCTATGGTCCCTAACATAATCACTAGTGCCCGCTCCCTAAATGACTAGTGTCATTTAGGGGGTGATCCATCTCCCGTGACTAGTGTCAGTCCTATGGTCCCTAAACATAATGACTAGTGTCCAGTCCTATGGTCCCTAAACATAATGACTAGTGTCCAGTCCTATGGTCCCTAAACATAATGACTAGTGTCTGGTCCTATGGTCCCTGAACATAATGACTAGTGTCCGTGCCTATGCTCGATTCTATAGATGTAACGGACCCAGTCGACCCCATTCCTGGGCATAGATGTAATCCCTCGAGGGTCTCACTAGCTCCAGGCTTTTAAAAGCTTTTCACCGTCTGCCGATGCGTGGCGGGATGGTGCGGATCCCTTCTCCCTTTTTTCTTATCATTAAACGATACCATCTTCCAACATGCAGGGGTAACAACATGCAAACACAACAAAGGTTTATCAATCATTGTGCCCCAGTATGACAACACATGGGACTGTTTTATTGATGACTGCAATTTATTTAGCAACGTATTTATTACCAATATATTTGACACTCATAGTGCAGTGCGTTCATAGTCCAAACCTACTCATAGTCTCATCTCCTTTTTATGGAGAATAATTAAACAATAGAATCCTAACATTACAATACTAGATCCATAACCCATCTATCTATATACTGTCTTTCCAGTCCGCTAGGTCTTCCTTTATTCTCCGTTCAGTGAGCTTCCACTTAGTGCACTAGAACTCAAAGACAAGAAGCCATATGAAAGGGCTTTTCTCTCTGATAACTAAAACGAGTCGACAAGGAAGAGCCAGACATGGTCCATGTATTTAAGCATCGTCAAATAATCTGCAGCAATTTAGTTCAAGGCCGCCTGCCTAACCCGTGACATTCCATATGGAAATAATTCCTGTTGAAATTAACCGTGTGAACTAGCACAAACAGCTATCTTTCTGTGTCCCAGGAAGGGGGTGCATTTGTTTAAAAAGTAGTATGTGCATGTGTGATATATATATATATTTTTTTTTTTCAATCAGAGGGAATGTTCTGTCTGAGGAGTGTGCACGGTAACCTCCTCCAGAACTCACTTGGTCTTTTTCCATCTTTTCTGAATTGTTGGAAAAAGAGTATAATATAACAGCTCAGTGGACTGAGGTGTAATGAACAAAGCTGTCAAATCGGGCTGTGGACTGTCGGCCATCGTTGCAGAAGCTAGCCTATCTTCAAATGGTCTTCAATCGCTACAGCTCTCCTTTCTGCACACACTGGTACTGCTCGGTATTTCAGTCAGACATTTACACTAGTGGAGCGCTGTGCCGTTCACACTACATCAGAAAGGGCCTGTTTTTAGAATGGCACATTCTATTATTATCGACCTGTTTCACTCCACACCGAGCAGTGTTTAACACGCGACTCTTGTTAGGATTTATTACTTGCTTCGGGATCTGATGTTTTTCCTTCACCATTGTGTGAAGACATTTCGATGATTAGACATGGTTTGCATGCATCAGTGTTGAGTAATTAACATCCTGGATGCATTTGCTGGCCAACCAGGCTGGTGAACCTTTGTGTAGATGAGTGACTTTGATATTTCATATATATATCCTACCAGGGGTCGACGGGCCGAGAAATACACAATTTAGAAGGCAGTGGCAAGTAAACCTCATCATGGTTTTGTTCCCAAGTTTTCCTTCGAAAAACAATTTTGAGATCCGGTTGTTCTCTTTTGGTCGTTACGTCTTCTGGTCTATTGATGTTTTTCGATGGGAGAGTGAGTGTTTGTCCTGTGATGGCTCATGTCTGACGCCTCCGTCTGTTCTCTCTGTGGCCTGCAGGGGGAGTGCTCCACTTCCACCCAGAGAACATGTGCAGTGAGGACCGCGACAAGGTGGGAGCCCTCCAGTCACTAGAGCTGATATAGAGCTGCCACCAGCAAAATGAACGCATGGGATTCTCCTTTGTGATGACTCACCAATATCATTAAAAGTTTGCAATGTATTTTCTGACCATTGTGCGTTGCGGGCTCTGTGTTCAGATGGAGGACAGCCCGAGCCCCAAACGCCCGCGTCTGTCCCAGCAGTCCATGTTGGACCTAAGCACCACCCCCCCCTCCAATCCCTCCTCTCCCATTCGTCCTTGGGAGCTCCCGCCCAGCCGCCGGCCACACCCTCACTACATGCCTGAGAGGTGCCACACACCTGTTCGCAATCGCCGCAGGTAAACATGACGACACAATGTTTCAGAGAGTTGAAGTTGTGAATGTTACCCTGTTTAAATCAGCGATCGTATCTAATTGAATGCCATATTGATCACTTTAATTCTCATTGAGCATTCAAGCAGTTAACCATAACGATGTACATTTTATAAATCATACGGAAATAGTTGTTTCAAACCTCTGTAGAGTTAATGAGCTTTGGTGAATCAAAGGGTGCGATGAAGGCATGTTGTCTGGTGGCCACTGCTCAGCAATGGTTTATTTCATCTGATGTCTAGTTGCAAATTAAATAGTTTTATACAGCATGAACATAGAAGATTTTTAACAAAGTTGATATCATATATCTAATAAAGCTCTTATGTAAATCTTGGTTCCAGTCCTCCAATGAGACGGCAGCGTGGTCGCAGGGACCGCCTCGCCCGCCACCACCACCACCACCACCACCACCACCACCACCACCCGCACAACCCCCACCCCCACCCCCCCCATCACCACTACAACAACAACAACAACGGCGGCGGTGGCGGCAGCAGCAACAACAACAGCAACCACCACCTCCTACCGCACCACCAGCACAGCCTCCACCCCCACCCCCACCACGGCCCGTCGGTCGGCCACCAGGACGAGAACTACCGGCTCCCAGCCCCCCCGCCCAGCTACGCCCCGCCCTACAGCCAGACCCCCCGGGAGGAGCGGCCTGGCTACCACCCCCCCAACCTGTCCCCGCGGCCCCTCCACCACTCCCCCACCCTGTCCCCCCGCCTGCTGCACCACCCCCACCACCACTCCCCCACCCTGTCCCCCCGCCTGCTGCACCACCCCCACCACGGCCAGCAGAGCAGCATGGTGCTGGACCTCCATGAGCAGGTAACCCACCGCAGAGTGCTGTTCAGGTTACCCCCAGCAGAGTGCTGTTCAGGTTACCCCCAGCAGAGTGCTGTTCGGGTTACCCCCAGCAGGGGGCAGTTCAGGTTACCCCCAGCAGAGTGCTGTTCGGGTTACCCCCAGCAGAGTGCTGTTCGGGTTACCCCCAGCAGGGGGCAGTTCAGGTTACCCCCAGCAGAGTGCTGTTCGGGTTACCCCCAGCAGAGTGCTGTTCGGGTTACCCCCAGCAGAGTGCTGTTCGGGTTACCCCCAGCAGGGCGCAGTTCAGGTTACCCCCAGCAGGGGGCAGTTCAGGTTACTCCCAGCAGGGCGCAGTTCAGGTTACCCCAGGGCAGGGGGCAGTTTACTATAGAATAAGGTACTAAATATTAGGGGTGGGAAAAATAATCGATACTTCGATGCATCGCGATTCTCTCTAGAATAGGGGTGTGCACGGGTACAGGTGTGCACGGGTACACGTGTAACCGGTTAGTAAATCATAACCGTTAAAAATAAGTAAACGAAAACCGTAAAAAAAAAAATCACCGCGCCATTGTTTCAATGGGAATCGCGACGGTCCATAATTTCAACATAAAGTTGACATATTTATTAGTGCTGTCAAGCGATTAAAATATTGAATCGCATTAATGTCATAATTAACTCGCGATTAATCACATTTTTTTTCTATTCTAAATATCCCTTGAACTTTCGTACAAAACTCTTGCTCAGCAAAGATGGGAAATACTATGACATTTATTATTTAAACCAGTATGAATATTCCTACCATACGTAGGCCTTTACACATTACCAGGCTATCGAATAACGCCTACTAGGGTTGCCGCGGTGTGGACATTTTCACACCGAGTAATACGCTCGTGTCAACACCGGTATTACCGGTATAAACGGTATTAACTTTGAAACTATAGGTCAACCGCCATCTTCTCCGTCAACTCTCCTCTCACACTCTGTGACAGCGGCTGGCAGCGCGCCAATTCTCGGCGTCTTATAACGTTCTATATATAATAGTATAATATAATTTTATATATCATAATATCACGGCCAAAAGCTCTGTGCGCCTCCGGATGGCCGTAGCGCGGGGAGCTCACGTAGGGATTGGGCTTCGCGGGTTTGTTTACCGGCGTTGCTATGGTTACCGGTCTTGTAAGGAAGCATGTCAATTCTCGGCGTGACAATTCTCCCGCACAGAGCAGAACTGTGGCCTATTCTACACATTTAAATTTTCTTAATTATAATTATACTCATTTTTACTGAATTTGTTTTTTATTACGAAAAAAATTACGAAAAAAATTCGGGTTGCCCCCGGCAGAGTGCTGTTCGGGTTACCCCCGGCAGAGTGCTGTTCGGGTTACCCACCGCAGAGTGCTGTTCGGGTTACCCACCGCAGAGTGCTGTTCGGGTTACCCACCGCAGAGTGCTGTTCGGGTTACCCCCAGCAGAGTGCTGTTCGGGTTACCCCTTCAACATTCTGTTCCCCAGAGAGGGATCATTTAAGTAATTTTAAAATTATTTAATTTATCTTCAGTGTGTATTGGCCAATCTGATTTGTCTTGACCCGATTGCGATTCAGCCTACGCATAGCATGCACGCAAACTCACAGCCAGACACAAGAACTCCTTCTAATTCAAGAACAGCTTTTTCTTTAATGACATAGAAAAGAGAGATTAGAAATAAAATACAACTGAAACCAATTTTTTACATATTTCCATATTGTGTTGTAATGCAAGCTGCATTGAATATTGCATTGTTCATAGAAATTCATATTTGTGACAAAAGCTTTTTCTCTAATAAAATATTAGATAAGTTAAATCATCTGTTGATCATCTTTAATGATCATCAGAAAAGTAGGAAGTGATTATCAAACTCTGAGTAGCAAACTCAGATGTGTATGTTTGTATATTTGAAAATCACGCATGGAAATGTACATACAATAAAAAATTTGCATCGAGATGCATCGATAATCGTTTTAGAATCTAATCGCCGACCTCATAATCTGAATCGAATCAAATCGTGGAGTGCCATGAGATTCCCACCCATAGCCGCGGGAACGTATTCTCAGCAGGGGGTGCTGAAAAAAAAAACTCAGCCTGCACTAGACTCGCAACTCGCTACATTGATAAAAAAGATATATAGCAGCGCAGCTCAATTACACCAGTGCATGCGTGCACAGTCGAAAATTGATCGTTGTGTTAACACCATGGTTCACATCCAGCTGCTCACAGAACAAGTTTAGCGCACCACCGCTCCCCTCACACTTTCTCATATAACTTTTTTTCAGCACTAGGTCATATGAGCATTAAATAAATGCTGCGTCTCAAAATGCCTTGGACAGCAGCGAGGATGACTCGCTTTGCCACGGGCCGAAACAGTGCGGAGCGACCACAGCCAGAGCGAACACAGCGGGGCAGGAGTGTCAGGAATAGTCTTTGGTGTACACATCAGTACGGCCTATTTGCACTACTGTTTAGTGGCAGTGCAGTGTTTTATTCTATGCCTTTTTATTTTCGTATACTATTACAATGAATACAATTCATTTATTTATAAAAACAAGATCTGGTCTTCAAATCTTTTTTCCAAATATTGGTCGTCTTACAATGGGCTTTGTGTTTATATTCGGACCAATACGGTAAAGCGGGCGCTCACATGACGTTAAGCATTTCCTGGTGCATAATGTGACGTTTCAGAACCTAAAATCCCGATTCTCCCCGTTGACACGACAACACATAACCGGCGTTTTCAGAAATCTCCACTTTGGCCGGAGTTTTTAGAAATGATCGTTTTCTGTGATAAGACCGTGCCGCAGCACCCCCAGCACCCCTACTTCCTGCGGTACTGTTCCCACCCCTACTAAATATACCAGAGGTGCAAACTCGTCACCTTTCGGCGAAATTCTGTTTTTCACCACAACTAGGGAATCTGCTAAAAGAGAAATTGGGGGTTCGGGGGAGGGGGGCGGGGCTGTACGTCCCAGCCAAGTCATCAACGAGTACTGGCCAATGAGAGGCAGAGTAGGGTGGGTCACTAGCCAATGAGAGGCAGAGTAGGGTGGGTCACTAGCCAATGAGAGGCAGAGTAGGGTGGGTCACTAGCCATTGAGAGGGAGAGTAGGGCGGGTCACTAGCCAATGAGAGGCAGAGTAGGGTGGGTCACTAGCCAATGAGAGGCAGAGTAGGTTGGGTCACTAGCCAATGAGAGGGAGAGTAGGGCGGTTCACTATCCAATGAGAGGGTGAGTCACTAGCCAATGAGAGGGAGAGCAGGGTTGGTTATTAGCCAATGAGTGGCAGAGTAGGGTGGTGGGGGTGTGTCTCATTGTCATTTCACAGAAATACATCTTTAATTGGCATGGATGTGGGCCTGGCGGCCTTCCGTTAGGGGCCTGGAGGCCGTCTGCTCAGGGGCCTCAGGCCCCAGCGAGGCCCCTGAGCAGACGGCCTCTAGGCCCCTAACGGAAGGCCACCAGGTCCCTGAGCATACTGACTGAGTGCTGAGTATCGTGCTGCTCTCCTCTTCCACCCAGTGTATCTTATCAGAGGTCAGCCCGGCCTCCGTGGTGTGATGATGATAACCCCCCCACCCCCCCCCCCCCCCCCCCCCCATGTGCAGGGTTCTCCTCCGGTGTCATACCCCATGTCTCCACCGGGGGCGCCGCCGGGCCTGCCCCCCCGCTCCGCCCCCCAGCAGCTGCCAGCGTGTTCGGTGGTCTTCAGCGGACAGCACTACCCGGTCTGCAACATCCCCCCTCCTCCGGTGAGTGCTGTGTGTCTCATGTTTGGTCTGATGGCCCATAGTCTCAGTTGGCGGGGCCCCAATGTGTTGTGATATTTCTGAGGGCCGTCCAAGTAGCTTCATTAATCTGTGTACAAACAGGGCTGCCTCCATCACTGGTTCTGCTCATTGTTCACTCTCTCTCTGTCTCCCGTCTGACTCTCTGTCTCCCGTCTCTCTCTCTGTCTCCCGTCTGTCTCCTGTCTGTCTCCCTGTTGACCGTCTGTCTCTGTCTCCTGTCTGTCTCCCTGTTGCCCGTCTGTCTCTCTCTCTGTCTCCCATCTGTCTCTGTCTCTCTTCTCTCTCTGTCTCCCGTCTCTCTCTGTCTCCCGTCTCTCTCTGTCTCCCGTATCTCTCGGTCTCCCGTCTCTCTCTGTCTCCCGTCTCTCTCTCTCTGTCTCCCATCCCTGTCTCCCGTCTGTCTTTCTGTCTCCCGTCTCTTTCTGTCTCCCGTCTCTTTCTGTCTCCCGTCTCTTTCTGTCTCCCGTCTGTCTTTCTGTCTCCCGTCTGTCTTTCTGTCTCCCGTCTGTCTTTCTGTCTCCCGTCTGTCTCTCTGTCTCAAGTCTGTCTCTCTGTCTCAAGTCTGTCTCACTGTCTCCTGTCTGTCACTCTGTCTCTCTCTCTGTTTCCCCCTCTCCTGTCTGTCTCCCCCCCTCCCGTCTGTCTCTCTTTTCCCTGTCTCACCCCCAGGTCCTTCAGACCTGCTCGGTGCAGCACCTCCCCGTGCCCTACCCCTTCCCCTCGCTGCTCTCCAGCGACCCGGCCTTCCTCCTCCCCTCTCCCCACCTCCAGCACCCCCCGACCCACCACCACCACCACCACCTCTCCCACCACCCCCCCCACCTCGCCCAGCCCGCCCAGTTCGGACCCTACCCCACCCAGCAGGCACGCTCGGTGAGTTGAGATGGATCCATTTCTTTCCATCATAAACCACAATAAACAATATGGTCCTATACAGTAAGATGGAAGAGCATATATTGCAACACTTAGAATATGATGATCATAATGAAAACGCCAAACCACACTCACCAACCCAATAGCTACGTTGCCCTCATTAGTTTTGATACTATTATGGTTGCCATAATGACGGCAGCCGTTGCAGCGGATCGAGAACGAGGTGGAGTTGCTGGGCGACCACCTGTCCCTGGGGGCGGGGCTCCACTACTCCTCGCCGCCCCACCCCGCCCTCGCCGCGCATTCCGCCCAGCTCCACTTCCTGTCCCACGACCCGCTGCCGCAGGAGTTCTTCGGCGTGGTGAGTGCTGAACCAGCCCACTTTGGTTTTTGGTGCAACAGTTTTTTTTTTCACTATGAAGATATCGATGACTGGCGACTTCATTAAATAAATCCAGAGTAAACAGACCCGTGTTGGCGATGCCAGAAATACCACAAAACTGTAATCGATTTTAAAATGTTCAGAATCTCGACCCGTCCTCGTGTACGGATCTCATTTTGGGCTGTCTTTGGCCCATGTTGCTGATGCTCCTCCTCTCTGAGCCTTAATGTGTAGCGTCTTCTCCTCTCCTCCTCTAGTCGTATCCAAACTTCATGCCCCGGCGGATCCAGGGCCGACGGTACCGCTCCCAGCAGCCACTGCCGCCCTCGCCTTACCACCCCAGCTTCCTGCCTTACTTCCTGTAGGTACCCAAATCTGTCACTGACTAGACCCCCCATCAAACAGGGGGGTCCTGTTCTTTAAGGCTCTTTATTGTATGTATAATGTATATCTTGGTGTTGGTCGGTAATACCATAGATGCTTCAGAGTGGGAGGAGTGGTCCACCCACTTTCTTATAACAATATATTTAATGTATTTTATTTGAAACTCTTACATTTACATTTAGGGCATTTAGCCTCTCCTGGAACCGTCACCTTATCGTGGTGGAGAGGTTTGCGTGTCCCTGTGAACCTGAGAGCTGTGTTGTCTGGAGCCTTGTGCTCCTGGTAGGGTCTCTCATGGCAGAGTGGTCTCAGGTGAGGGGCCAGACTAAGAATGGTTCAAAAAACTCCAATGAATAACGGAAAAAGAGGAGATGTGACCCGGCCCGGAGGAAGCCCGGGGCCCCCGTCTGGAGCCAGGCCCAGACGGAGGGCTCGATGGCGAGCGCCTGGTGGCCGGGTTTGCCACGGAGCCCGGTCGGGCACAGCCCGAACAAACTACGTGGCACCCCCCCTCTCTTCATCCCATGGGCCCACCACCTGTGGGAAGACCCGTTGGGGTCGGGTGCGCAGCCACATGGGTGGCAGCGAAGGTCAGGGGTCTCGACGGACCAGACCCGGGCGGCAGAAGCTGGCTCTGGGGACGTGGAACGTCACCTCGCTGTGGGGAAAGGAACCGGAGCTTGTGAGGGAGGTGGAGCGCTATCAGTTAGATCTGGTGGGGCTTACCTCCACGCACAGTCTCAGCTCTGGTACCGTACTCCTGGATAAGGGTTGGACTCTATTCTTCTCCGGAGTTGCCAAGGGCGTGAGGCGCCGGGCGGGTGTGGGGATACTCATAAATCCCCGGCTGAGCGCCGCGGTGTTGGAGTTTACCCCGGTAGACGAGAGGGTCGCCTCCCTGCGCTAAGGGTTGTAGGGGGGAAAACTCTGACTGTTGTACAGCTCAGAGTACTCGGCCTTCTTGGAGACCCTGAATGGAGTCCTGTATGGGGCTCCAGTAGGGGACTCCGTAGTTCTGCTGGGAGACTTCAACGCCCACGTGGGCAACGATGGAGACACCTGGAGAGGCGTGGTGGAGAGGAACGGCCTCCCTGATCTAAACCCGAGCGGTCGTTTGTTATTGGACTTCTGTGCTAGTCATGGATTATCCATAACAAACACCATGTTCGAACATAAGGGTGCTCATAAGTGTACCTGGTACCAGAGTACCCTAGGCCGAAGATCGATGATCGATTTCGTGATCGTGTCATCTGATCTGAGGCCGCATGTTTTGGACACTCGGGTAAAGAGAGGGGCGGAACTGTCAACCGACCACCATCTGGTGGTGAGTTGGATCAGGGAATGGGGGAAATTTCCGGATAGACCTGGTAAGCCCAAACGAGTAGTGCGGGTGAACTGGGAACGTCTGGAGGAGGCCCCCGTCCTAGGTATCTTCAACTCACACCTCCGGCGGAGCTTTTCTGGCATTCCTGTGGAGGTTGGGGGCATTGAGCCGGAGTGGGCGGTGTTCAAAGCCTCCATTGCTGAAGCTGCGGTGGCTAGCTGTGGCCTCAGGGTCTTAGGCTCCTCAAGGGGCGGTAACCCTCGGACACCGTGGTGGACACCGGTGGTCAGGGAAGCCGTCGGACTGAAGAAGGAGGCCTTCCGGGATATGATATCCTGGAGGACTCCTGACTCGGTTGCAGGGTACCGACAGGCTCGAAGGGCTGCAGCGGCTGCCGTGTCGGAGGCTAAGCAGCGGGTGTGGGAGAAGTTCGGAGAGGCCATGGAGAAGGACTTTCGGTCGGAAACACCAAAGTGTTTCTGGAAGACTATCCGGCACCTCAGGAGGGGGAAACGGGGAACCATCCAAGCTGTGTACAGTAAGGATGGGACTCTGTTGACCTCAACTGAGGAGGTCGTCGGACGTTGGAAGGAACACTTTGAGGAACTCCTGAATCCGAATAACACGCCCTCTATGTTGGAGGCAGAGCTCGAGGTTGATGGTGTTTCGTCGTCAATTTCCCTGGTGGAGGTCACTGAGGTAGTCAAACATCTCCGCAGTGGCAAAGCCCCAGGGATTGATGAGATCCAGCCAGAAATGCTAAAGGCTCTGGGTGTTGAGGGGCTGTCATGGTTGACACGCCTATTCAACATCGCGTGGGAGTCGGGTACAGTGCCAAAGGAGTAGCAAACCGGGGTGGTGGTTTCCCTGTTCAAAAAGGGGGACCAGAGAGTGTGTGCCAATTACCGGGGTATCACACTTCTCAGCCTCCCTGGTAAAGTCTACTCCAAGGTGCTGGAAAGGAGGGTTCGGCCGATCGTCGAACCGCAGATTGAAGAGGAACAATGCGGTTTTCGCCCCGGACGTGGAACTACGGACCAGCTCTTCACTCTCGCAAGGATCCTGGAGGGGGCCTGGGAGTATGCCCATCCGGTCTACATGTGTTTTGTGGATCTGGAGAAGGCGTATGACCGGGTCCCCCGGGAGAAACTGTGGGAGGTGCTGCGGGAGTATGGGGTAAGGGGGTCTATCCTCAGGGCCATCCAATCTTTGTACTCCCAAAGCGAGAGCTGTGTTCGTGTTCTCGGCAGCCAGTCAGTTTCGTTCTCAGTGGGTGCTGGTCTCCGCCAGGGCTGCACCTTGTCACCAATCCTGTTTGTGATATACATGGACAGGATATCGAGGTGTAGTCGTGGTGGGGAGGGGTTGCAGTTCGGTGGTCTGAGGATCTCGTCACTGCTTTTTGCAGATGATGTGGTCCTCATTGGATCATCGGCCTGTGACCTTCAGCACTCACTGGATCGGCTGGCGGCCGAGTGTGAAGCGGCTGGGATGAGGATCAGCACCGCTAAATCTGAGGCCATGACTCTTAGCAGGAAACCGGTGGATTGCTTACTCCGGGTAGGAAATTAGTCCTTAGCCCAAGTGAAGGAGTTCAAGTACCTCGGGGTCTTGTTCGCGAGTGAGGGTACTATGGAGCGTGAGATTGGCCGGAACTCGGATTAGAGCCGCTGCTCCTTTACTTAGAAAGGAGTCAGCTGAGGTGGTTCGGGCATCTGGTAAGGATGCCCACTGGGCGCCTTCCTTGGGAGGTGTTTCAGGCACGTCCAGTGGGGAGGAGACCTCGGGGAAGACCCAGGACTAGGTGGAGAGATTATATCTCAACACTGGCCTGGGAACGCCTCGGGATCCCCCCGTCGGAGCTGGTGAATGTGGCCCGGGAAAGGGAAGTCTGGGGCCCCCTGCTTGAGCTGCTCCCCCCGCGACCCGACCCCGGATAAGCGGATGACGATGAGGATGATGAGGGGCATTTAGCAGACACTTTTATCCAAAGCGACTTACAAGAAGTACATTTGTCATAAGAAGTGAAACAATATATCGCTGTCAGTACAGTAACGATGTTCATAGAACCAAGTGCAAGTGCTAACAATTGCTAGGCTAACCCATTCCCCATGTACAGCAATGCTAGCAGCTACTGCAGATGTTACACAATTAAGTACTATGAAAAAGTGCAATGTAGAAGGGCATACATTAAGTACCAGGACGTACAACATACAATGGTGGCCAGAAGGGGCTGGGTAGCTATGCAGAGTCGGGGTGAACTCTGAACAGGTGAGTTCAGAGTTCTTACAAAATAATGACCAAGTTTATTCGTGAAGTATATAGAGGACCGTTGTATCAGATGTTCCATCTACCCAGTCTCCCTGAAGTAGTTTTAAACGTCTTCCTCCAGGTCCATGCTGCCCGTCCAGACCACCGGCCCGGCCATCAGCCTGGAGCTCGACGTGGACGACGGGGAGGTGGAAAACTATGAGGTCTGAGCTTACCTCTCAGGAATAAACTCACTGTGTGTCCTCCCTGTCCCCGTCTGTCCTCAATGTCCCCTAGTCCGTCCTCACTGTCCTCCATGCAGGGTTCACGTTAGCCGGCTATAGCCGGACATTGGCCGATTGCACCCACGCATGGCCGGTATAATAAAATGTAAACGGCCCACATGTCCAAGAAAAAAAAGAAAGAAGTTTGCATTTATGCATGAATTAATCAGCATATGAAAACCAGTAGAGGTTCGTGGCCGAGCTCACCAGGGGGAACACGAACGTGCATTCATGAACGCGCGCAGTGCATCCGCACATGAATACACACGTCACTACTCGGTGGCCACGCTGTTGAACGCTGATTGGCTGTCATCACACGAAATTCGCGTCAAAGTTGAAATATTTCAACTCGAGCGAATTTGACGCGGCACAAATCCTCGTGAAGTCGCTCGCCTGTGCACGGCGAAAGTGTGGCGAGACGAATCAAAACTTGTCGCCGGTTTTCTCTCGCGAAGAATTCGCCCGATACGCGTCTCTACGTTCACTTTGTATGGGATCTTGTCGCCCCGTCGCGTTTGGTGTGAACGCACAAATCTTTCCCGACTGGGCAAAGCTGGCCAAAATCGCCAGTACAATCCCCGTGTCCAGTGTTCCTGCGGAACGAGCCTTTTCTCTCCAAAACAGGTTTAAAACATCTATCAGAAACCGCCTAGCTGGGGTAAAGATGAGGCTGATGCACATATCGAGCCTTGGGCCGGGGTTGAAAGACTTCAACTTTTCGCGAGCAGCGGAGCACTTCCATGCCATGAAGTTGCGCCGAAAGTAGCCTGCAAGAATTGCAATTATCGAATGAATTATTTGTCCCCCACTGTGTCCTCACTGTCCCCCACTGTGTCCCCCCTGTCCTCACTGTCCCCCCGTCTGTCCTCACTGTCCCCCAGTCTGTCCTCACTGCCCCCCCCTGTGTCCTCACTGTTCCCCCGTCCGTCCTCACTGTCCCCCTGTCTGTCCTCACTGTCCCCCTGTCTGTCCTCACTGTCCCCCCCTGTGTCCTCGCTGTCCCCCCGTCTGTCCTCACTGTCTCCCCTGTGACTTCACTGTCCTCATTGTCCCCCACTGTGTCCTCACTGTCCCCCCCAGACGGGAGGTCTGTCCTCACTGTGTCCTCACTGCGCCCCCCTGTGTCCTCACTGTCCCCCCCCTGTTTCCTCACTGTCCCCCCCTGTGTCCTCACTGTCCCCCCCTGTGTCCTCACTGTCCCCCCCTGTTTCCTCACTGTCCCCCCCTGTGTCCTCACTGTCCTCGCCCTGTGTCCTCACTGTCCCACACTGTGTCCTCACTGTCCCCCCGTCTGTCCTCACTGTCCCCCACTGTCTCATCACTGTCCCCCCGTCTGTCCTCACTGTCCCCCACTGTGTCCTCACTGTCCCCCGTCTGTCCCCAGGCCCTGCTGAACCTCGCTGAGCGGCTGGGCGAGGCCAAGCTGCGGGGCCTGACCAAGGGGGACATCGAGCAGCTGCCGTCCTACAGGTTCAACCCCAACAACCAGCAGTCTGAGCAGACGCTGTGAGTTCCCCGGGACATGCCCACATTACACCATGCCCACGCTACATCACGCCCACACTACACCATGCCCCCACACTGTGACACGCCCACACTACACCACGCCCACTCTACCCAACACCCCCACGGTATGACACGCTCCCACACGCAGCGCTACAGAGGTGTGAGGCGATGGTGTGCGATCATTACTCTGTCTGCAGATGTGTGGTGTGTAGATGTTGTGCGATCAGGTGTGTGGTGTGTAGATGTTGTGCGATCACTCCTCTCTGTGCAGGTGTGTGGTGTGTAGATGTTGTGCGATCACTCCTCTCTCTGCAGGTGTGTGGTGTGTAGATGTTGTGCGATCACTGCTCTCTCTGCAGGTGTGTGGTGTGTAGATGTTGTGTGATCACTGCTCTCTCTCTGCAGGTGTGTAGATGTTGTGTGATCACTGCTCTCTCTCTGCAGGTGTGTAGATGTTGTGTGATCACTGCTCTCTCTCTGCAGGTGTGTGGTGTGTATGAGTGACTTTGAGTCTCGCCAGCTGCTCCGGGTCCTGCCCTGCAGCCACGAGTTCCACGGCAAGTGTGTCGACAAGTGGCTCCGGGTGAGACACGCACAAACACACACACACTACTGCAACACTAGTGTTTATATTTCAGTGTTATTTTCTTATTATTCTGCCTGCTTTCTACCTCTAAAGATGATTATAACGAGCAGGATAATTCAACATCTTTTCATACATTTAACAGAAGTGTCACTTTAACTTTATCACCTATTTCAGAGGTTTTTTTAGAAAATAATTTATCCAAAGTAAATAGAATATTTCTCCATAGCTGCAAGGGCTATAATAGGTAATATTGGTTTCAAAATAAAGATAACACCTGTGTGATTGGTGTTCAATGTGGGTACTGCTTTATTAGAGTGCATAGAGCTAGAACACAGCATGAGGCAAAGGTATAATTTCCGCCTGAAATAAGTCATTTTTTAGATTGAATACCAATTAGTGCATTATCTTTTGGGAGCCCTATTATACTACATGGTACTATATATATAGTACTAGGTACTTTATGGTACTGTGTGTGTGTGTGTGTGTGTGTGTGTGTGTGTGTGTGTGTGTGTGTGTGTGGGGTCAGCGTGTGAGTGCAGTGGACGAGCGAGCGGTATGTAAGTTTAGTGAAGTAATGATCGAGTCCGGTTGTGTGTAAAGGAATAAAGCACCCGGCAAGAATCGGTGGCCGCTTCATTCCGACCATATTCCGACCTATAAGCAGACCCACTGCCGGTCAAAGTGAAGGGTGTGTTGCCCCTGAGAGATCATCGGCCCTGTAGGGAACGTGTCTGGGAGCTGACAGCAGAAAGTTGTAACACTAACCATCTCGTAGTCAGAGGTGTGTGTGTCCTTGAGTGCTTTGAATGGCGCCCTCAAATACAATTTATTATTATTACTATAGGGCCCTATAGTACGATAGGTGCTTTGATCATATCACAGCATCTCAGGAGTACCTGGGTCAATATTTGATGCAAATAAAGTGAAGTAGAACTAAGTTGAAGGTTTTAGTGGAGGTAGGTTTAGGAGTAATTTCCAAATAAATCCAATTCAAATTTGGCCTTATAAACTTTGAGACCCAAACAGGTTGCACCATTTGGCCACAGGATGGCAATGACATGAGTTCTGATTGAAGGCATTAACCTGTTTGCTCTGAAACCCTCAGCTGCTATCCATTGATCTTAAACACTGTTTAGTTACAGAACGGTGCCCAGACACTGGATTATCTCTCTGGTGGTTTTATGCGATCAAGCTTTGATCAACATATAGGTCGATCAAAGTTGTATAAATAAAATGATATTTATATATTGTGCCTCTAGTTGGCAGTGATACGGTTTGCACTAGTGGTATCAGAGGTTTGAGTAATCATAACCAATGTTAGCTCATCAAAAACAATTAAAAGTTGAAGAGCTAATCCTTGTAGGGATGTTTCCAATGTCTGCTTTCTCATGTGTTTGAAATGCCTTCAACATCTTATGCAATCGGGGGGAGGGGCTTAATGTGGCGAGGTGGTCAAAGGTGTCCTCTTAACTGGGACCCCTCTCTCTGTGTGTCCCCTCACCCTCCTCTTAACTGGGAACCCTCCCTCTGTGTGCCCCCTCACCCTCCTCTTAACTGGGACCCCTCTCTCTGTGTGTCCCCTCACCCTCCTCTTAACTGGGACCCCTCTCTCTGTGTGTTCCCTCACCCTCCTCCTAACTGGAACCCCTCTCTCTGTGTCCCCTCACCCTCCTCTTAACTGGGACCCCTCTCTCTGTGTCCCCTCACCCTCCTCTTAACTGGGACCCCTCTCTCTGTGTGTCCCCTCACCCTCCCCAGGCCAACAGGACGTGCCCCATCTGCCGTGCCGACGCCTCGGAGGTGCAGCGTGACTCTGAGTGACCACCAGGGGGAGACTGACACTGTTACTGTCCGTCGCATTTCATCACTGCCCCAGTGATCTCCCTCGCTGTCTCCCCCCCGCAGAACCAACCCCCTACATGTTACAAGCACGTGCACATAAAGCCCCCACCCCCCAAGCACTTTTTTTACTTTTGCCCAGTTTCCTCTCACCGTTTAAATCCCTCTTCCTGCCATTCATTTGGTTTTGGTAGGTGTCCATTTCTTAATTCTTTCCGATTGTTTTGCCTTTCTATCTCTTGCCCGCACATCTCCCCTCAGCACTGAATGTTCCCCGTCTGTCCGCTCCAACCTCTGACATAGACATGTCTGTCAAACCTCTGACAGACATCTGTCTGTCAAACCTCTGGCACAGACTGGCAAAAGGTTATGCTGCAGTGTGCACGCGTGTTTTTCTCTTTGTGTATGTGAGACAGCGCAGGCAGTTCTTTGTGTGTGTGCGTGTGTGAGCTTTAGAGCTGATTGGTTGTTTCTACGATGTGTATGACCAGAGTAACGACTTATGAGAGTTTTTTTTCCCCCTCTCGTGTGTGTGTGTGTGTGTGTGTGTGTGTGTGTGTGTGTGTGTGTGTGTGTGTGTGTGTGTGTGTGTGTGTGTGTGTGTGTGTGTGTGTGTGTGTGTGTGTGTGTGTGTGTGTGTGTGTGTGTGTGTGTGTGAGACTCCTTTTCTCTAGCTTGATACTTAGGGTCCATACTGCCTCTGGAATGCATGATTAATCAGTTTGTTTTATTAGGGCTTTTGATATTATTAAATATTGTGAGTGATTTTTTTTTTTCTGACTGGCAGTTACTTCATCCTCATTCCGTTTCTTTTCATGTTTCACTATTCTCTAAAGTTTTGTGCATTATACATTTTCCCTTTTCTTTGGCTGTCCTATCAAAGATGAGTTTGTCTGACTGCGGTGGCACGTGTGTATGTATGTATGTGTATATGTATAAAATTATGAATATCTGTATACCAAAAAATAAAAGGCTTGATACAAACTTTTTTACCTCCTTTTGGTATGGTTTTATCTTTCATTAAAAGGGGTGATAAATGCTTTCTCGACTTCCCTTTGCTTCAGATATTATGTTATATGACGTATGTATAAATGTTCTACATCTGTTAAAGGCACCCAGTGCAACTTTATGTAAACATTCAATGAAAAATAAACATTCAATTTCTAGTCTTTTTTACACGTAAGTTTCAATAACTCCATACCATTACATATCGACATTCAAGGAGCAAAGATGAGACGTCGTTGTGTGGTGAGAACTGATAGAAAATCGTAAACAACAACAATTGCCGGTGGGGAGAAGCCATTTTTCCATTGACTGGAAGCCTGCTTTATTTATTGTAGGTTACAAAAAATAAAGAAAATGGCGGCATTGTTATCGATTTTGTATCAGTTCTCACCACACAACGACGTCTCATCTTTGCTGCTTAAATGTCGGTATGTAATGGTATGGAGTTATTGAAATTGAATGTTTATTTTTACCTGCTTGTCGTTGAAATATCGCAAATTTTATTGTAGATTCCCCAAGTTCAATATAGATTATAGTTCAAAGGTCGAATGAATGAGTACTTATGTCCTTTCGATTTCTTACAGTTTGGGCCGTTGTTGGCCGTACACGCTAGCATTCTGCTAATGAATGCTGATTGGTCAGGGACGGACTTGCGACTGATTACGACCAGAGACCCCTCTTGACGGCATCTGAAGCACAATCAGAATTATCTTAAAGGTCCCATGACATGCTATTTTATGTATTCTTTAATATAGGTATTAGTGGGCAACTAACACAGTATTCAAAGACGTTCCCGAAATTCAGCCGTGGTGCAGAGTTACAGCCACTCCGAGCCAGTCGCACATTGAGCTTCCCCCAAATGCGCTGTTTTGGTGTCTGTAGCTATAATGCAAATGAGGAGGAGCGAGGCGGGTCAAGGAGGAGGGTGGGGGTGTGGCCCTGAGCAGCTTGCAGCCACGGTACCATGCGCTCTGTTTACAGTGGATGTATCGCAATGGCGAGGCGCACACAGCCTTTAGCCGTGTTCTGTAAATATTCTAGAACGCACGGGAGTCCTGGAGCTCTATATCTAAATATTATCATATAGCCTACATAGATATATCATATAATATATATTATCACGGCCAAAAGCTGTGTGAGCCGATATTATGAATCTCAAACGACCTCGTTGGGTTCTCCGACGTTCCTGGTTCTTCAACGTCCTCATCAAAGTGAAGTAGACTGAACCGCGACAAGGAGGAGAAAGGGATCGTTGCCGGTCTTAGGAACCTCCGCCTCCGGCGGTGGTCCCTCAGCGGGGCTCAAGCGGGAGACATTCGCCGCCAACAATCCCTTTCTCCTCCATGTCGTGGTTCATGTGTTTGAGGGAGTCAAAGCCAAAGTTCCTTCCCCCCAATTCATTCTCAACCTTGGCTGAGATAACCCCCAATACGAGTCTCGTTGTAGAAATACCAGAGACGAGAGTCCGACGAGGAAGTGTACAACACTTGCGTTACAGTCCTGGAGCTCTATATCTAAATAATATCATATAATACATAGAAATCTGTATCATTTAATACACATTATCACGGCCAAAAGCTGTGTGCGCCTCCAGACGATATTATTAATCACAAACGACTTTGTCGGGTTCTGCAACGTCTCTGGTTCTTCCACTTTCACATCAACCTGAAGTCGACTGAACCGCGCGCTGCCTGCTGCCGGCACCGGCATTAAGTTAGTTTAATATTCAACATTCATTTAACATTCAAAATACAAACCTATTATGCACTTCAACCATTTGAGTGAATGATGTCGAACCAACTGTGCAACAAACAGATTAATGTCCCCCATGTGCCACAAGGCTTATTTTTGAAATACATATTTTCGGCAATTTTTCACAATTAAAATTAATACATCAACTTATTATGCTCCTTGATCTTTTGACCTCAAGTTGTCGAACAAACTGTATAACAAGAATAGTAATAACCCCCATGTGCCACAAGGCTTATTTTTCAAATATATAATTTCAGCATTTTTTTATAATTAATATAAAATTAATAAATAAACGTATTATGCTCCTTGACCTTTTGACCTCAAGATATCAAACCAACTATATAACACAGATAATAATAACCCCCATGTGCCACAAGGCTTATTTTTCAAATATATCATTTTAGCATTTTTCTACAATTAATATAAAATAAATAAATAAACTTATCATGCTCCTTGACCTTTTGACCTCAAGATATCAAACCAACTGTATAACACAGATAATAATTACCATGCCACAAGGCTTATTTTTCTAATATATAATTTCACATACGACGAAAACAAAATATAGTTACGATAGAGATCGTCAATGTTACATTTTGATGTGATTTTGAAAATAATAATAAATTAAGAGAAAGCTATGTCTGATTTCTTAGCCATTTATCGGAACTCAGGACAATCAGCCCAAATAGAAAAGGATACTTTTAAAGCCATGTGCAGGATAATAAGTAATTCAACTGCAAAAAATAAGAAAATGCTGGACAAAAAATACTCTTATGATTGAATTAAAGATTTTAGTAACTCAACCAATGTTTCCAAAAACGTGCTACACTTAAGATTTCACGATTACTGACAAGATACGCCTTGCAAGCAGTTTTACATGAGAAGGGAAAATGTACTTTTTCAACTTGGCATGTTCCATACTACCCACATACGAAAAAGCGGAAAAGCTATATTTGAAAAATAAGCCTTGTGGCACATGGGGGTTAATATTATCTGTGCTATACAGTTGGTTTGATATCTTGAGGTCAAAAGGTCAAGGAGCATTATACGTTTATTCATTTATTTTATTTGTGAAAAATAGCCTGACCAATTTGGCGCCCTAGGCAAGATTTTTGCTGGCGCCCCCTACCCCTTTTGATCGCACAGTAAATTCGACTACCAATGTTCATAAACTCAGAGAAGCACAAAATACTGCAGACGTTAGAACCTTTAATAATTAAACACTTTGCAGTAAAAAAAAAAGTCTTGCAAAACAAGTGACAATGAATCACTCATACAATAAGGTATGCACAAAATACTGCAAAGAAATGCATGATGTTTACTAAAGGCATTCATAAGCAAAGTAATAGATAGAGTTCAGATTCAAATTATTGTAAATACAATTAAATGTAGTATGGTTTATCTAGTTTGGTTCTAACCAGAGATTAAACAAGCACTCAACTGAAGTGTAAAAAAAATACAATAATGTATTAGGGCTGGGCAGAGGTAGACGGGACGGCAGAACCTGATGCTGTGTCACTGGGAGTGGCACTGAAATATTTTAAAAGTGCATCTGAAGAGAGAAGAGAAGTATATGTGACGACTGCATGTTACATTTTAATAAAATAACAGATGCTTGGTGTGCTATACATGAGACTAATAATGAAAATGCGATGAGATTCATTCAAGTTTATTGTCATTGCAATGCAATTCAGTCTATCACAGTGCAAAAACCAGTAAAGTGCAGTGAAATGAATATATATGTACTGTATATATAGCCTATGAATGATATGTGAAAGCTAAGGTATGAAATATTAACAGTAATACACTTTAACTGCACTTTAACACTGATGTAAACTTTAACAAACATAAACTGTGACACATAAAACCAAATGCTTACAACCACCCTATTACACAGTGGATGGACAACTAAAAGCATTTTAACTGACATACAAGCAGGAAAGACACCTGTAAAATAACACCTAACGTTAAGTTAGGTGTGAACAGGCCTAACGTTAAGTTTCCAAACGTCCCTGATGAATTTAAGGTGGAGTAACATTAACACACGTCGACTCAGCTATTTATTGATTATTAAACAATGTTGGTCCGAAGTAAGCTAGCAAGCTAACACTCTGCTCCAACAATGGTAACCTGCGATGCATTAAACTATTAATTTCATGCACTTCATCACATTGACGTTACTGTACCTTTTTCACGTTTTTCCTCCTCTTCTTTCCTTCTTTTCCTTCCTTGGGCGCCGGATGGCTTCAGTCTTTTGGACTTAATTCCGATACAGTGTCATTAATCTTTTTCTTCGTCTCTGGGTCACGGTCCGGTCAGATTCAGGCAGCTGGCCTCTTGACCCCGCCCCCCTCAAAGAGGGCAGGTACAGAGCAACGAGCCAGGCAGGCACCCAGAAAAAAGGCTTCTCCATTATTTAATATTCTTTGCTATGACTATGTTGCTGTGGGCTTAAATAATATTTCGAAATAATAGTAGTAATGGCACTGGTAAAAAAAAAAAGTGCCGGCTCTGTGAAATGATATGTTTGAAAAATAAGCCTTGTGGCACATGTTTTTTTTTTATTATCTGTGTTATACAGTTGGTTTGATATCTTGAGGTCAAAAGGTCAAGGAGCATACTAAGTTTATTTATTTATTTTAATTGTGAAAAATTGCCGAAATGATATATTTGAAAAATAAGCCTTGTGGCACATGTGGCACACATATTATTATGTGTTATACAGTTGGTTTGATATCTTGAGGTCAAAAGGTCAAGGAACATAATAAGTTTATTTATTTATTTTATATTAATTGTAAAAAATTGCTAAAATTATATATTTGAAAAAAAAGCCTTGTGGCACATGGAGGTTATTATTATCTGTGTTATACAGTTGGTTTGATATCTAGAGGTCAAAATGTCAAGGAGCATAATAAGTTTATTTATTTTATATTAATTGTAGAAAAATTGCTAAAATGATATAGTTGAAAAATAAGCCTTGTGGCACATGGGGGTTATTATTATCAGTGTTATACAGTTGGTTTGATATCTTGAGGTCAAAAGGTCAAGGAGCATACTAAGTTTATTTATTTATTTTATATTAATTGTAGAAAATTGCTAAAATTATATATTTGAAAAATAAGCCTTGTGGCACATGGGGGTTAATATTTTCTGTGTTATACACTTGGTTTGATATCTTGAGGTCAAAAGGTCAAGGAGCATAATTCGTTAATTTATTTATTTTATTTGTGAAAAATTGCTAAAATGATATATTTGAAAATAAACCTTGTGGCACATGGGGGTTATTATTATCAGTGTTATACAGTTGGTTTGATATCTTGAGGTCAAAAGGTCAAGGAGCATACTAAGTTTATTTATTTATTTTATATTAATTGTAAAAGATTGCTAAAATGATATATTTGAAAAATAAGCCTTGTGGCACATGGGGGTTATTATTATCTGTGTTAAACAGTTGGTTTGATATCTTGAGGTCAAAAGGTCATTTAGCATAATACGTTTATTTATTTATTTTATATTAATTGTAAAAAATTGCTAAAATGATATATTTGAAAAATAAGCCTTGTGGCACATGGAGGTTATTATTATCTGTGTTATACAGTTGGTTTGATATCTTGAGGTCAAAAGGTCAAGGAGCATACTAAGTTTATTTATTTATTTTAATTGTGAAAAATTGCCGAAAATATGTATTTGAAAAATAAGCCTTGTGGCACATGGGGGACATTAATCTGTATGTTGCACAGTTGGTTTGACATCATTCACTCAATTGGTTGAAGTGCATAATAGGTATGTATTTTGAATGTTAAATGAATGTTGAATATTAAACTAACTTAATGCCGGTGCTGCCGGCTGCCTGCTGCCGGGCGATGGTGCCTCGCGGCAACCGGCGGCAAGTCGCAGTTCATGTACTTCAGCGAGTCAAAGCCAAAGTTCCTTTCCCCAATTCCTTCTCAACCATGGCTGAGATAACCCCCAATACGAGTCTCGTTGTAGAAATACCAGAGACGAGAGTCCGACGTGTTATGCGCCATATAACACCAAAAGCAGAACGGTTATCCAAATAATAAGGAAGATTACAACACTTGCGTTACAGTCCTGGAGCTCTATATCTAAATAATATCATATAATACATAGAAATCTATATAATTTCATACATATTATCACGGCCAAAAGCTGTGTGCGCCTCCAGACGATATTATGAATCACAAACGACTTTGTCGGGTTCTGCAACGTCTCTGGTTCTTCCACTTTCACATCAACCTGAAGTCGACTGAACCGCGCGCTGCCTGCTGCCGGCTGCCCGCTGCCGGGCGAAGGTGCCTCGTGGCATGTCGCAGTTCATGTACTTCAGCGAGTCAAAGCCAAAGTTCCTTTCCCCCAATTCCTTCTCAACCATGGCTCAGATAACCCCCACAACAGTCTCGTTGTGGAAATACAAGACACGTCAAAGAACCGGCAAGAAACACTTGCGTTACAGTGTGTGTATTCACACACACACACACACACACACACACACACACACACACACGGGGTGCTCGCACGGTCGAGTCTCATTGGCGGGCCAACGTCTCTGGGCGGGCCAGGCAGAGTAAGGGGAGGAGCTGAGATTCTTGATGACGTCATGAATACAGACATTCCAAATCAGCACGCTTGAGCCTCCATTTTTTCCAAAGGCGAGCAGAACAGCTAGTGCTCGTTTTGTATGAAGGTATTATTGTAGCAAAAGTCTTTAGCACCTGTAACTGCAGAATTTGAATGCGTACACTAAATTCACAGTAATTTTGTGGTCGTATATATTTATTTTGCATGTGTAGGCCTACTCTAAAGTCACAAATGTGTAACAGTACATTTGTAGTCGTAAATATTTTTTATACCATTGTAAACGCAAAATAGGGTTTACGAGTACGCAAATCTGTGTTACAGGTGCACAAATCCTTTTGCTACAATTATTGCAGCGCAGTTGGTGCAAAACACATTCGCACACCCGTGTTTCATAATCTGAGAACATGCCCAAAAGGTGTGAATGCGTGAACCCAAATTTGAACTAATGCATCAGAAGTTGCACATCTGTGAAAAATTTCCTCAAAAATAAAATGATAAAGAACGCTATGTTAATTCAGCATTTTAATGAGCGAGCACAAATCCATTTTACAACTGCTCGAATCTGCTCCTGCAAGTCTCAGCTGTGGTTTATTTTGCAGGTTGTTTTGCACCACGTCTAGGTGGTAAATGTGTAGCAAAAGTATTCGTATCCGTAGATGCCAGAGCGTCTGTGGGCGGGACAAAAAAGTCCCGCCCATAATTTCCTAATCCAATGAAAATCGCCGGTAGGGATGCATTTCTCAAATTACACTGGGACCCACCGCATGCCAGCCATGGAGCTATAAAGATCGCAGCATACTCTGCGGCGCGTCCTACTGAACGGAGGTGGGTATACTACATTATGTTGAATGAAATGACTTAGTTCAAATTAATTCCCCCCAAAGTATTTCATTAACATGCCGCAAATGTCCTTCAATGTATTTTAATGGTCGCCATAACATAATTTCAGAAATGTTAATGCAATACTTTGGGGAGAATTCACTGGAACTAAGTCATTTCATTTAACATAATGTAGGATACCTACCTCCGTTCAGTAGGACGCCCTCTTCACTTCTCCAGAAAGAAACGTATCCCGCGCTGAGTATGCTGCGATCTTTATAGCTCCATGGCTGGCACGCAGTGGGTCCCATGCCGTGTTCCAATACCCGTACTTCCATGAGTACACTTAAAGTGAGTACTATCCGTACTCACTTGAGTACGTTAATTTTTCAGATGCGAGTGCTGTTCCAAATCGAGTACTCCGTGGTGCACTAACCGGAAATTACAATCACGACTGCCGCCGCGGCTCCTCCCCCGCAATAAACATCCCACTTTGAACGGTGAACTCTTTACGCCTAGCAGCTATAAAAACTACAAAATGACTCTATTAATGCAGGCTATGTGGAAAATGCGCCGACTTTGGCTCAGCCTCTTCTGCTACGTAGCTAATATGGCTGCCGTTGAGTACGGAAAGTGTCCTTCGATCCACACTTCACGATTAGCCCGTTTTGAGTACGACATCCGGGTCCTTGAAGTATACTTCTTTTCGCCGGATCTGAATTGGAACGTACTACGTACTCAAAATGGGGCTAGTAAGTACGGATAGTACGGGTATTGGAACAGTGTAATTTGAGAAATGCATCCCTGCCGGCGATTTTCATTGGATTAGGAAATTATGGGCGGGACTATTTTGTCCCGCCCACGGACGCTCTGGCATCTACGGATACGAATACTTTTGCTACACATTTACCACCTAGACGTGGTGCAAAACAACCTGCAAAAAAAAAAACTCAGCTGAGACTTGCAGGAGCAGATTCGAGCAGTTGTAAAATGGATTTGTGCTTGCTCATTAAAATGCTGAATTAACATAGCGTTCTTTATCATTTCATTTGTGAGGAAATTTTTTCACAGATGTGCAACTTCTGATGCATTAGTTCAAATTTGGGTTTACGAATGCACACCTTTTGGGCATGTTCTCAGATTATGAAACACGGGTGTGTGAATGTGTTTTGCACCAACTGCGCTGCAATAATTGTAGCAAAAGGATTTGTGCACCTGTAACACAGATTTGCGTACTCGTGGACCCTATTTTGCGTTTACAATGGTATAAAAAATATTTACGACTACAAATGTACTGTTACACATTTGTGACTTTAGAGTACACATGCAAAATAAATATATACGACTTAAAATTTACTGTGACTTTAGTGTACGCATTCAAATTCTGCAGTTACAGGTGCTAAAGACTTTTGCTACAATAATACCTTCATAGAGCTGCCCGGGTCAAGGAAGGCATAGGTTTGGATGGTTTTGTTGCCGTTGGCCACCTTGACTTGAACTGGCACTATTGCTAAAGCGCAACCCTTAGTCGCCCCTGTTGCGTGATCAGCTGATGCCAGTGCACTGTTGAGAGTCCTTGTGGTTGTGCGAGATGTGTTCAGCGAGGGCCGCTGATCTGAGTTCTTACTGTCAATGTGTAGCAGGGTGGGATGCTTCCTATTACAAATTTGACAGTCCAATTTTTTGTTGCAATTCTTACTCATATGGCCCCTTTTTAGACATCCAAAACAGTGGCCATTCCATTTTGAGTGTTCTACTTTCTTGTCATGTGGCTCTGACTGGAATCTTATGCAATCTGCTACTGTGTGTTGGCATTGACAGAAAGTACATAATGGCATGACATCACTGGAAAAGGTGTGGGTTTGCTTTGTTACCGATGATGGCTGTCTGGTTGCCTGCTGTTTGGTTGCCTGCTGCTCAGCCGGTGTCACAGTGGTCACAAAGCTGCTGCCTCCTCTAGGTGTCCTTGAGTCAAAGCTTTTGGTTTTGGAGATGGGGCCTTTAATGGGCGGTGGATCTCTAATGTCTCCGAACACTGGATGCAAAAGGATACTGGATTGCGTTTCCAAGACTTCCACAAGATGCTTGAATCGAACATTGTTTCTTTGAGATGCTTCATACACTCTGGTCCGCCATCGTTCACAGAGTTTGTATGGTAATTTGGAGATGAGCAGCTTTAAGTTGGAGGCAACATCCAGTTCGTGAAGATAATCCAGGTTTTGCATTGCATTGTGACATTCCTTTAAAAACAAAGCATAAGAATGAAGGGACTTACAGTCATCAGGTTTAATAGATGTCCAGTTTAGGGCTTTTTCTAGATAGGCATTTGCTATTATCATTTCATTCCCGAAATGTTTGTGCAAGAGCTGTCTGGCCTCTGTGTAGCCTTGCTGGCCGTCCATATGCAAACAACTACGGACCAGGTCTCTGGCCTGACCTGTTGCGAATTGTTCAAGATAGTATAGCCTGTCTTGGCAGCTACTAGTCTTGTCCTCAATAAGGTGTCTAAAGGCATTAATAAAAGATTGAAAAGATAACAGGTCACCATCAAATACTGGAACTTCTCTTTTTGGCAAGAGGGAAAGATTTTGTTGCCTGGTCATGAGATCCATGAGCTCCTTTTGTCTTTGTAGCATAGCACGGTGGTCTCCGGTGGGGTCTGTTACGTATTTTAAGAACCTAAGCTACCCACACATAGACCCTATGAAGCAGGACCAAACATATAAGCCGTAAATACTATACATAGCCACAAGGGGAGCAAGACCTTATTGAAGGCTGCTCCACCACAGAAGACATCACCTTTAGTTAGGTGAAGAAGCTGAAGCCATTACGTCACCCCGGCCACGCCCACTACATAGGACACGCCCACTTGACGTGCTCAAGCGGGTGATTCGAAGGAAACAGCCCCAGAATCTCTTGGCAGCCCATAGGATAGGGTTAATATAGCTTTGGTCAGCTGGGAGACGCTCTGCACGTGCAAAGATATGCTTCAACCTCCTTTTGCTTCATAGTCAGTTTACCATACCGAATTACTTTACCAATTAAAGTACCTGTTAAAAGCTATCCTTTGGATTTGATCACTGTAATGATATACCGCGGCGCTAGAGGGCGCCGCCGCTTAACACAGGCGGTATGTATATATCCCGCGCTTCTTTGAAATAAAGCGGTTTGTATTACGCAGGCACAGGAGTCAGTCGTGTCTCATTACATGATGTCAGAAAAGACGAATTCACGCCAAATATAAAATGGAAGCGCTAAAAGCACCGGAACCCCTACGATTGGAAGGAAACATCGCCGACAAATGGAAGAGATGGAGACAAAAATTTGAACTTTACATGACCGCTACAGGCATGGAAGGAAGGTCGCAGAAGGTACAGAGCTGCACGTTGCTACACGTTATCGGGGATGAAGCTTTGGAGATCTACAACACTTTCGACTTCACACAACAAGAGGACAGAAACAAACTCAAGGTACTACTGGACAAGTTCGAGAAACACTTCACCCCCCAAAATAATGTGACGTTTGAGAGACATGTGTTCAACACGCGTGTACAGGCCCCCGGCGAAAGCATCGACCAGTTCGTTACGGAATTGAGATCAAAGGCAAGGTCATGTGAGTACGCACAACTATGTGACAGCTTGATAAAGGACCGAATTGTTGTGGGAATAAGGGATGACCATGTAAGGGCAAAATTGTTGAGAACAACAGACCTAGACTTACCCAAGGCTATTGACATATGCCGAGCTGCAGAAGCTAGCCGTACACAATTGGACAAATTAAACACACAAACACAAGCCGAATGTACCGTTAACGAAATCAAACGGGAGAGCGAAAAAAATCAGCAGACGTCACCAGCCACCCCGTATAGGCAAAATACAATTCAGTAAAACTGTAAATACTGCGGCCGAGACCATCAGAAAGGGAAATGTCAGGCATACGGTCAAAAGTGCAAGAACTGTGGGAAGATGAACCACTTCGCGAACAAATGCATGTCCAAAACAGCATCGTACAGGACAAGAAAGCCAGTGCACAGGTTAGAAGAACAATCCGAATCAGACCCAGACGAAATGTACTTGGACATGGTGAAGACAACCAGCGGGGAAGACTGGGAAGTGGACCTCGTCATTAACGACAAAAAAGTCAGATTCAAAATAGACACAGGCGCGCAATGCAACGTCATACCGGAATCCATCTACCGACAAGCAGACGCTCAAATTGAAAAATCTAAAGCAAAACTAGTGACTTACGGAGGACAGTGCCTGAAGCCAATGGGGAAATGCCAACTGCTCACGGAATACAAGCGGCGTTTTCATCACGTTGAATTCCAGGTGCTGAACCAGAAAGCAACACCACTGCTGGGCCTAACAACCTGTGTGAAACTCGGACTCATAAAGCGCATCAGAGAAATAAAGACAAGGCAAAGTCAAGAAATACGGACGGAATACGCAGACGTGTTTGAGGGACTGGGACACTTCGAGGGAGAACAGCGCATCAAGATCAGAGCAGACGCACAGCCCATCATCCATGCCCCGAGAAGGGTCCCCGTCGCCCTGAGAGAGAAAATAAAGGCGGAACTGAAAAAGATGGAACAACTAGACGTCATCGAGAAAGTAACAGAACCGAGGCAGTGGGTGAGAAGCATGGTCGCAGTTTGGAAGCCAGAAAAACAGAAGATACGCATATGCATGGACCCCAAGGACCTGAACAACGCTATCGAGAGGGAACACTATCCCATGAGGACGATTGAAGAGGTGATGGCCCGGATGCCAGGAGCCAAGGTATTCAGCACACTTGACGCACAATGTGGCTACTGGCAGGTAAAGCTGGACAAGGAAAGCTCAGCGCTGTGCACATTCAACACCCCTTTCGGACGATACGCATACAAAAGACTACCATTCGGAATAAACACGGCCGGCGAAATATTCCAAAGACTGATGACAGAAATGTTTGAGGACATGGAGGGGGTGGAAGTAATCGTGGATGACATACTCGTATGGGGGACAAATGAAGAGCAACACAACCAAAGACTGGAAAGAGTGCTGAACCGAGTCAGGGAAAAGAACATCAAACTCAACCCAGAAAAATGCACATTCGGGGCGCAAGAAGTGAAATACTTGGGACACATCTTGACAGCAGACGGACTTAAACCAGACCCCAAAAAAGTGGAGGCAGTCAACAAAATGCAAAAACCCACAAACAAGACTGAATTACAAACTTACCTTAGGATGATCACATACCTGGGGAAGTTCCTACCGCAATTATCCACCGTTACCGCCCCACTCCGGACGCTGCTGGAGAAAACCACAGAATGGATCTGGATGGAGGAACACGACAGGAGCTTCGAGAAACTGCAGGAAATGGTCACCGAGGCTCCAGTACTGAGATACTACGACGCGTCGAAGCCAGTCAAGCTAAGCGTGGACGCATCCAGTTGCGGAATAGGAGCCGTGCTTTTCCAAGACGAATGCTGCCCCATAGCTTACGCCTCAAAAGCCTTCACCGATACCCAAAAAAGATATGCGCAAATAGAAAAGGAGCTGGCTGCCATCATGTTTGGATGTGAAAAGTTCTACCAATACCTGTTCGGGCGAACATTCGAAGTCGAAACTGACCACAAACCCTTGGAGGTAATTATGAAGAAACCACTGGCCGAAACCCCAATGCGACTCCAGAAAATGCTACTTAGGCTTCAGAAGTACAACATGACAGTGAAGTACAAAAAAGGAAAGGAACTGTACGTAGCCGACGCCCTGAGCAGAAACTTCTTAAAAGAGACTGACGAAAATGAAAATAACGATGATGTCCAAGTGTGCGCAGTCATGTGCTTGCCCATAGCACCAGAGCGACTACAGGAAATACGCACAGAAACAGAAAAGGATCCAACACTCACAGCAGTGAAGCAATTCATTCTCCAAGGCTGGACAAACAAATCAGATACGCCAGATGAGGCCAAACAATACTGGGACTACAAGAGCGAAATGACCATAGAAGATGGACTGATATTCAAGGGCAACAAACTAGTCATACCAACCACGCTGAGAAGGATGATGTTGAAGAAACTACACTCCAGCCACCAAGGGATCGAGGTAAACAAACTGAACACCACAACAAGCCAAGCAGTCATCAACATCTGCAAGCAACAATTCTCCCGACACGGCATACCTGATGAAGTCTGCTCCGACAATGGCACTCAGTATTCCTCCACAGAATTCAAAACATTCAGCGAGGAGTATGGATTCAAGCACACCACATCATCACCCACATACCCCCAATCAAACGGCAAAGCAGAAAAGGCAGTGCAAATAGTCAAAAACCTCCTAAAGAAAGCCAAAGCTGACAAACAAGACCCCCACCTCGCCCTGTTGGATTACAGAAATACACCCCTGGATGGCCTACCCTCACCTGCGCAGCTGCTTATGGGACGCAGGACGAAGACGCGACTGCCCACAGCACAAAATCTACTAAAACCGAGAACGATGGAAGGAGTTCGGGACAGAATGCAGATCAACCAAGACAGAAAAAAACACTTCTACGACCGAGGATCACGCACACTGCCAGCCCTCACCCCCGGAGACACAGTGAGACTGAGAGACGGCAAGCAGTGGAGGCCAGCTAAAGTGATACATCCAACACCCGAGCCACGATCATACATAGTGGAAGCAGACGGAAAACGGTACAGGCGAAACAGAAGGGAACTCATCAAAACGGCTGAAGATACCAGCGCAAAGGACACTCACACTGAACGGGAGAACAACAACTCAAATGAGAGACGGCACACACTCAGAAAACCCAAACCCAGAGAAAGACTGAACCTGTAAGAAAGAAAAACTCACCTGATTAACATGTTATTCCCTTACAGGTTACAAAGAGACCGAATCAAAGACACTTAATGAATGAAAAAAAAAAAAAAAAAAAAATCGGAGAGAAAGAAGAACCGAAATGAACCCTTTGATATGCTTAATATTATTTCATTTACAGTTGGACTAATGTGATTAGTTCTTATGGTTCTACTGTTAGGTTTACTTTAATGGTTCCTGATATCTTATATGTTCGCCTAGGGTGTTCTACGGTTACTGAATGTTGATTTTCTTACTTCCTTGTAATTCAATCTTTAATGTTCAGAAAAAGGGAGATGTAATGATATACCGCGGCGCTAGAGGGCGCCGCCGCTTAACACAGGCGGTATGTATATATCCCGCGCTTCTTTGAAATAAAGCGGTTTGTATTACGCAGGCACAGGAGTCAGTCGTGTCTCATTACAATCACTTTCCTTGAAGAACTCTGCAATAGGTCATTGCTTGCATCGGCTTGTGGGCTGGATGAAGTTGTGACTCCCCTTGTGGTGGCTCCTCTTGTGGCTCCCCCAGAGCTGCTGAGCATGTGTCGAACTGCTTTCTGGAGTGGGGTTTTTGGTACCGCCCCCAGAGTTGCAAACGGAATTGGTGAGGCATCATCAAAGGTGGGCTCAGTGTTATCTATGCCCAGAGCCGGATTAAATAAATGGACTACACTAGGCAGACTGTATTTTTTGGGCCCCCCTCCATCGATAACCTAACCTAACCCTAACACTTACCAAAGTTACTAATAAAAGTTAGCTGTTAAAATCTCCCACCGCGAAGTTGAAGCTGAGAAAAAATTGTAAAGATTTTGAATGAAGCCAAAAAAGGAAACTGCTTCTAGGCAACATTCTGCTGCACATGCACCAACTAAATTAAGAGAATGTGCAGAACATGGTACGAAGTCAGCATTAGGATTTATATTTTTTATTCTTGCCTGCAGTCCAGAATATTTCCCTGCCATATTACTTGCATTGTCGTAGCTCTGCCCACGACAGTCCATCAAATTAATGTCCAGTTCTTTGAACTCAGATTTGAGTGTTTCCTCCATGTGCTCTGCAGTATGACCATGTAGTGGTATGAACTCCAAAAATCTCTCGACAGGCTCCCCACTTTTCTTCAGGACATAGCGAATTATCAAAGCGAGCTGATCAACGTGTGTGACATCAGGTGTTGAGTCCACAATGATGGAGAAATACTTGCCATCTTTAACTTATTTTACAATGGCACGCAGAACCTTCTCAGCCATCAGCTGAATAAACTCATCACATACTGTAGAGGACAGGTAACTGGTATTTCCCCTGCCCTTGTTTCCGTATCTGGCTAGATGTTCTGACAGTAGTGGATCAAAGCGACTAATTAACTCCAAGCATCCCAAAAAGTTCCCATTGTGGGAGACTCCTGTTGCTGTACTATGTTTGAATCTATGCGTGCATTTTTATTTCCAAGTGATGATAGACTTAGCACAGCAGTGCGATGATCCATACAATTCTCATGTTCATGCAAGCGATTAGCACAGTTTTTCCAGTCATTAAACGCGGCCCGAAGACGCGTCTTCCGCCGCGTCTTCGGGCCGCGTCTTCGGGCCGCGTCTTCCGCCGCGTCTTCGGGCCGCGTCTCCGGGCCTGGCTCCGGGCCTCGCTCCGGTCATGGCTGCGGGCCTGGCTCGGCCTCTGGCTGCGGGCCTGGCTCGGCCTCTGGCTGCGGGCCTGGCTCGGCCTCTGGCTGCGGGCCTGGCTCGGCCTCTGGCTCTGCTGACACGAGCAGGTTCACAGCTGTCGGACGGCTGCCCGACAGAAACTTCTGTAAAGCCCCCCGCTGTTTCTTCTTTTGTTCCTCTTCATTTTTTTTCTTTTTACGTTTTGCCACACCCGAAAGCATCTTGAATGTTAGCCTACTCAAGAAACGACCTGCCTGCTAGCTTTATTGTTCCGCTTAGTCTTGACCCGCTGACCTCCCCTCAGACTTAATTGATTGGTGTTAATGTGACGTAACGTTAAGATAAACAACGTCACTATTTTTAGTTAATTAATATATTTTGATATATTATCACTGAAATAAATAGTAGGTAGGACATTTGTATAGGCTATTTTTTATTTTTATTTTATTTTTTACTTCTGTCTGGGCCCCCCCCCGCCAATCAGGCCCTAGGCACGTGCCTAGTTTGCCTTTGGGTTAATCCGGCTCTGTCTATGCCTGCATCATAATACACATTCATAGCATCACCTTGATCTTCACTTAAACTAAGTGCTTTGAGTTTTGCATCGACTGCTTCAATTTCTGATTGTAATTCAATTGTTTCTCTCCTAGACTTAAGAGCCGCTGTTTTAGACCTAAGAGCTGCTTCCTCTATCTCAATGGCATGAATGGCTGGAAGAGCCTTGGCACGTGCCTCCAGAGCAGCCTTCTCAGCGGCGGCTATTTTAGTAGCAGATGCTATAGATGTTCTAGATGTTTTAGATGTTCCAAGGCAAGGCAAGGCAAGGCAAGGCAACTTTATTTATATAGCACTTTTCATACACAAGGCAGACTCAAAGTGCTTCACATATAAACATTGTCATACAATAAAATAAAATAATAGATAAGTAAAAGAAAAACATATGCAAAGAAATGGGTAAAATAGAAAAAGGCATTTTAGTATTAAAATAGAAAATAGAGGCAAAGTTAAAAAGCTTTTTAGAAAGTGCAATGTATTTAAGATTTTAGCAGAAGGCTATAGCAAACATAAAAGTCTTCAGTCTTGTTTTAAAGGTGCTCAGAGTTGGGGCAAGTCTTAAATCCTCTGGGAGTTTATTCCAGCTATTTGTTGCATAGTAACTAAATCCTGCTTTCCCATGTTTTGTGTTTACTCTGGGGATAATTAACAGATTGGTCTCAGAGGATCTTAGTGGTCTAGAAGGCTGATGTAGTGGAAGCATATCAGTTAAATATTTTGGGCCTAAACCATGTAGGGATTTATAGGTTAGCAACATGATTTTAAAATCAATTCTCTGACCTACAGGAAGCCAATGTAACAATTTCAGAATTGGTGTAATATGATCAAATTTTTTGGTCTTTGTTAGAACTCTAGCAGCAGCATTCTGAACAAGCTGAAGCTTCCTCAGAGTTTGTTTTGGGAGACCTGTGAGGAGACTGTTTTGTTCTTCATTTCAATAAAGAATCTTTGTTTAGCACTTGTCATTTATTATAAAGACGGAGCATCTTACATGCGACTTCACTGTATGAACTCAGTACTAAATCTGATCTGTATTAACCGTTATCACTCATTAGTAGAACCGGTACCGACACCTTGTGGTAACATGTGGAACTACAGATATCACCACATCCCCCTTTCTCTGAAGCATGAAAAACTAAACGCATCACAAGTGTCAGTAATTACCTTACAACTTTTCCATTAAACTGCATGGACTTCTTTTCTCATTATAGGTAGTCAACAAACATCATAACTCATTCTTGGTATTTAGTTATGTAAGAAAAACACAATGGCTAATTAATTACTGTAATTAAACTCAAACATTAATGCCATAACACATAACACATTAACTCATTTCCTTTTTTTTTTTTTTTTTTACAGGTCAAGTCTCTCAGGTTTCTTGATATGTCTTGCGGATCTTCTTATCAGCATTTCACCTGGAAGAGAAGTATTGGATAGATTATCAGTGTCTGTGTCTGTGTTGCAGTGTGCATTATGTGTGGAGATTGACTCGGACTCAGCTTGGGTTTGACTGAGCTCTTGGTCTGGAACAGTCTCTGGTGTTGCTGGTGTTTTCAGGAGACTGCGCCGGTTTCGCCTGATGATCTGTCCTTCTGGTGTTTTCACAGTGTAGGACTGTGGAGCGACCTCTTGAAGAACAGTAGCTTTCGTCGTCCATCCTTCAGGACTTTCAATCCTGACTGCGTCGTCCCTGGACAGTGGTGGAAGCGGCTTTGCTGTTCTGTCATAGAAATTATTTTGTTTCATTTTCTGATGTTTCAGCTTTTGTTCCAGCTTTGGGCGTTTCTTTTGCTTTGCAGAGGTTGGAAGTGTTGTTCGAAGCTTTCTATTCATCAGCAGCTCAGCAGGTGACAGTCCGCATTCCAGAGGTGATGCTCTGTAGCTCAGTAGAGCTAGGTAAGGATCGGAAGCACTGTCTGCAGCCTTTTTCAACAGCTGCTTCAGGATGTGAACGCCTTTCTCTGCTTTGCCATTAGACTGTGCATACAGTGGGCTAGATGTGACATGCTTGAAATCATAGACTTTTGCGAAGTCTTGCCACTCTTTGCTACTGAAGCATGGTCCATTGTCACTCATTACTGTATGCGGAATGCCATGTCTGGCGAAGATGGACTTGGCATGTGTAATGACACAGTTGGATGATGTGCTTGAGAGTAATGCCATCTCAGGGTAATTTGAGAAATAGTCAATTACTACCAAGTAATCCTTTCCTTTCAGGTGGAACAAGTCCATTCCTACTTTGTGCCAAGGTGTTGTTGTCACATCAGTTACCGTCATTGGCTCTTTTGTTTGTTTGTTTCTGTATTTCAGGCATGTCTCGCATTTGCCTGTCATGTTGTTAATGTCTTTGTTAAGTCCTGGCCAGTATACTGTGTCTCTTGCCCTTCTTTTACATTTTTCGACACCTAAGTGTCCTTCATGAATTCTCTGCAGTAGCTCTTCTCTAAGTGTGCGTGGAATGACTATTCTGTTTTGTTTTAACAACAGTCCATTGACTACACTCAGCTCACCTCTGACGTGGAAGAACTGTGGACAGGATCCTGCAGCCCATCCATTCCGCATGTTCTCCATGACGCGCTGTAGCTCTGGATCTTTCACCGTCTCGTCGATGATCTGCCGGGTCTTGGCGTCGGACACAGGAAGCGCTGCGGACACCTTGTTGACGTGCACCTGGACATCTTCTTCAGTCGTGCTCGCACAACCCTTGATAGGAGCTCTTGACAATGCATCGGCGAGAATGAGGTGCTTGCCTGGTGTGTAGATGAGTTCAATGTCATACCTCTGCATCTTCATCATCATGCGCTGTATCCGTGGTGACATTTCATTCAGGTTCTTTTTCATTATTGCAACGAGTGGACGATGGTCAGTCTCAAGTGTGAAGGTGGGTAGGCCGTATATGTAGCTGTGAAACTTTTCAAGGCCAAACACTAATCCGAGACATTCTTTTTCAATTTGTGCATATCTGCACTCAGTCTCTGTCATTGACCTAGATGCATATGCTACAGGTTTCCAGTGCTCACCTTCGGCTTGTAGTAGTACTGCACCGATTCCATCTTTCGAAGCATCTGTCGACACCTTTATTCTTTTGGTTGGGTCGAAGAATGTCAGCACGGGTGTGGCAGTGAGTGCATCTTTGAGCTTTAGCCACTCGCGCTCATGGTTGGCTGTCCAGTTGAAGTTGTTTTCTTTGTGGAGGAGCTCACGCAGGTAAGTTGTTTTTGCTGAGAGATTGGGTATGAATTTCCCGATGAAGTTTACCATTCCCATGATGCGTAGGACACCTGGTTTGTCTGTGGGCTTTGGCATGTTCATTATGGCGTTGATCTTTTCTTCATCTGCCTGTATTCCCTGAGCTGAGAGCTTGTCTCCGAGGAACACGATCTCTTGAGCAGCAAACTGGCATTTGTTTTTGTTGAGCTCAGTCTCTCATTGTGCTGCTGGATTGTGGACCCCCATATAATTATGTCATCTACATAGGCTCTTACTCCATCCAGGCCTTCGATGATGTGCTCCATTGCCCTATGAAAGATTTCAGAGGCGGATATAATTCCAAAGGGGAGCCTCTGGAAACAGTATCGTCCAAAGGGTGTATTGAACGTACACATCTTGGTACTGCTCTCATCCAGCCTCAATTGCCAAAAACCTTGTGATGCATCCATTTTTGAGAAGTACCTGGCGCCTGCCATCTCGCTGGTGATCTCCTCTCGCTTGGGTATTTGGTAGTGTTCACGCTTGATATTTTCATTTAGGTCTTTTGGATCCATGCATATCCTAAGCTCTCCATTCTTTTTCTTTACGCAGACCATGGAATTAACCCACTCCGTTGGTTCTTCGATTTTTTTTTTATCACTCCAAGCGCCGTCATCCGCTCCAGCTCTTTCTTTAAGCTCTCTCTGAGTGCCAGTGGAACTCTTCTTGCGGCATGAACAACTGGCTGTGCGTTGTCTTTCAGCTGAATTTTGTATGTACATGGCAGCATACCAAAACCTCTGAAGACGTCGGAGAAGTTCTGCACGATCGTGTCAGCAGAGTCAGGTGAGTCAGTCATGCTGGTGTTGATCCGGTACACTCTTTTCACTAGCTCCAAGCTTTCACAGGCTTTGTCCCCTAGCAGTGAATCAAGTCCTTCAGGAACAACTGAGAAGAGCAGGTGATGCACTTTATCCTTGACTGTGACTTCCAGCTTGCATGTGCCTAAACACTCAATGCTCTGTCCATTGTAGTCTTTTAGTGCGAGTGTTTTCTTCTGTATTTTTGGTTTATCTCTCATTGCCTTCACATCTGACATGCTGATCAAGTTTGCTTTTGCACCAGTATCTAGCTTCATTGTAACTACAGCCCCATTAATTTGCAGTGGTGCTATCCATTTGTCTGATTTAACAGCGTTTATCTGTGCTTTTGGTTCATCTTCACAGTTCACAGTGGAAATAAAGAATGTCTCACCTAATTCCGGATCTTCCACGACATTCACCGATCTTCCTCTCTGTTTCTCTTTTCGTTTCGAAAAACACTGTTTGGCAAAGTGATTATTGCCTTGGCAGTTGCTGCATTGCTTGCCGAAAGCAGGGCATTCTCTGGGCTTATGCTGTGTGCCGCACCGTTTGCACTGAAACTGTCCCGTTTTCTGTCCACTGGAATGTCCTCGACGTGCATTGTGGTGCTTAGAAATGGCGCCAATGTCTGCCATCTCTCGCAGGTTAGCATTGCTAGTCGCTGCTTCACTGAACGTTCGCACATGCTTTTTGCTTAGCTCGCTAGCCTGGGCTATTTTCACCGCTCCATCTAGCTTTAGTTCAGTCTCCCTTAGCAGTCTTTCCCTAACCTTCTTGTCATCAATTCCGAATAGGATCTGGTCCTTTATCATCGAATCTTTGAGGGTTCCAAAATTGCATGATTGTGCTTTTATCTTCAAGTCTGTGATGAAGCCGTCAACACTCTCCCCTGGCTGCTGCAGCCTTGAACGGAATACGTATCTCTCGTATGTCTCGTTTCTTTTTGGTGAACAATACGCTTCGAACTTGGCTAGCACAGTATTAAACTTGGATTGGTCTTCCCCATCCTCATATACGAAGGTGTTGTATACTTCAATGGCTTGTGGCCCAGCTATAGTGAGTAATAACGCTACCTTTCTTGCGTCCGGTTTGTTGTCCAGCCCCACTGCCTCGATGTAGAGCCGAATCTGTTGCTGAAATGTGCGCCAATTACTGTCGACGTTTCCCGTTAGCTTTAGGTGTCCGGGAGGTCTCATCAAGTTCTCCATCGTCGAATTTGTAGGCGACTGTCCGCTTTTCCAGAACCGAAACTCACTCACTTCATGTCTTTTACTCCTGGTACCATGTTTTGTTCTTCATTTCAATAAAGAATCTTTGTTTAGCACTTGTCATTTATTATAAAGACGGAGCATCTTACATGCGACTTCACTGTATGAACTCAGTACTAAATCTGATCTGTATTAACCGTTATCACTCATTAGTAGAACCGGTACCGACACCTTGTGGTAACATGTGGAACTACAGATATCACCACAGAGACCATTGCAGTAATCAAGCTTACTAGTGATAAAGGCATGTACAAGTTTTTGTAAGTCTTCGGTGGAAATGAGCCCTCTAAGTCTTGCTACATTTTTAAGGTGATAATATGCAGATTTTGTAACTGATTTGATGTGACTGTCAAAATGTAAATCTGAATCCATGATAACCCCTAGATTTCTGGCTTTGATTGAGGTTTTCAGGGACAGAGAGTGAAGGTGTTGGGTTACTTTAAGCCTTTCCGTTTTAGAACCAAATACAATTATCTCTGTTTTGTCCTCATTTAGTTGAAGGAAATTTCGGCACATCCATTCCTTCACTTGCTCAATGCACTGGCACAGCAGATCTATGGGCCGATAGTCATTTGGTGATAGCGATACATAGATTTGCGTGTCATCAGCATAGCAATGATGGTCAATATTGTTATTTTGCATGATTTGCCCTAGTGGGAGCATGTAGATGTTGAATAAAGAGGGTCCTAAGATCGAACCTTGTGGGACTCCACATGTCACGTTGGTTGATTCTGATACAAAGTCGCCAATGGAAACAAAGTAGTTCCTATTTTGTAGGTAGGACCTGAACCAATTTAAGACAGTGCCTGAAAGCCCCACCCAGTTTTCTAACCTTTCCAGAAGTAATGTATGGTCTACAGTGTCGAATGCAGCACTGAGGTCAAGTAGCATTAGTATTGAGGTTTTGCCAGAGTCTGTGTTAAGACGGATGTCGTTTACAACTTTAATAAGGGCGGTCTCAGTGCTGTGCAGGGGTCGAAATCCTGATTGGAAGGTGTCATAGCAACCAGTTGATGCCAGGAAGTGATTTAGTTGCTGGAGGACAACTTTCTCAATGATTTTACTTATGAAGGGTAGATTTGATATTGGTCTGTAGTTGTTAATAATAGAGGCATCTAGGCTCCGCTTTTTTAAAAGGGGTTTAATAACTGCAGTTTTCAAAGCTTTTGGGAACTTGCCTGACTGGAGAGAGTTGTTAACTATCTGCAATATGTCTACTGCTAGGCAGTCGAAAACATTCTTAAAGAGGTTGGTAGGTATAGTATCAAGGCAACAGGTGGATGGCTTTAGTTGTGTCACAGTTTCCACAAGATTTTGAGAGTCTATAACATCAAAGCATGCCATCCTTGCCACGTAATTTTTGCCTGAACAGGGTGGTAGTCCAACATTTTTGTTTGACGTGGAGATATTGATGGCGCGTCTGATACCTTCAATTTTATCAATATAAAAAGCTGCAAACTCATTGCATTTCTGCGTGGAATGGAGATCAGCTGGAATTTCTGTTAGGGGGTTGGTCAGTCTGTCAACAGTTGCAAATAGGGTTTTTGCATTATTAGTGTTGGTTTTAATGATATTGGAGAAAAATGTTTCTCTAGCATTTTTTAAGTCTAAATTGTAGGCATGGAGGCTCTCTTTATAGATATCATGGTGAATATGAAGTTTTGTTTTACGCCAGATGCGTTCAACCTTCCTGCATTCTTTTTTCTGTGCTGTTACAGAAGCAGCTTTTCTCCAGGATGCCTTTTGCTTTCCAGAAATCGTTTTAACCTTATAAGGTGCAATGACATCTATGACTTTCAAAATTTTCAAATTAAAGTTTTCTACAAGATCATCAGCAGAACATGGGTTTAGAGGTGGTAGCAAGGAGATGGCCTTTTTAAAAAGTACATTAGAATCTTCATTGATATACCGTTTTTTGACAGTGTTTGATTTTGTCTGTATGTCGGGAATAAAATGTATGTTAAAGAAAACACAAAAGTGGTCAGACAAGGAAGGATCAGTCACAGAGAGATCAGAAACATTGAGGCCCTTTGTGATAACCAGGTCTAGAGTGTGCCCCTTACAATGAGTAGCCTCTTTCACATGTTGAGACAGTTCAAATGTGTCCAAAATGGTAAAAAGTTTTTTTGCACACTTGTCATTCAAATCATCAGTATGAAAATTGAAGTCACCAGTTATAACTAGACAGTCAAATTCTGTGGAGATGCTAGACAATAATTCTGTGAAGTCATCGAAAAAATTTGCAGAATATGTGGGTGGCCTGTAAATAATTAATAGGAGAACTCTGGGGGAGCATTTCAATACAGCACTAAGGTATTCAAACGATGGAAAATCACCAAATAACATCTGTTTCCCCTGAAATACATTTTTAAATATAGCAGCAACCCCTCCACCTCTTTTTCCAGATCTACATGCATCAAAAAAGTTATAGTCGGGAGGAGCTGTCTCTATCAGAACGGTTGCACTGTTATTTTGTTCCAGCCATGTTTCAGTTAAAAACATAAAATCCAGTTTGGAAGTGGTAATAAAATCATTAACTAAAAATGATTTGTTATTAAGAGACCTCACATTAAGTAGAGCCATCCTGATGGGGCTGTTGATAGGCTTTAAGGTTGTTTTTGGTTTGGAGGCAATAGATATGAGATTTGTGAGGTTAGCAGTGTGTCTAAGTTTCCTTTTGTTTACTCTCTTAGTGGTTACAGCATGAATGCGAAAGTTGCCCTGCTTTGACGTAGGCAACCTTGGGTTCAGCAGATTATGAGAAACTTCCTTTATACTGTGTCTACGGCTGAACCCTTTTTTGTCTCAGTAATACTCAGGACTACTATCAGTACGGGGGTGGGGGTGGGGCGCCATCCTCCTGGGTGTTAGCAGTGTTAGCAGCCTGCGGCCATGACGTGGCGATGCTATCATTGACACAGATGCAAGTTTGATGCCAGCATGTTCCAGTTTCTTAAATTCGGCTGGAAAATCGCAAAGGGAGACATCGGAGCTGGAGTTGTTGTTGTGGCTATGGGAGAGATGAGGCTGGAGGTCATCGTCGATGGGGGAATGCAGAGGAGGGGGGTGGCCGTTCCTCGCCAAGCCAGCATCAGCGATGGGGGAGGGCACAGTGTTGATGGCGTCGGGCGGGCTGTTGTCTCTCTTCAAGGTCTGTGGGCTGTCTGCTATCTGTGTGTCAGATAGTGGCAGAGTAGTTGTGTGGGGGAGGCTGTAGTCTCGCTTCTTCTCAACCTGTGCTCTGATTGTGGCCTGTGCGTCAGACCATGGCAAGATTGTGGCCTGTGCGTAAAGCGAGAAGAGAAGATTGTCCCTCAACAGTTTTGAACCTAACCTGTTTGGGTGTAGGCCATCTGCTCTGAAAAGATATTTGCGCCCCCAGAATAAGTTGAAATTGTCAATAAAGTCCCTTCCTCTTTCATTGCAGACTCTGGAAAGCCATGTATTCAGTGCAAGTAGACGACTGAATCTGTTTATTCCCCTGTCAACTGTTGGTATGGGTCCACTGATGGAAGACTTGATGTGTATTTTGTCCAGTGTATCCAATAGATCAGTGTAATCCCTCTTCAGAAGTTCTGACTGTTCTCTTTGAATATCATTAAATCCTGCATGCACAATAATCTGTGAGATTTTGGGGTTTTCCAATATGATTTTGGCTAGTTTATGGTTGATATCACTAACCATTCCATATGGGAAGATGCATGTTTTGATCTTCTTACCGGTTATATCCTTGATAGTTGAGTCTCCTATAATCAGAGTGTCTAGTTCATCTGCTTTCTCTGAGATGGGCCCTTGTTGGACGGTTCCAGATACAATTGAGATGCTATCTCTGGGTTCAATGGTGGCTTGTAGCCTTAGCTCTTCTTTCTCTTTCCATGCTTCCACTTCTTTTAGGAAGAAGGCAATATTGATACATCTGGGCTCATACCAATTATTCTGATCCTCCCTCCGCTCCATTTCATCTTCAATAAGTGCACAAACTGAATCATTGGCAGATTGAAGATCTTGAAAACAGCTATGCAATATCGTCATTTTATTGTCCACTTCGTCAATGTTTCCACCTTCAAACATCAATTCCCTAATTTCATTAGTTTTCCTTGTGCAGGCTCCTAGCTTTCCTTTGCGCGTTGCAATCTTTGATTTCAAAAGCTTTGCAGCCTCCTCGGCCGTCTGATATTCCTCGTCAGACATTTTGCTTTCAAAGTTCACAAATCCTTTTGTTCAATTCCTGTTCGTTTATGCAATTCGCTAAACAGTCCAATCAATAATGCTGATGTTGATATTTCACTTAACAGTCTTTGTTTGTTGGCACACACGTTGCTTCCAAACATTCCTTTCCAGCGCAGCGCGGTTTCATTCATAAATCCGCTTTACTCAAGATGCGTCGGCTCTTCATACATTCCATCGATTGCGTTCCCCTTCGGTAATCAACAGTGACGTTGTCCACAATCCGTGAGGACACAATCCATGGAATCCTTTCAAAGACGTCGGTCTTCGGGTAGTTTTCTGACTGTTATGGCCATTCTACCAGGTTTTGAGGCCATGAGGCTGATGCGGAGTTCTCCCGACACACATTTTGATGAAGCACGCACGGAGAGTAGAATTCTTATTGAGTTTATTCTAACAGTCCGGTTGACTTTCCAGCAGTTCAAAATAAAGGATTACAAATACAGTTTGCGAAAACAATATGAAAGTACTTCAGTATGCTGATGCGTATTGGTATGCGTATGCAGTCGGAAAACTGTTCCTTTTCCGCCATAGTCACCGTCAATGGGCCAATTAAGCTCTACACAGAAGCACGTTGAGAGGGAGTGGCTAGGGGATTACGGTAACACCAGAGTGGTTAACACTATAGCTCTGGGTCAGAGCTATAGAGAGAGAGAGTTGCGACACGCTATGATCTCGCCGACAGGGTGGTCACGTGGTTGTCACGTGGTTCATGTAAGCCTCAATAGTTCCAAACACGCCGCGATTTCAATGTTAAATGGTAAAAATCACATACAAGTATTTGTCTGACTGTTATTGCATTATTGCATATTTGTAAATGTCAGTTTTACATTTAGAGCGGTAGGGGGGCAACTGAAAGCTATCTATAAGTACTATTACTTAGATACGTTTTTAAGTTTGGGAGGGAAAGCTTCACGTTCGTGTTAGCATACTGGCCTAACCTTAACTTTTACCTTACATCTGTGTTGAAATCAAAGTATTCAAGATGTTCTACCATGATCATTTAAAGATATAAGCCACACAAAGTATAGAATAACAACTCATTACGCTTGGATGAATGAAATTGTATTTTTTTTTATTAAACAATTAGTGTGACAAGAACAAGTGATTGCGATTGTGTGAACAGATTCAACAATGGACACAGCAGGGAACACTATATACTTAGGGCAAACCATTAACATATAACGTGCAAATATACTATACTTTATGCCGTTACAATACTTAGAATAGCCCTGAGCAAATTCAAAATGGGTTTAGGAGGGAGGATCCTCGTTTGGTCATGAACTCTGACCTCTAACCTATTCTCAAAAGTCGGGGCATAAGTGGTTGAGGAACAGTTGTTACCCGCTCTGTGATCTTCAATGGTGTCATGGTTCATTGGTTACAACTAACATTTTATAGATAAATGGTCATACCATGGTTGGCTGTGCAGCATTTGGATGCCCCAATCGGTCCGAGAAGGGTTATCACTTGTACGGCTTCCCCAAGGACCAAGAGCGCAGGGAGAAATGGATGGCAATGGTCAGCCGTCAAAACTTATTGACAGTCAGCAACAGTCAAAAACGATGTAACGTAATGTTCAGATCACTTGCTAGCATTTCAAAGGGCATAATAATTCTAAGTGTAGAGAATTATGACTTTCCAATGATATTTGAAGTGCAATGGAAACTGATCTTACAAGCCTACCTACAGGTACACTTTGAAAATGACCGATTCAAAGCCACAAAAGTAGATAGGATGTTGAAGTTGAGGCCCGATGCAGGCCCAACAGTTTTCATCCATCGCCCTAAACCGAAGAGGAGGAAACCCCCTTCTGTGAGGGTGCCTCCGGAACCAAGTGCAACGGACCACACATATTGCACCAAATTAAACTTCGGTATGATCCATGCAGCTAACAATATTCCCCATTTCATGTAATTCAAGGATAGACTACACTCCTAATGAGATTACATAATTCATATTTGTACATTCAGTTTAAAAAACAACCAGAAGGCAGGGATTCTCTGAGGATTTGCACACAATGTAGATAATCGACACATTTCTACCCAATTAACAATTGCCGGTAGATCCATTTATAAATTGTATTGGTTTCTGATTGTGGCAGATGATTTAATTCACATTGCAGAAATGTTTTGCTTCAATTCATTTTATTACATTGGAGATGACAGTAGTTGCAAATGCAAAGGCAAAATACATAAAACAGCAACATTACCTTGTAATTATTACAGAGATTGAGGGAGAAATTGAGGTGGATTTCAAGAGCGTTGAAAAGGACATCACAGGAGACGGAGAGAGCAATCAAGAGGTTACATTGCCAGGGGCAGGTGATCCAGGGGCAGGTGATCCAGGGATTTGTGTGCCGAGGGCCAGTCAGTCAGGGGTAGAGCTTAGATCGGGTCGAAAAATCAAACCCGACCCTATCCGAGCCCGTGCTCATTCGAGCCCGGCCCGGCCCGGCCCGGTACATTAACTGTAATGATGAGCCCGCGACCGATTTAAACCCGACCATTTCTTAATATGTGGGCGGTTATAGCTGACGCTGTCAACAACAATTTTGAGTTGCTTGAAGTGAATCACAGAAATTGGTTAACAATTATCCAGATGAACAATGCAACAAGGACAACACGTGTAGCCTAAATGTGTGTTTGTTCGTAATTGGATCGTAGCGTACATCCAAATGAAGAGACTTACAAGGCTCGGTGTTACGCTTGCCAGTGGAGGAAAACTGCGCATGACACGTTGCCTTTTGCAATTTCGTAGTCTGACTTCTGCAACTTTGTATACATTAAGAATATTATCTACCTATATAGAATATTTCGTCTGATTAATAGACAATTTTGCCCGTACCAATTAAGCTAATAGTGATTAAAAAAAAAAAAAAAAAAAAAAAAAAAAAGCTTGATCACGCCCGGTCCGATCCGACCCGAGGATAGTGGCGGGAAATATTGGACCGACCCGGCCCGCGGGTCGGGTCGGTTCGGTTCGGGCTCGGGTGCGGGCAGAAAATCTAAACTCTAGTCAGGGGTCAACAGTGAAGGAATAACTTTTGCCAGGGCCAGCTGCTCCAGGGACCAGACTGCCAGGGACTGATGGGGCGACTGTGGAGGACCTAATAAGGCAACTAGAAAAGGAAAAATTAATGAGAAGGAGAGCAGAGAGGGCTATTGCAAAACAAAAAAGAATCAATTTGGCACTAAGAAAGATAATCAATTTGGCACTAAGAAAGAGAAACAATTCAGTCAACAAGAAGTTAAAACGAAAAAGCCATACAGGTTAAATTGACCGCCCATCATAATCAGCATTGTTGAATCGGCGGCATCTGTAGGGCTTCATGTGCTGAACATCACCCTTTCCAGGATATAATTAAACAAACACTGTTATTTCTACTAGCTATCGCATCATAAAACCCGTCCTTAAATCAACCTAAATTATCCTAGTAATCCAACATAAATAACTAACTAAATAAAAGTTAGATTCACTAGTACTGAACTTTGTAATTGTTGGTGTAGATACCATCACATTGTGCAGTCGAGCTAACAAACTAGCAGGCAATCGGTCGTCTACCAAGATATAAATATATATAATTACGCTGTGCATATGTAACGGAACAAATAAAATGAGTATGTGTATAGTTAAATCCTGTATCATTGGGTCAAGACTTTTATTTTGATATGTTGTTAATGTTGTATTCCGGATATCCTGCAGCAGAAAAGACGGTAACTGCTGCAGGTAGGTTGAGCATAAAACGTGTCCGCATGAAAATTTTATTAAAGTAATTCATTGATTCAGTAATTCATCAATATCATTGTCACTTATCTAGTGTAGACGGTTGTTTAATACACTCTTCATATATTTGGCATTGTATTGTTTCTTTTATTTGAGTTTTGATTTTCGTTTGCATTTGTAATATTGTATGTATTTTGTCTAGGCGGACCAGGAAATGCTCTAAACCTGTCCTTTATGTTGCTGACCCATTGTGCAGGTAACCGATAGGTTGTTTTAGTTAAATGTATGTTTATAATCCCACTTGTGGCGTTGCTAGCATTCAATGCTAGCATTCAAAATCTAGCCGGTCCCGCCATTTTTACATGCAATACCGCTGGTCGCCACATGAGGGGAGGGATCACCTGTTTATGCGCGCTGTTTAGCGCAACTGTTGTAAATATATATAATAAATTATAGAGCAGAAAAGACGGTAACTGCTGCAGGCGGACCAGGAAATGCTCTAAACCTGTCCTTTATGTTGCTGACCCATTGTGCAGGCAATAAAACCGCTGCACCCAATGCTGAGCGTCCGAGTCCATGCTTGAAGGAAAACAAAACAACGCAGGTTACAGTGGTGCCGTGAACCGGATTCAACTGATTGGTCGCTGACCAACAACCCTTACCGGAGGACCTGTTACCATTCCCACACTGGAGATCAGCTGAGAACACTTGGGTATTGTGTTATATTTGGGGAACTGTAGAATCTATGAAATGTTATGAGTAGATATTAATGTGACTGTTTTAGTGCACATCGACATTTTGTATTTTTTTTTTTTATTACTATTTTTTTTTCTTCTCTCCGTCTTTTCCATTGTCATGGCTGGCTCACGGGTTACTGGAGGTCAAGGCTTTCTGACTCCTGTTAGTGTGGGTCGGGGTAGAGGTGTGTTGGGGTTGCCTATCCCTTTCCCTCAGCTTAGTGCGTCTGTGGGTACTACTGTAGGGATGGCAGCGAGGTCTCCACGTCCTGTTGTTAGTGACACACCACATGCTGCTCACACAGAACAAAATAGTTTCCCTGCGCAACAGGCCCCCTGCACTTCCACTCCTTTAACTACAGAGGACCTTGTAGGCCAGATGAGTGGCATCGTGCAACACATAGGTCAACAACTAGCAGACAGCATTCTCACACACTTGAGTAGGTCTAGTCCGGCGGCGGCTTTGTCTACTCCAAGTGTACACAGTGGTAGCTACGCTCCAGCTCAGGACTCTATGTCATCAACTCAGCTACATGTAATGAGTCAGAGGAAGGTGAGAGATCCCCCTACTTTCAGAGGTGAGGATTCAGACTCAGTTACTCTTGAAGAGTGGATTGAGCTAATGCAAACTTTCATAAAGAAGGGAGGTCTATCTATTGGAAAGCAGGGTGAAGAGATTTTCATCCATTTAAGGGGCAAGGCAAAGGATGTAGTCAAAGTGGGCATTAAATCAAGTGGCGTTGACATCAGACATAGTCCAGCTTCTATCTATAGCCTTTTAAGGAAGCATTTCAGTTGCAAGCAGTTTTCACCACTGCCTCTGCAAGACTTCTACACGACCTTCCCTGAACCACGGGAAGATCCCTTTGACTACTGGCTTCGCCTTAACTGTGCTGCTGATATTGCTGCCGAGTGTCTCCTGGAACAGGATAAACAGCAAGACAGCTTGTCCATTGAGGTCACACGTATGTTCATTAGGAACTGCCCAGATTCAGGTCTATTGCTCACTTTTCGTTCTAAGACCATCGACAAGTGGTCGGCTGCAGAAGTGCAAGAAGTTTTGGATGAGTACCACTCAGAGAAGGTCATCAAAGCAGCAGGGGTAGGGAAAGATGGGGCTGTTGGGGAGAAGAACGTGGCTGTGAACAGGATGGAGGTGGAGAGTAGCCTAGCTCCCCTGTGTAGCGCTCAGCCAACACCACAGTCGCCATCAGCTGATAACTCTGCTCTGGAGAGGATGATTGGTATGATGGAGAAGGTTCTTATGAATACTGCTCAGTCCAGATCAGCGGATAGAAGGACAAGTGGTCTACCTCGTATTCAAGGTCTTAAAGACACACCGTGTTTAGTTTGCAAAGACCCCTCTCATTCTGCCTTTTCACACTGTAAGGATAACAGACTGTGTTTCCAGTGTTTTTCTCCTGACCATGCAAGGGACAGATGTCCACGTAGGGGACAGAGTGCAGCACCCGGTGGCCAGGCGTCAAACTAACAGATCTGCGTGTGGGGGAGGACCACGTCGATTGTGAAAGTGTGCTTCCAACTTCTAGCTTTGAGGCTTTTTCTGACTATGAATCTCTTAGTCAGTTGTACAGTAGTGATTGTTCGTCAGAAAAGACAGTTATTTTTCAGAATTTGCAGACAGTTCCCAGGTCTGATAGTTTATTTTACACATCAGTTTCAATAGTGAATGGACTCTCTTTCAAAGCGCTTATTGATAGTGGATCCATGGCGTGTACTCTTAGTGAGTCTGCTGAAGCCATGTTGTTGAGATACATTCCAGGCATTTCAAAGCAGTCAGCTCAAGATATTGTGATTGTTGGCTGTGGAGGCCATCGTGTCACTCCAACAGCAATCTATGACCTCCAAGTCAGTGTGTACGGTTATTCAATGACTGTTCCCACTTTAGTTGTCCCAGGTCAATCTGAGGAGATGATTCTGGGCAGTAACGTCATCAAAAGGCTTTTGACGTGTCTGAGAGAGGCAGGTGGCAATTGGAAGCTCACGTCCATGCCCAGCAATAACCAGAGTGATGAATGCTCTCAGTTTTTGTCCCTTTTCTCCAACACTCAGAGGTGGAGAGGTGAGTCTGTGCCAGACAGAGTGGGCACTGTAAAGCTCATGAGAAGTGTGACATTAGAGCCACAAACAGAGCACCTGGTTTGGGGTAAGCTACCCGTGTCTTCAGCCTTGTCTGTGGGTAGCACAGTCATCGTTGAGCCGACCAAGTCAAGATCAAGACCTAAGCAGATAATGGTTGGCAGAGTGATCACACCGCTTTGGGGTGATGGCTCCATTCCGATGAAAGTTATAAACCCAACCAATCATAGAATAGTCCTGAGGAGAAATGCTAAGATAGCCGACGTGTCACCTTGCATTGCTGTGGAAGACCTGCCACAGCCAGAACAGATCAAGTCAAATGTGCAGTGTACGGACAGCAGCCCCTCAACTCCCTCAACTCCCAGGTCAGAGGAAGAGATGAAACGTGCCTTGTGCAGTTTGAACCTCCCTGACATCGATCTGGAGTCTTGTGAGGTGTCGGCACACTGGAAAGACAAGCTGCTCCAGACCATTGAGAGATATGAGTCAATATTCTCAAGAGACAAAATGGACTGTGGAGAAGCCAGTGACTTTGTCCATCGCATTCATCTGGCTGATGACCGACCCTTTCGTTTGCCTTACAGGCGTATACCACCAAGCCAGTATGCTAAACTAAGGACGACTCTGAACGACATGGAGGAGAAGGGAATCATTCGCAAGTCACACAGTGATTATGCATCTCCCCTCGTGCTTGTCTGGAAGAAGAATGGCGATTTAAGGATTTGTACAGATTTCAGGTGGTTGAATGCTCGGACGGTCAGAGACGCCTACCCGTTGCCTCACCAGTCTGATGTGTTGGCTGCACTGGGCGGGAACGTCTTCTTTTCCACAATGGATCTGACATCAGGCTATTACAATGTGCCTTTGCAGGAAGAGCATAAGAAATGTACAGCCTTTTCTTCTCCTTTCGGCCTGCACGAGTACAACAGACTGCCTCAGGGTCTCTCAAACAGTCCAGCCACATTCATGAGAATGATGATGTCAATCTTTGGCGATGAGAACTTCAGCAGTGTCCTGTGCTATCTGGACGATCTCATGGTGTTTGCTCCTTCCGAGTCTGTGGCCCTTCAGCGTCTTGAAATGATCTTCTCCCGTCTGTCGAGTCACAATCTGAAGCTGGCCCCAAAGAAATGCTTCTTCTTAAGACGTTCTGTTAAATTCCTTGGCCACATAATCTGTGAGAAAGGCATTGAGACGGATCGAGACAAGGTCGAGGCCATCAGCAAAATCCAGAGAGTTGATCTGATGGAGGCTGACGGGCAGACACCATGTTCAAAGAAGATCAGATCGTTCCTTGGTATGGTGATGTATTATCAACACTTTATTGAGGGATGTTCTGCGAAGGCCAAGCCACTCTTCAAGTTGACAGCAGGGTCCAGTAAGCAGACTCGTGGGAAGTTGGGGAGAAAGCCAAAAAAACGGCCGAGTGTCACTAAACTCGCCCCTACTGATTGGACACCTGCTTGTCAGCAGGCCTTTGAAGTCCTGAAGTCAGATCTGCTACAGAGTGTGACCTTAGCTCACCCAATGTTCGACCAGCCTTTCATTCTGGCTGTTGACGCGTCTTTTGACGGAGTTGGAGCAGTCCTCTCTCAAGTCCCTCCTGGTGAGGAGATAGCAAGACCGGTAGCCTTTGCCAGCAGAACGTTGTCTCGGTCACAGATGAACTACCCTGCTCATAGACTTGAATTCTTTGCACTGAAGTGGGCTGTTTGTGAAAAGTTCAGCCATTGGCTAAAGGGAAGACATTTCACAGCATGGACTGACAACAACCCTTTGACATACATTTTGACAAAGCCCAGACTGGATGCCTGTGAACAGCGATGGGTGGCTAAACTTGCATCATACAGCTTTGACATAAAGTATGTCCCAGGCCCTAGAAACATTGTGGCAGATGCTTTAAGCAGAGAACCCTTCGTCCAGTCTTGCGTAAGCCACCGCATTGTTACCGAGCCATACATGTCTCTCTTGAGAAATTTCAGTGGTGTTGTGGATGACACAGTCCAAAATGCCTTCAGGTACTCCAACAATCATCAGATGGTCCTGAGATCAGGCAAAAATCCACATAACACGTCCGCCGACGAAGCCTCAGACACTGGTTCGGTCGGAGCTTCAGATGTTTCAGCTGTTCTGGAAGCTCATTCCAGTGGTGGTCTGAGTGAAGTCCTGGGTGCGAGTCCGGCTGTTCCTCAACTGCAGCAGGTTGACTCCCCCATTCCTCACAGCAGTCTTGTGAACCAACAAGGGCAGGATAGTACTATCAGCCGAGTCCTCTACTATATCAAGAGACGGCGGAAGCCATCGAAAAATGAGAGAACAGATGAGTCCTTCAGTGTGCGCCAGCTCCTGAAGTATTGGGACAGGCTCGTTATCCATGATGGCTTACTGTGCAAGGTGAGAAAAGATCAAGGCATGAACAGACGACTTTTTCTCTTTGTGGTGCCCAACTCTCTCAAAGCGCAAGTACTGAATGGAATTCATGATTCCGCTGGTCACCAAGGGAAGAGCCGAACGCTGTCTCTGGCTAGGCAGAGATTCTTTTGGGTTGGCATGAAAAGAGACGTTGATGATCATGTGAAAAACTGTCATCGCTGTGTTGTTGGAAAGACACCAGAGCCCGGTGCTTGTGCTCCACTTGAGAGCATCCGCACATCGGAGCCGATGGAACTGGTCTGCATTGACTTTTGGTCTGCAGAGGTCAATGATGGGAAGTCCATGGATGTGCTTGTTGTGACTGACCATTTTTCCTAAATGGCTCATGCATTCCCATGCAAAAATCAGTCCGCTAAGCAAGTGGCTCGGAAGCTCTGGGATGATTTCTTTCTCGTATACGGTTTCCCTAGGAGGATTCATTCTGATCAGGGAGCGAACTTTGAAAGCAAGTTGATCAAGGAGCTGTTGATTCTTTCGGGTGTCGAGAAGTCGCACACAACACCATACCACCCCATGGGCAATGGCGTGGTTGAAAGATTCAACAGGACCCTTGGGTCCATGATCAGAACGTTGCCTCCTAAGTCCAAAGCAAAGTGGCCCCAGATGTTACAGCTACTCACCTTCTGTTACAATTGCACAGAGCACGAGACAACAGGCTTTGCACCATTCTATCTGATGTTCGGTAGAGTCCCTCGTCTCCCAGTTGACGTCCTGTTTCAAACTGGTTTCTGACGATGTTGTGGTGGGTCACAATGAGTTTGTGTCACGCCTGAAGAAAGACCTGCGTGAAGCGGTGCAGATTGCACAAAGACACAGTCAGAAAGAACAGACTAGACACGCAAGGCTCTATAACAGGAAGGTCAAGGGGTCACCTCTAATCATTGGTGACAGAGTGCTCGTTGCGAACAGAGGTGAAAGAGGGAGAAGGAAGTTGGCTGACAAATGGGAGTCAACAATGTACGAAATTGTGGCTGCGAACCCTGACATCAATGTCTACAAGATCAAAGACGTTGCCTCTGATAAACTGAAGGTAGTCCACCGAAATCTACTGCTTCCTGTGAGCTTCTTACCGATTGGTGATGGAGAAGACACCCACACCAGGGGTAGTGGTGAGGTGGTTCCTGAAGTCAGCCCTTCGGAAGAAGTAGATCACAGAGGCGAGGTGGTGCCTGAAGTCAATCCTGTAGTTGAGGTGGATGTCAGTGAGGGGATGGTTCCCAAAGTCAACCTCCCAGGTGAGATTGATGGCAGCGCTGACCGGACTGTACACTGGGTGCTGTCCAGCCCTGATGATTCTGAGTTGGAGGATCGACAGACTAGCCTCTCTGAAGGACCTGATGTGTCTGATTGGGTGTCTGAGATATTTCACTCAGCTAGTGTCATCGGCAGTGATCGGAGGTTGGAGGACAGTGATGTTCCCCCTATAATCAATGGCCGACACAGTGCTGAGCTCCACCCCGTGGTCATTGCACATGAAGAGGTATCCACAGATGCACTTCCAGTATGCACTCAACCTCTGGGTGTTGAAGACACAGTAGCTCGAACCAGACGAGGCAGGGCTGTCAACCCTCCAGAGAGGCTCATTTGCGAAATGAATGAGCAAGTCCTTGACACTTCAGAGTCCACAGTGAACTCTTTCATTTATTTAGTTAAAAGTTTGTTTTGAGATTCAGCATATAGGTACTAGATGTCAGTGTAGTCAGTCTATAGACACAGTAAGACACAGTTAGAGATAAGTATCATTTATAGCAATATTTGAGGTGTAACAGGCATCTTAAGAGTCTACTTTTGGTCTTGTGGATGGCGCCATCACATTCCTTAAGTACTCCTTAGTTGGAGGATTCCTTAATCGACAGCTAGTGATATTTGTTTTTACTGACTTGTTAGTGCCTGTATAATATATTTTTTTTCTCGGTTTTGAGGCCTAGGAGGTATTCTTTTTTTTTTTTTTTTTTTTTTTTTTTTATTTGTTTCTATCTCTCTTCCTCTTTATTTTGGTGAGTGTTTTACCGCTACGTCCCCAATTTAGCAGGATTTAAGGGAGGTGTATGTAACGGAACAAATAAAATGAGTATGTGTATAGTTAAATCCTGTATCATTGGGTCAAGACTTTTATTTTGATATGTTGTTAATGTTGTATTCCGGATATCCTGCAGCAGAAAAGACGGTAACTGCTGCAGGTAGGTTGAGCATAAAACGTGTCCGCATGAAAATTTTATTAAAGTAATTCATTGATTCAGTAATTCATCAATATCATTGTCACTTATCTAGTGTAGACGGTTGTTTAATACACTCTTCATATATTTGGCATTGTATTGTTTCTTTTATTTGAGTTTTGATTTTCGTTTGCATTTGTAATATTGTATGTATTTTGTCTAGGCGGACCAGGAAATGCTCTAAACCTGTCCTTTATGTTGCTGACCCATTGTGCAGGTAACCGATAGGTTGTTTTAGTTAAATGTATGTTTATAATCCCACTTGTGGCGTTGCTAGCATTCAATGCTAGCATTCAAAATCTAGCCGGTCCCGCCATTTTTACATGCAATACCGCTGGTCGCCACATGAGGGGAGGGATCACCTGTTTATGCGCGCTGTTTAGCGCAACTGTTGTAAATATATATAATAAATTATAGAGCAGAAAAGACGGTAACTGCTGCAGGCGGACCAGGAAATGCTCTAAACCTGTCCTTTATGTTGCTGACCCATTGTGCAGGCAATAAAACCGCTGCACCCAATGCTGAGCGTCCGAGTCCATGCTTGAAGGAAAACAAAACACAACGCAGGTTACACATATGCAAATAAATATCAGTATATGCATCATAAAAGGTCCTGATACAATATAGACAGTTGACAATTCAAAGGAGGTAGCTATTTAATCAATTTACCCCTGGAGATACCTTCAGAGATGGTGAAGTCGAGCTAACAAACTAGCAGGCAATCGGTCGTCTACCAAGATAAAAATATATGTAATTACGCTGTCCATATACAAATAAATATCAATATATGCATCATAAAGGGCCTCTGATACAATATAGACAGTTGACAATTCAAAAGAGGTAGCTATTTAATCAATTTACCTCAGAAGTTACTCGGCGGCCAGCAATGGAAATGAACGGTCTCCTCCGCCGTAAAATGGTTGTTTGGAACTATTCGAGGCTCCATACCCCGGAAGTAGGCGCTACAACGGAGTCCAATGGAAGTGTCGCAACTCTCCTCTGGGTAACACATGCAGGTGAGTCCTAGCCTGGCTCCGCCCGCCTAAGTACTTCCGCTCAATTTGAATTTCCCTTCAGTACTAGGTCTGGACCTGGGACTCTCTAAATCGACCCCACTTCGACCTGGGCGGGACTTTACGTCCTACGTCACTCGCTATGGGTGTGCATGTGTGCGCGTAGCCGTTTGTCTCAGGGATCTGTGCACGAACTCCCTTGCACTGACTACAGGATTACGAGCGTCAGTGTCGTACGCGATGGAGGGTGGGTGACATTCCTACAGTCTGTGATGATAGGCTATATTTTTACAAATGACATGACGAAACAACACGAACTAAGCTAACATTAGACTATAGCCATACCAGATAACGCCATACCAGCTAACCCTAACTATTTATATTAAACTCTGAACCACTTTGCAACAGGCAACTGTGTGTTGGTGTGTCTTATTGCTTCCCACGTCTGCGTCTGCATCTTTCCCACTCCTGGCTAATAGTTTCAGCTTTTGTACTGTATATCAGAAATGATCACCCTGTACCACACTGCTGACTTGTTGATGTTTTGTGAGCACTCAGGCATTTCTCTAGGTATCTTAAGTTTCCTACTGGAGTCATCAAAACTTTGAACTTTGTTATTGTAAGAAATATTGTGTTGCAAAAACACTTTGTGTCTTACCCTTACCGTTACCCTAACCATAACCCCAGTAACATTTCTTCATCATAAACTACAAGTTACGCAAAATGGCATACAAACATCCAGTCCAATATGAAAGAAAAAAGCTAGATTCATTAAGGAATCAAACCCCTTATCCCCGCGTTAATTAGTTGTTCTCTGACCACTAACCCATCAGGTCTTAGTACATGCGATTCAAGAGTTAACCACTTGACAATCTTTCAACTTCGGTTGCCTAGAAATTGTAAAGACAGTGATGTGTGTACATTGTGCGAGTATCCGTCACTCGCGTTGTGTGTGCAGTCCAAAATGAAAGAAAAAACCTTGCATCACTAGGGAATCGAACCCCCAATCATCAGTCTTTAAAGGCACCCAGTGCAACTTTATGTAAACATTCAATGAAAAATAAACATACAATTTCTAGTCTTTTTTACACGTAGTAAGTTTCAATAACTCCATACCATTACATATCGACATTCAAGGAGCAAAGATGAGACGTCGTTGTGTGGTGAGAACTGATAGAAAATCGTAAACAACAACAATCGCCGGTGGGGAGAAGCCATTTTTCCATTGACTGGAAGCCTGCTTTATTTATTGTAGGTTACAAAAAATAAAGAAAATGGCGGCATTGTTGTTATCGATTTTGTATCAGTTCTCACCACACAACGACGTCTAATCTTTGCTGCTTAAATGTCGGTATGTAATGGTATGGAGTTATTGAAACTTACTACGTGTAAAAAAGACTAGAAATTGAATGTTTATTTTCAAGCCTCGAAAGTTGCACTGGGTGCCTTTAAACGTTGGTCGTTGGTAACTGTAAACAAAGAGATCGCATTTTGTTTAACTGCTAACTAACAAACGGGTTTATGCGTTCACTGAACAAAGATTATGGAAATAAAAGACCACTTTTCCATCAGAAAAATCATCAGAACCGTTATTACCAACCCATAGACACTAAAAGCCAAAACCTTTATCACACACCCATCGCGAGTGACGGGTACGCGCACACATGCACACCCATAGCGAGTGACGTAGGACGTAAAGTCCCGCCCAGGTCGAAGTGGCGTCGATTTAGAGAGTCCCGTCTGGACCTGCTGTATGTAATTTGGTTTTCTGGTGCCGCCACAGCGGCCGCCAATCAGCGAACAGAGGGCGTGTCTGAGAACCTGCAGCTGTCGTTGACGGACATTTTCGTGCAGACGCGCAAGGTGTTTGGTTTGTGTACAACCTGCGCATGATTCCCGGCGCATGACATACGTCACAACCAAACGTTAGCGATTGGTTATGGCAGATCCAGAGTGGCACTGGGCAGATCCAATCATTTTAAACTTCAACAGACACCCGCCTTCAAGTGAGTTAACGTTTGTCAATTGATTAGGTCCAGACTCTCTGTACAAATGAAATGAAATGAAGTGAAGTACGAGAGTCTGGTAGAACCAGGCTAGGAGTAGGGCTGGGCGATAAACCGATTTATCGATTAATTCGAGTGTGTAGCTCACGTCGACTTGTTCAAATGAAAATCGGTTTTCTCTTCAACATCCGCAAACGCTTCCCTCTCAGCTCCCGTAGTTCGGAATGGGCTCAGCCAGAGCTTCCTTCCATTTTGGTTAAGTTTGGTGAACTCACCTGCTGCATTTTTATTGTGCTTAAACCTGATTGGTGTGTCTACAATTAAGCAATCTTGTGTTTGCACACCTGATGGCAGTGTTCAATCAACTGGCTCATGGGTGTGGTAATTTGATAGTCAGTGCTTTAGAATTGCAAGGAAGTGACATCTTGATATACTTCTGTGTCTAATGCATAGACGTGTGTGTTAGTGTTTCAAATCACTGTGTATTGTTTTGCACAAAGTGTGAACGGACTCATTGTGCTTACAGTGGTGCAAATCTGGGGCCGAGTTTTGCTCCTTGAGTGTAAGGTTTTGATAATTGGGCAAAACTTTAGATTTTAGTGTTTATTGTATCGTAAAAAACTGTAAAAGTGAAAGTAGTTTAAAGTTGCCTTTAGTTCCACCTTGTGGTGATTAATAATACCGCACCGTATCTGGTGCCCATGGGTCTATAGGGCGGCTGTAACGTAATATTATGCTATTGAAATAAGCTGTTCTTAACTGCGCGATAGAAGCAGCTCCTCACCACAGGGAAGAGGAATCTCTCAGCAGGAGCTCAATGTGGTGGGCGGCTCCTCCTAACTAATGCTTACATTATTAATGAATAGAGATGATCAAGATTAAATTATATTAATAACTTAAATGTGTGTTGTGAAATGATTGTGGCAATCAAGGAACTACGAGAGGGACAATAACACACACTCACTCACAAAGACAAACACAAAAACACACACACAAGCACACACACACACACACACATTGAAATTCTTCTATTTTTCAATTTAAACTACACGAAAACCTTTAGCATAATGCGTTGGTCTGTCCAGAGGTATGCGAGACAGACCAGTCAGCTAATGCTTCGCAAACTCAGAGCCACATATTGTTATGACCTCTTTTGTGACATAGGAAGGTCAGGTCATGGTACACGAAATTAAACAAATATTAATGTGGTACAAACCTGGTTAATGTAGGGCCGTAACCAACGCCAAAATAAGACCTGAATAAGAAAAGACTTGAAAGTCCCAAAAAGAAACGCTCGATGACGATTATGACGTAGCGGTTAGATGTGGATGTCCACGTCCTACAGGCTGCAGCCAGAAATTATTGCATTTGCTGACAGAGGTGATGGACTGGGAGTGGGGACAGGCATAGGGTTAGGTGGGTGCGTAGGGTCAGAGGAGCACTGAGGTGGGGGGGCCAGGGCCCAGTCCCAGCCGCAGGGCCGCTGGGGTGGATTGAGGGGTGGCATTGCCCCGATAAGGGGCCAGCCTGTCTCTGTGGAGAGCCCCCCTCCTTCCCCGAGGTGGTAACCAGACCCTTTATACCAACCACTATCAAGCTATGGGCACCTTCCCTTCTTCCTGTGTGGGAGTGCACATCCTACCTCCTGTTCTGCCTCACCCCGGTCAGCAGCGGCCCCCTGGTGGTCCCGGAGCCATACAAATGTGTGGCAATTAAATATTACAATATTAAAATATTATAACCTCAATATTATTGTGACCGAGCGATGTAGTTCCACAATGCATGCATGTGACATGCATGATGGCATCATATTAACCCTTCGACCAGTCAATAGTGCCGGCCAGAGCAGGGCACTGGGGGGGCGGGGGTGAGGGCAGGGACAGGGAGAGGGTGTCACCCCCGCCCCCCCAGAGCCCACACTTTGCGTCCTGACCTCACATTGTGCACGCCCCTCATAAAGTATTGCGTTTTCGGCTTCCCTAGCAGGTCACGCACATCCTTGTGGTTGGTTTGTACGACTTTCAAGGCTTTCTCGGACGTCGGCTCGGCCTCAGCCAACCACCTCCTCTGAATACGGATGTCCCATAGGCCGCATACGAGCATCGTATGCGGCTCTATTACTAATCCTATTATAAAGCATCTGTGTAAATTTGTCTACCTAGTCTGCGAGCTCCACATTGCTCCGTCACACTCTCACTGGCCGCTCTCATCCTCAAATTACCATTAAATTGTTGCCCCATTTTTCGTGCTTTGGCTTGTAATGTGACCGAAGCGGTTCAGTAAACTCGGTATATGTATTCTCACCGGGCTCGTCTCAGTGTGAGTTGAAATAAAAGCTCCTCTCTGAGTCGTGCGGTGTCTGGGGCCCGAGAGTCGTAACTAACCAATCCGCTGGGCTCTGGTCTGGTCGTTCCCCTGCCGCCGCCACACTGGTGTCAGAGGTGGGATGTGGATTGCGAAGACGGAGAGGGAATTCCCATATTGGAAAAATCTCTGGTGCAACTGTTGATGAAGCCCACAAACCTGGCCTCCTGGCCAGGACCGTCCCACACCAGCACCCCGAGCCAGACCCCCCCAGCCGGTGGGAAAATCACGGCGAGGGATTCAGTGAGGAGTCTACCGCTCCAGCTTTCCATCCCTGGCCCTGGTCGCTGCTCCCTTGTTGGTCGTCCGGGCCCCTTTAGAGCCCTGTGTCTGGACTGCAGCCTTGATTGGTGGACCCTACCGGGCCCTGGTAGACACGGGGACAGCCGTCTCCCTGGTGCTTCCTTGCGTCCTCCCGGGGCGGGGCATGGACGCCGATCAGCGTCCAGTTGACGACAGTGACGGGAGACGAGGCCGAAGCGCGGGGTAGGAGACAACTGGTCTTCCCGGCGGGAGACCGGGAGGTAGAGCCCGATTTCTGGCTGACATACTGCACTCTGTCCACACCCAGCAGGCTCAGGCTCACTCTGGGGCTGGGCAGAACAGGGCCTAACAAGCCCGCTGCCGGAGACGGCACAACATTTCATAACGATTAAAACTGTTCCACTGAGCAACAGTCGTTCAGGGAGGGAGAAGCCGTGAGCTGTACAGGTCCGGACACGTGACACTTCCATCACACCGCTCACTGGAAATGTTCCCTCATCATGCTCCTCCTGCTCCATCAGCCTCTACAGTCCAACCATCCCTGCACCACCCAGAGCGGCTTGCTCCTTCATACAGTTAGCCCCACAACGTCTTAGCCCGGCGACTGTCTCGCCGCCCCCACTTATCTAACTGCGGTCAAGACAGCCATCATTCGTCCATCCGCGGTTAAGCCAGCCGTCAGCCACAAATTCTTCGTGCGCCTTTACTCTAAACAGCCGTTGTGTGGTATCTCGCAGCGTTTTCATAATAAAAGGATAATTGTGGGGATAATTGTGTCTGGCGCGTTCATGGTCCTGTGGGGTGTTCCACAAAGCCGGTTTTATCACATAACCGGGTAAGTTAACCCAGGGTTTGCTGTAACCCCTAGGTTTTCCGTTCCAAAAGGATCACGGTATGTTAGTTGCTATAGCAACATATGCTCTGAATCAAACCTGGTCGGACCAGGTTTTGCGCAGGTTAAGTTTGAAACATAACCCGGTTTTGGGTATTTCAACCGGCGTTCACCGCAGATTTCATGTGTTCACAATGGCATGCCCTTTTGATGAGAGAACTGCTGATATCAGAGCGCAAATTATACGTGCAATCCACCAGGAGCGATTGATTGACATCTTGGCATATTGGATGACTTTTTGCTGGAGTGGAGAGATATAGATTCTCGCGCAAATCTTTAATATATTTAAATAGCCTTGCATAGCCAACACTACCAATCGAGGACCTGGCCTCAGTTCACTCCAGACTATTTGCGTAGCCCTCCGTTTTTTTCAAATGGTAGTTTTATCTAGGTTATAGGCCTAATGCTGGAGATGCTGAGCACATCACAGTCGTTTCAGATGACCCATCCAAGATTTGTATCGGCCTCCTATCATACAAAGAGCAATATTGTCTGAGTACTATGCCGAGAGGCATTTACAACATAAAGTATAAAATAGTCCTAACGGACTTGCATCCACTGGAGAATGTTCGATCGTAGCCGGCGGCTTCATTACAAGCACTGATCCATCTTGATCTGTGAAGTTGATGAATTGTCACTTTTAGGTTTTCTACCCAGTTACCAAAAAAAAGAAACATTTGGAATAGTATGTGCTGTGGCAAGCACACGGTTTGCATGTGTTACTTCGAAGGCAAAAAAAATCTAAAATACAAGAAAACACAAAAACCTACATTCAACCAGTGTGGGGTATGGCCCATGACTCTCTGAGGTGGTAGGTACCTCCAGGTAGGCTACCCCCTCCATGCCAGGGCGCCCTGAATTTATGTTTATTAACAGCTCCTCCACCGGGGTCAAGACAATTTGAGGGCCAGATCCAGTCTGCCGACTGTCGGCCTTTTCACGATTGGCTTAAAAAAATGGCTTATTTAAATTTATACCAATACGATGGTGGGAAAAGCTTACCAGTTTGTATGTTTTTTATACTTCATTTTTATACTTGATCCTCTGACCGCTTGGAAGCAATCGGAGTACATATTGTTTTAGAAGAAAGGGGTTATGTGGTAGGATCTTTAAGAATGCTTAACTGGGATATTTATATATTCATGGCTCAAATATTAAGGATCATGCTTTTGACGTGTAACTAACGCATTTACGCGGTCAGCGATCCGCTTTGGTTCTCCGGGTTCCAGAGGTTTTAGCGTTCCCTTTTCTTGTGATAATGTCCTTCTCCTAGTCATAGCTCTCCAGGAGAACCTGGAGTTCCATTTCATTGAAATAAGCGGCCCGTTTCGCCATATTGATCAGGGTTTCCATGATCCATACATCACGTCTTTTTAAGTTTGGCGTGGACGCGCACAACCCTGTGTTAACCAACCCCGAGTTGATTGAACTAATGCATAACCGCTGCTGTGGAACCGAAAACTCTGGGTTGGTCGGCACAGGGTCAATCAACCTAGAGTTCAGCGTTAACTCAGTGTTTGTTAAACCTCCGTTCGTGGAACACCCCACTGGTGATCAGTCAAACCTGGAACTTATGTATATTTTTGTCTATAGCTCACTTCAAAGTGCTAACTTAATGCAATTTGCAAAGGCCAAAATATGCATATGTGAGGTTTTCAAAGGACATTTTCTCAAAATCTATACAGTAAAATCACATGGTTACTTGTGTACAAGTAGTCGGGACAACAGTTAGTATAGTCATATCAGTCAGCAGTGTTTGGAATAACGCCGTTTAAAGTAACGCCGTTATTTTTTCAGTAACGGGGTAATCAAACGTTTTCGTCGTTACAACCCCATTACCGTTACTGAACCTAAAATGCGGTGCGTTACTATGAATTGATGAAATAAACTGCGTAATCCAAACGCAGCCCTGGCGCTACACACACAAACTGCTAGTGAGGAGAGCGGGTGGGTTAACATCCGAGATAAGAGATTAGGATTGGCTAAGGCAGGGTCATGTTTCATCGTAGCCAATGTTTAAACCTTTTACACATATAAGCCAGGACACGCGCGCCACACACAAACGGCAAACATTCGATGAAGCAGGAGAAATGGCGAGTCCGGATCAATCTGTTGAAAATTGGGCATTTTCAAGGTGGCGATATAAGCACTACTTCCAATTCATTGAGGTCAAGGGCAAAAACGTGGATGTGAAGTGTACATTCCAGGACCAAGAGCGAAGACTTTATAAACATCCGTTGTGAGCAACTCCAATTTAATGAAGCATCTCACAACGACACACTCATCAATAAAGCTAGTGGCCAAAAACACCAATACCTCCACCACAGATGATAGCTCGTCATCCACTAGCAAAGAAGGACACGGAGCAAAGTCGTCCAGGCAACAAAAGCTAGATTTTTCTGCCCTACAACAAAATCCTGGCTGAACGCAGGCTGAAGTCAACCTTATGATAGCCAGGTATGTGGTTACAAATATGTTGCCATTATCGAAGCTGGAGGATGATTCATTCAGAGCCATTATTGCTAAAATACCTAAGAAAGGAGGGGCCTATACCTACACCTTGCACAAAGACGTTTGCTAAATACCTAGATGCTGACTACGCCAAAATGAACACAGAGCTTAAAAAGAGTTTTAAAGAGTTGGACTTTTTGTCTACAACTGCAGATATTTGGACTGCTCACAACCGCAGCTACCTCGGCGTGACCGCCCACTGGATAGATCCAAACAGCCTAGAGCGAAAGAAATCAGCCTTGGCCTGCAGACGGTTCAAGGGCCGTCATACACATGACCACATTGCTACTGAACTGGACAATATCTACTCATCCTTTGCCATTTCTAACAAAATCATAGCTACTGTCACAGACAATGGTTCGAATTTTGTGAAGGCCTTCACAGTTCAGGGTGATGACTCGGGAGGAGGATGCTGATAATGTGACTTTTGTCGACCTTCATGATGCCTTACAAGACATGAATGTGGATGAGGATGTGGTAGAGGATGTTGTGACATTGCCACCACACCACAGATGTGCATCACACACAGAAAACCTTATTTCATGCTGTGAAGTGGTTACTCTCAAGGCCAGACATAAAATTTGTGTACAGAAGTGCTACCTCAAAATGCAACTTCTTTTTAAAGTAACGCAAATAGTTACTTTCCCTGGTAACTAGTTACTTTTAGCAGAGTAATTCAGTTACTAACTCAGTAAATTTTTGGAACAAGTAGTGAGTAACTATAAATAATTACATTTTTAAAGTAACGTTCCCAACACTGTCAGTCAGTGCCGGACCTTTTCTATTTTTTTTGTCTATAGCTCACTTCAAAGTGCTAACATAATGCGATTTGCAAAGGCCAAAATATGCATATGTGAGGTTTTCAAAGGACATTTTCTCAAAATCGATACAGTAAAATCACATGGATACTTGTGTACAAGTAGTCGAGACAACAGTTAGTCATATCAGTCAGTGATGGATATTATCTATAATTTTGTCTATAGCTCACTTCAAAGTGCTAACATAATGCAATTAGCAAGGGCCAAAATATGCATGTGTTTTTCAAAGGACATTTTTTCAAAATCTATACAGTAACCTAGGTATCAGTCCGCCGCTGCCGTAACCTGCTACCAGGAATATAACACTGCTGCTGTGACCCAGCAATTCCCTCAAAATGCAATGCAATGCAAGGTTGGTTTTATTTCTAACATTATTCTATAAACAGACTTTAAATTTATAGTCTGTCGTTATAATTGATTTACCTCGAGTGTACTGTGGAGTGGGTAACACTGTTTTTAATAGCAGGCTAGCATTGCCCGTTGACGTGCGCTAGCCTAGCACGAGCGAACTCTGCAACTAGAAGGACTGAATGAAATGTGTTAAACTGTCTCCAGTGATAAAGAATACCAAAGCTCACTTGGGAATCAGGCCCTATGTCCAAAATTCCGAACTACCCCTTTAAGAAAGGGAATAGTAACGGGAGGAGAATGAGGAAAAACACACACGCACGCAGCTCTTTCCTTCACTCGTCTATTGAATGAGGAAGAAGAGCGCAAACCCCCTACTGGAGCCCCGAGGCATTACCAAAAGATCGACGAATTACAATAGTATCCAGCTGCAGCCCCGGAGAACAACACCCTGGCGTGCCAGAACACCCTGGCGTGACGGAAGTACTGTGGCTGGACGGAAGTTACCTCCGATTATTTTCTATAGACAAATAAACGTATTTATCGCCGGAAGTTACCTCCGATTGTTTTCTATAGCCAAATAAACGTATTTATCGCTTGAATTAACATAACAAAGAAATAAAAAAATATTTCGACACGTTAGTAACCATTTTTATAGCTTAGAAAAGGTTTTTTAACGTTATTTAGACAAATACCTCAGGATTCTTTGCATTATTGAACTTATTAGTTCAATAAAAAAATATTTAAATAATAAAACAATATTATGACATGTCAGTAACCATTTTTATAGCTTAGCTTATAGCTTCTTCTTTTTTTAACGTTATTTAGACAAATAAACTAGTTCAGTGTGTAGACAATTATTGAATGGAATTGAGTGTATTATACACTTTACTCATTAAGTAATTTACCATTAGAATTAAGTAATTGTTTTAATATGTCGAATAGAATCAAATTTACTTTTTTGTCAAGTATATCATCATAATTTGATGTAAAGATACATTGAAGAATAACCACACCAAAGTTTCCTCACAATTTATTCAACAAATAATATACAGAATCTTAAAGATATAGGTTCTTCATGCTGCCATCAGCTCCAACTCACTGTCAAAAGAATCAAACAGTCAAGTCAATATTAAGCCTATACAATATATTATTTGTATTCTGTCACTGGAAACATCATTCACTTCTCTTTTTCGCTTCAGTCTGAAGACTGGTTGAAGTAGTCCAACCACCATTTGTTTGGCGGTTGGACGACTGGAATAACAGAGATTAGTATCGTAAAGTTGGGCAAGAAAATAAAAGTTACAATCAATATATTTAAATACTACCCATACTACCCATAACCTGATATTGCGAAGCTTATCTTCTAATTAAATGTATCCATCTTTCAAAGTGAACTGGTTTTGTGTGGAATGGGTCTTTGTGTAGGCATGAATGCTTGGTTTAAGATAAATGCACAATAGGATAAACACACTAGGGACCTATTTATTATTATTTTCTATTTTTTATAATAATTAAATTAACTAAATAACGTTAATTTTTTTTTTTTTTTTTAACTTTTATTTTCGTGGTTTTTACACATACAACTTCACACATAGAGAAAAAAAATCAGAATAAGTAGACACGTACAATACGTACCCCCCCCCCTCCCCCCTCCCCCCTCCCTCACACAATCAGACAGGACAGTCAAAATTACAATAATATGTAAACACTATCTGGATGTACAACTAAGTAGCAAACCTTGTAACAATGAGTCAAGATATACACAGAAAAAATAAATAAATAATAATAAATAAAATAAAATAAAAGTAAGACAATAATTAAGAGTATAAACTATAAAAGTAAATAAATAATAATAAAAAATAAAGAAAAAGAAAAAAGTAATAAAGATGGGGCAAATTTCACACATGCATCAAAATATTCTCTTCACTGCAGAATTCAAAAGAGGTACCCATCAGGGCGAGTGGCACTAAGGGGGCAGATATTTCAGTCCTTGATGTGCTGCAGCACTGGGTTCCATATGGCGAGGAACTTTTGAGAGTTGCCGGACAGGTCATATCTCAGCCTCTCAACATGTAGAATGCCCATTAGTTCGCTTAACCAAGTGTCAAACTGGGGGGCTGAATCTGATTTCCACAATTTCAGAATACATCTCTTAGCAATTACCATGCCATAAACCAGAATTGTGCGAGCATTATGGTCTAGATTTTCCAGGGTTGTGGAATGTCCGAAGAGAGCGGTTTCAGGATCAGGGGTCAAAGAAACATTCAAAACAGTAGAATACCATTGGAATACCAGACACCAAAAGTTGTAAAGATTTGGACAGTCCCAAAAGTGGTGGGCAAGCGTACCCTCGGCGATCTTACATCTGTTACATAAAGGCGAGAGATTTGGGAAAAAGTTATGCAGTTTAACCTTAGAGTAGTGCAATCTAAGTGTGACCTTAAATTGAATTAGCTGGAGCCTCGAGTTTATAGAGCAGGATTTTATATTTTTTAGTGCTCCCTCCCAGACATCGTCAGAAATTTCGATGTTTAAGTCTCTTTCCCAGGTCTGCTTTATTTTTAAAGTGGATTTGTCCTGCTGGTTCAAAAATATTCCTACGAAAGATGAAATCAGGTTTTTAGCTTCTGGTGAGCCCAGCAAAATTTTGGACATTGAATCATCTGCAGGCAAGGACTCAAAGGATGGTATATTTTGTCTGACATAATTTCTCAGCTGTAGATACCTGAAGAATTGAGTTTTCGAGAGTGAAAACTTTGATACAAGCTGATCAAATGAAGCAAAGTGACCATTTATATAAAGGTCTTCTACTGTCACTATTCCCTTCCGACTCCAATCCTTAAATGCTGAGTCTGTGAACGATGGGGGGAAGGCATGATTATGCCAGATTGGGGCATGAATGGATGTGTTCCGTAGTTCACATGCCTTTCTAATTTGGTTCCAAATTCTCTGACCATTGGACAGGGTAAAGTGGTCTTTCCTGAACGAGGCAAGGGGTCTGGGAGAAGAGAAAAGGGTCGCAGTAAGAGAAGTTTTTGGGGTCAGGCTTTTTTCAATGGCCAACCAGGGGGGCAGAGCAGGTCTAACGTCCTTTTCTTGTGCAAATTGCCAGTACACCATCACTCTAGCATTGGCAGCCCAATAATAGTGTAAAAAACACGGTAACCCCAGTCCACCATGCTCCCTGGGTTTCTGAAGATGGGCTTTTGAGATCCTATGCGATTTATATCCCCAAATGAAAGGCATTATAATAGAATCAATCGACTTAAAGTACGATTTGGGAATATAAATTGGCACATTCTGAAATAGATACAGAAATCTCGGTAGGGAGACCATCTTTATTGCATTCACACGGCCAATAAGGGAGATTGGTAACGTTCTCCATTTCTCTACGTTCTCCTTTAGTTTGTTCAACCTTTCCATGAAATTTATCTTAAAAAGAGTCTTTGGATTTTTTGATAATTTAATGCCCAGGTACTTTATACTGACCAAATTTGTTTTAAACTGCGTATTGGCTAGGAATGTTGGGTCCAGATCTGCTGTCAACGACAAGAGTTCACTTTTTTGCCAGTTTATGGTGTAGCCCGAGACTTCGCCGAAAGAATCAATTAGCTGGAGTAGGTGAGGGACGGAATTCTCGGGGTCGGATACAAAGATGGCGATGTCATCCGCGTACAGAGAAATCTTGTGATCCATCCCACCTAGTGTTATTGGCTTTATCAGTGCGTGCCCTCTTATACTAATAGCCAGAGGCTCGATGGCCAACGCAAAGAGGAGCGGCGAGAGGGGGCAGCCCTGACGCGTACCCCTCTGAAGGGCGAAGGGTGTGGACCTGTCCTGGTTCGTTAGAATGGAGGCGGTGGGATGGGCGTATATTAAAAACGCACCCAGGAAATAAAAGAAGCCCCGAGACCGAACTCCTCCAGTACCTTGAGCAGGTACCCCCACTCAACCTGGTCGAAAGCCTTTTCCGCGTCCAGGCACAAAACGGCTTGTTTGGAAGAGCTGTCAAATTTGTTATACATTATATTTAGGACTCTTCTAACATTAAAAAATGAGAACCTATTGGGGATGAACCCGGTCTGATCTGTGTGAATAATGGATTCTATAAACTTGTTTAGTCTAATTGCCAGAATTTTTGTGAAAATCTTAAAATCCAAGTTAAGCATAGAAATTGGTCGATATGAGGACGGGTTAGTTTCCTCCCTGTCCTGTTTCAACAAGAGAGAAATGTTTGCGTTATACAGTGTTGGTGGGAGCCTCTTCACTTCGATTGAGTCAGAAAACATTCTATGCAGGATCGGGGTTACCTGGTCTGCAAACTTCTTATAGAATTCGACTACGTAACCATCTGGCCAGTGTTGTTTTTGGCAGGCATTTTAGATTTAGTTTTAGTCTTAGTCTTTTTGACGAAATGCTTCTTAGTTTTAGTCCCATTTTAGTCATTTCTATCTTTGAAAGTTTTAGTCTAGTTTTAGTCTGACGAAAACTCAAAAGGTTTTAGTCTAGTTTTAGTCCGACGAAAACTCGTCGGACTGTCGCACTCGTCGCACACGGCACACTCGTGTGTGCCGTGTGCGTGCAGGCGCAGCTGCGCGCGAGCGAGGCTTTTAGTGTGTGATGGGGGCGTGACTGTTAGGACAAGCAGCTGGCTCCATTTCTCCATTTCTTTTCCGCATATTATAGTTGGCGGGAAAAAAGCATGTTTTGAAACTTTGTTCGTCCACTCACTAACAATTTAGTCTCGTCTAGTTCTCGTCTGACGAAAATGTCTACATTTTTCGTCACATTTTAGTCTTTATATGGCTTTGGTGACGTTCGTCTTAGTCTCATTTTCGTCATGGAAAAAAGGGGTCTGACGACGTCATTTTCGTTTTCGTCTTGCCTGACGAAAACAACACTGCATCTGGCCCAGGACTCTTGCCGTTATGCAGCGACCTAATAGCGTCTGTGATTTCGGCAGGGGACATCACAGAGTTTAAGGCCTCGCGGGAGGCGCCGTCTAGTTTTGGTATGTCTAGCTTTTTTAACCATGCGTCAATATCACCATCAGCTTTGGATTTATACAGCTCCTTGTAGTATTCCTTAAAGCGATTATTTATCTGTTTCGGATCAGTTAAAGGCATACCCCCACTAGATTTTATTGTATGTATGGATCTGCTGGCTTGTTGCCCTCTGAGCTGGCGGGCTAACAAAGTATGTGGTTTGTCCCCTAATTCAAAATAACGTTGTTTAAGTCTGAGAAGCTGATCACTGACTTGACTAGTTAAAATAGTGTTATACTCGTGTTTAAGACTTAAGAGAGCTCCAAGTCAACCTCCTTTAAACGTCTTTCCCTAGATTTCTTTAAAAACCCTTCATATGAAATGATATAACCTCTCATGACCACTTTAAAAGTTTCCCACAATGTGGAGTCAGAGACATCCGAGGTATCATTGGTCTCCAAATAATCAGTGATTTTCCCCGACATGTATTTACAAAAATTTCCGTCATTGAGCAGTGAGGGGCGTAGCCGCCAATTAGCTCGCTGCTTGGATCTTTTAAAGTCAAGAATAATAGCTGTTGGGGCATGATCCGAGATCAGGATGTTGTGATATTTGGTGTCTATTACATTGGGTAAGAGTTTTGAGTCTAATAAAAAATAATCAATACGAGAATACGAATTGTGCATTTTTGAAAAAAAGGAATAGTCTCTGTCTGTGGGGTGTTGTATTCTCCAGATGTCATCTAAATTAGTAGCTGAAATCAAGTTTTTCAGAACTGTAGATGCATTAGAAGGGTAGCTCGTTTTCTTTGACGACCTGTCCAGACACCAATCAAGGATTACATTGTAGTCCCCCGCAGCAATCACATTTGTGCCCGAAAGGTCAGGTAACGTATCAAAGGTTTTGCGGAAAAAGGCAGCGTCATCAATATTCGGACCGTAAATGTTAAGAAGCGTTACATGAACAGAGCAAAGGTACCCAGTCACTATAAGAAAACGACCATTTGGGTCACTTATTGTAGAGACCTGTTTAAAATCTATGTTTTTCTTAATAATAATTGCCACACCGCGTGCTTTGCTTGAAAATGCGGATTGAAATATCTGGTCTGCCCATCTACATCGCAGCCGGTTCCGCTCTGACGGTCTAATGTGAGTTTCTTGGAGGAACGCAATATCAGCCGATAGGGATTTAAGATGCGAGAACACTTTAGCTCGTTTAATTGAATGACCCATGCCACGCACGTTCCAGCTCACCATAGTAACCCCCCCACGTGTATCATCACCCCCGGGTACCATACAAAGTTATAATTCGAAATACCCGTGCAGTGACACCATAGTTTGCCCCAAACAAAAACACAGTTGGACCACTAATACAAAAACCCATACATCCCTTGAACATGCCCTCCCATCCTCCCCACTTTCTCAAACAAAGTGAGGGAAAATACCCTAGCATACTGTAACTGGGGGTTACTCCAGCCATCTAGCCTATTCAGCCCAAAGGCCAGCTAAATGCTATGCTGTAGAACCGCTAGCTAGTTAAGAACTTAGCTGCCCCCCCTCCGATGTACAAATAAAAGTATCAAACATAGTAAAGTTTCCCTTAAAATAAAATAAAAGAACAGGGACCCATCCTGTACAATCAACCTGCTTCCGGAACATGTTAAGTCACATTTAACACCAACAAAACCATCAAACCATCAAAACTAAACATACATATATAGCCCAGCGCTGAACCTGTAAGTAAATATGTGTCCGTGGCTCAGCTTTAGCTCGTGCATGGCCCGGGCTCATGTTAGCCGATGCACGCAGTCTATTCAGTGTCGGCGGGATGGACATAGATGAACACGAACAAAGTCTGTGCAGCTGGGCTTAAGATACTGTCCTCTGGCTTCAAGCCTACCCCACAATAAAGTGACCATGGTTCTCAGTCGAGGTTGGATGTGAAAGTTGGTCCGAACACCCACTAGCCAAAGTTAGCCAACCCCGACAAAGTTATCACACTGGCGCCACCGACCTGCCCGGCATGTTGTCGGCAAACCTCTTAGCCTCCTCCAGGGTATTGAGTATCGATGTATCGGTGCCCTGGGTAACACGGAGCCGAGCGGGATAGATGAATCCGGTCCGCAGGCCTGCCTCTCTTAGCCTCTTCCTCGTGTCCTCGAAGAGCTGGCGCCGCTTCATTATCTCCGCCGGGAGGTCTGGAAAGATATGAATTTGCTTCCCCTTGTAGCTCAGCGGGTATTTTTGTTGTGACAGCCGCATTATCTGATCCTTCAGCCGGTAGCTGTGGATCTTGGCTATCATGACTCTGGGGCGTGCGGGGTCAGTAGCCGGCTGAGCTCCCAGTCTATGCGCTCGGTCAATCTCTATTGGGTTCGGGAAGTTTTCTGCCCCCAATAAATCTTTAATGAAGCTGGCGAAAAATTCTGTGGGGCGACCACCTTCAGCTCTTTCTGGTAGCCCGACCACTTTTATGTTTTGGCGCCTTGAGCGCGCCTCAAGATCAATCACTTTGTCCTGGAGAAGCTTGTTAGCATTCTCCAGCTGTAGCCCCTGTTGCTCTAGGATAGATAGCCGGGTATCGTGGTCGCTGCTTGCTTCTTCCACCGTAGCTATCCGTTGACCGTGTTCAGTCAGGGTAGCCTGCGTGATTAATCGGAGAGGAGCTCAAGCAAAACACGTCTACTCCATCACTTGCTCACTAGCGCCCCCTAAAAAACCTTTTCTAAGCTATAAAAATGGTTACTAACGTGTCGAAATATTTTTTTATTTCTTTGTTATGTTAATTCAAGCGATAAATATGTTTATTTGTCTATAGAAAATAATCGGAGGTAACTTCCGTCCAGCCACAGTACTTCCGTCACGCCAGGGTGTTCTGGCACGCCAGGGTGTTGTTCTCCGGGGCTGCAGCTGGACCCTACTCACGAATTACCAACAGATCGACGAATTATTAAACCACACAGATATATTTCAAATGAATTATGTTTACCTCAAAATAGATTATACATATATGAATAAATTGTGGTATACAACTTGTCAAACTCGCTGCCATGTTTGTGTATCACTTTGGTAAATGCGCACTCTGTGCGGGGGGAGGGCTGAGCCCAGAGCTATAGAGATAATAATTAAATTAACTAAATAACGTTAAAAAACCTTTTCTAAGCTATAAAAATGGTTACTAACGTGTCGAAATATTTTTTTATTTCTTTGTTATGTTAATTCAAGCGATAAATATGTTTATTTGTCTAGAGAAAATAATCTGAGGTAACTTCCGTCCAGCCACAGTACTTCCGTCACGCCAGGGTGCTATAAACAAGACCGATACCAAAGTTAAACAGGTAACACACCAAAACAAGACAAGGAAACCGACAGACCATGACATGAGGCGTAGCGGCCATATACATTGGGGGGTACAAGTCCCCCCCAATGTTCAGATATGCCCAAAAGGTCCCCCCCAATAAATCGCTGGGAATAGGGATATAGCAATTCAATATTTCTATGGGTAGAACACTTAGGTTTTCCCTGAAGTACACTCCGTTCCCTGAACGCATCTCTGCACACAGTGCGCGCCGCACACCCTAAATAACTCAATCCGATTCTATCTACAGCTCTTACAGCCAATGAGAATATGGCTGTTCGGGCTAGCTAGCCAATGGGATAGATCCATGATTTGATTAGTCCCCGCACGTGCGGCTCGGTGACGGTGACTTGTGTCACTCGATTGCATTGGTCATCAACTGTCTTTTTTACATGACCACGGAATCAAAAACATCAACAACAGCAAATTAGTGGCATGTTACGATCGAAAACACAGGTAAGTTATGAAGGTTTTGATAGTGTCTCTCAAATTTCGTGGGTTTTTGTCACTTCTCTAGCGAGCAGCATCATTAGCTATGTGTTACCTATGTAATAAGCCAGCTAGATGACGTTGGCCCCGGCCCCATTCCGTAATTCCAACGCCTCATTATGCCGACGTCTCAATGTTCCGAAATGTTCCCCATTAGATCTAAATGCATGGGCCGTTTGGTTTTAAATGTGCTGGGGACAGAGATGCATCCGGAAGTGCATTTTCAGAAGTGCTGGGTACAATGAGGATGTGGATCTTCCCTGTGGCATGTTCACTTTGGTGTGTTCAGAATAAAGAGAGTGAAGCACAGAGAGCAAGAACGTTTGGAGGATGAAAGCAGTGTGTGTCAATCTGGTAGTGACAGAGGTGAGTAGCCTAAGAGGAGTTCTGGAAACTAGTAGAGCCTTGGCTTTTCCTATGTTCAATGCAATTTGTAAGTTACTTTGGTTAAAAGCGTCTGCAAAATGATTGTCAAAGAGTAAATATTAATGGTTTAAACCGAATTGTGACATTAGAGCAGAATCCTGTTGGCAGTGGCACTGATGTCTATAGTGTGTTTCAGTAGTCTGCTGGTAAATAGTTTGCTGATATCTGTGATATTATTCCTTCTATGTTTCCTCTGTTGTGTTCAGAGTAGAGCTAGTGAGCCAGCGGGAGAGACAGAAAGTTTGGAGGATGAGAGCACAGGGAGAGTTTGTCAATCTAGTGGTGGCATAAAGGTGAGTCGCCTAAGAGAGGAGTAAATATGAAAGGTTAAGACCGAATCATGACATTCAAGCAGAATCCTGTTAACACACATGTATATAGTGTAGGGTTGTCAAAAAAATGTATAGTCAGATACTAATCGATTAAAATAAAAAAATATAATAACGGATTAGATACTTATGTGCAACAGTATCGATACTAAAACCGCTGTCTTCATCATCTTCATTTTTTTCTCGCCTCCTTCAGTTGACACACAACTTTACACAGCAGCGTTGCAGTTGCTATTATATAGCAATCTAATAATTATTAAGCCAAGTGTCATTCAAAGTTACAAAACATTGTATAATGTATGTATTCATAGATTAATCCATAACTAATCAGAAAACATTTAGGTTATGTCCTTGACATGTCCAATTCTTTAACAGTGCATCATTCATTACGGCTAATGGTTTCACCATGAGATTAGCTCAGTGCGCTCTCTCATGAAACTCATCTATGTACTTATTAAACAAGTGGTTGAAAATATCTGAAAATCATATGTTTTCTGAGGGGTAACAAAAGTTTTGGGGTGACTTCTATTTAGGTCCATGAGATAGATGCACCTGGGTGGGTTTTACTCAACATTGGCAAATGTGATGGTTATGCAATAAAAAATGTAATGGAAGTACTGGCTGGATTTTGTGTCCTTGTTGTGGTGGTGCAGGTGTTTGTTTGTGTGTGTTTTGTAAAAAAGACAAAACATCAATGAATTGAATGTGGGAAAAAAGGAACTGACTGGATTGGTTGAAATATTGAGGAGCACAAAATGTTATATTTAATTAAAAAAGTAAAGGAAAACAGAGCTCTGAAGTATTTGTGTGTCAACCTTTTCCCAATTTCAAGTTTTCCACACTCCCAGACTGCTTGGTCACATCCAGTATTAAAGTGTTTTAAACATCCATCCCTAGAAAGGTCTTCAAAATTAGGTGCTAGGTATTGAGATTTTGCTCTCAGAGTGCACCAGATTAATGCATGTTCAAAATCTTTGCCTGCGGGGGCCGGACCCCGCCCCCAGGCATTTGTCCCCCCCAATGTTGAAACCATGGCTACACCTCATTCTACTCTATACATTTTGAGAAAATGTCCTTTGAAAACCTCACATATGCATATTTTGGCATTTGCAAATTGCATTATGTTAGCAATTTGAAGTGAGCTATAGACAAAAATATACATAAATCCCGGCACTAACTGATATGACTACCGTATACTAATTGTTGTCCCGACTACTTGTACACAAGTAACCATGGGATTCTACTGTATAGATTACAGCTCTAGTTTTTTTTACCTGCCGTTGTCATTGCTACAAACGCTGAGTACAGTGAACGAAGGAATTCTATTAGCGTATTCAATTAACAAGATATGGCCACGTTTGGAGGACTTAGCGATGCATCTGCTTTTGAAGACGATTATGAGGAATTTGTTGTATCCAACGAACCGTACATGTACGAGCCGGTGTTTTGATGTCCAAGCCAGCAGCAACAAGCCACAGTTGAGTCCTTTCTGGATCTCGCACTGGAAATTGGTGGAGACTTTGTGGTGCCCATCTGTAGCGTTTATTTCTACAATTTCTAAAAGCACACTGAACCACCATGTTGCCTAGTCGTTCAATTGCGCTTCCGTCCCACGCTTCTCTGTTTACGTTCTTCTGTCGTGATTCGGTTACAAAACTAACCGGCGCATAGTACAATTCCGCTTCTGCTGAGAAAGTAGTCCCTCGATGATTCATGAAATGCAAGGTTAGTTTTATTTCTAACATTATTCTATCAACACAGACATTTAAATCTATAGTCTGGCGTTATAATTGATTTACCTCGGGTGTACTGTGGAGTGGGTAAGAGTTTTTAATAGCAGGATTTTTTTTGTGGAGTTTTTAATAGCAGGCTAGCATTGCCCGTTGCCGTGCGCTAGCCTAGCACGAGCGAACTCTGCAACTAGAAGGACTGAATGAAATGTGTTAAACTGTCTCCAGTGATAAAGAATACCAAAGCTCACTTGGGAATCAGGCCCTATGTCCAAAATTTCAAACTACCCCTTTAAGGTAATTATTACCGTTTGCAAAACACTGTATATTTATGACCAGTGTTGAAAGTTTGTATGTTATGTTGGCACTTTATCAGAAGTCCTCTTATCATTAGTAATATTTTATGTTTACAGAAATATTTTATTTTACATTTTATATATTTTACATTTTATATTATGTTACAGGTTACACTGTTTACAATGGCAGGGCCTGCCATAATGCTTTTTTATGTAAATCGATTTAAATCGGAAATCGGATTTTTTATGAAAAAATCTTTTTATTTTATTTTATTTTTTTATTTTAGGCCATATCGCCCAGCCCCACCATGGAGACATCACCTGCTTCCACAAGGCGGTTTAACGTTGTCCTCGTTGTGAAGCCCACACAAAGCTGAGAATCTAAAAAGGTATGTATGGATAATTTAGTGCTTAGAGTAACAGAAGACCTGCAGACAATGCAAACATTATATAAAACCATTTTTTTTGTCACTCCTAATATTTACCTGGCAACTGGCTCTCCTCATCCCTGAGGTCCACTGTGTCCACATTGACGCCTCTAAAAGCTCCTGGCTTCAGGAATTTGGACAGGAGTTTCTTGACGAACAACCTGATCTTGAAAAAATAGAAGAATTAGGTTAGCGAAAATTCGGACTCTCACCTACCCTAAAAAATATACCCCCTTGTAAATGATCCCTATTCATACAATTACTTAAGGCACAGGGCTAAAGGAACTCTAAAATAGTGACGTGAATAGTATAGTAGACAAATAACGTTTTATATTTTTGTGAGTTCAACTACAAATAAAAAACTAAATGCAACAATAAGTGCTATGTACTTGTTCATGAAGTAGATAGACACAAGGGTCTTGTGGCTGGAATAGCAGGTTGAAATGTGTGAAAGTAATCAGTGTCGACTGGTAGAACAAGAGATGGATCTCCGTCATTGGGTCCTGGAACGATTCACGCAGCCGGACACACCTGGCTTGCTTCTCATCTGTGGAGTTAAAGAAGAGGCACAGCAAAACAAATAAATAATAATTTTGAAACATTCTCATATTCCTTGACACTGTGTGAACTTGTGACACGCCAAAAACTGATACCTTGTTACATTAGATGGATACATCAAATAGGTTACAAAAACAAAACTAGGCTTATACTTACGGATGCTTCCAAAATAACTCTTGAGTGCATTATAGAGACGTAGAATCCGACTGACCACCATCTCCAAACTAAGCCATCTTGTGCTCACATGCAGCAGTGTCTCCATGTAGTTTGTGTTACAAAACGTACAGAATTATGTGACGATGAAAAATGTAGATTACATCAAACAAGCAGTGCAATGATTAAAGAAAAAAAAATGAATTACTTTATCTGTATGTAAACTAGATCTTGAGAAATGAAATGAGTGAATTACCATCCAATATGTTCTTGCGTTTGGTGCTAGCTTTGAACCAAAAGCCTACATCTACTGCCAGGTCCTCAACATCGAACCCTGTGATCTGAAAGGATTTATTTTCTTTTTAAAGAAGGAATTGCTAATGCAAATGGGACAGGTTTCCTATGGAATACCAACTTAACATTATAATGCTATGACATTTACATTTAGCAGACGCTTTTATCCAAAGAGACTCACAAGGAGAATAACATTCAACCTACATTGCAACAGAGACATTAGTGTAACAATAAACAAATACTGCTAGGTAGTGCTAGTAATTGTAAGTTAGGAAAGGAGGTACTCTCTGAAGAGCTGGGTCTTCAATTGGTTCTTCTATGACTAGACTAATTGAGCAATTTACCTCACTGTACACGGCACCAGCAGCGGAGGCATTGTTGTGCACTATGTGGCATGGGGAACCTAGGATGAACACTGAAGGGTTTTCTTTCAGCACCCTCGATTTGATAGAGTTTCTGTCTCCCATATTTACACTGGCATTGTCAACAGAAAGAGCTTCGTATACTCACAGTATACCTTGGCAATTCTGCCAAGGTATACTGTGCCCTTTCAACACAGAGTCCATCTTGCTGAAAATGGTTGCCGCAGTGCCACAGCCTTCTCCAGTTGTTATTCCCATATCCAAAAATCTATGGGCTACCCCATTGGTCTCCCAGATTTTGACAGTCAAAGGGTTCATCTTCGCCTTTCCTTAAGAAAAAGACACAAGTTTTACACAATCAGACAATAATTGAATCCGCCATCGTCAGTAAACAGTAAAGCAGTAATTCAAGCAATGCACAACTTGTCATTCTCTATACCTATTATATGTTGTGTTGGATTGATTAAATGTGGGATTCAAGCACCATGTAAAAGCCTAATGGGAGAGGGAAAATAATTAAAAAAGGTCACCTGTATCATTGGACCCATCTGTCGACAGACTGAATGGTTTACTCTTCATGTTGCGCACCAGCTCGTTCAGTAAATAAGGACTTATTGCCTTGTTAATGATGGCTGATGTCCTTGTTCTTGCGGAACAATACATCTTGACAATTTTAGAATCCGGAAAGCACTCTTTAAATAGCGGGCTGAGGTGGTCTGCAAAGGCTATAGGAATATTGTAATATCTTTGACCTCTGCCCTTCTAGCCTGTAAAAAAAAGTTTACAAAGAATTTACATTTGAGGTAGAATATGTGCAAATGCATAGCCAAAGCACACATATGATTGGAATCAAATGATCACCTGAGTGTCCAGATTCATCTCTTCAGCCCTCGAACAAACAAATCTATCCATTTTGTTGGTACTGTCAAGGATTTTTTGTTTTTTTATATGACTCTCTCTGGTGATATGCCGCTGAACATCTGCCCTGCCTTGATGCCTGCATTCTAACTCGTGCCGGCAGACTTCACACCAAAAGTGAAACTCAGTTGTGCCCGGTTTAATGAAGGCCACTCTTTAGTCCAGGCACTGTTAAATTTGGAATTGTAAGCAGCGGCCCCTGATTTTGCCCTTTTCTTGTGCTTGACTGTAGGCTCTGTGCTTGTATCTTCCTCCTCATCCACCACATCCTCCTCCTCCTCCACCAGCACCTCATCATCCAACACCACCACTTCTTCATTGTCTTTCTCCACTCTTTCCTCTATCTAAAAAGGTAGGCTGTGTTAAAAAACCTGCAGCCTTATAATGACATGGTAGCCTAATCATGACATCTCCATTAAAATAACATGTAGGCCTGGATTTTCCTGTGCTAACATTGGTAAAACAAGTTCATATTTTGAGTTGTGGTGTGGTATCAGGTGGAGGGCACACTGTCCATCTTTTAATGAAAAGGTAGGCTAGTGTAACATTTTTATTTTTGCTAACAAACAACTGAACATAAATCATTTTGTGACTAGCTTACCTGCTGAAGCTCTGCTTGATTCTTCTCTCCATGTCCATGATCCGTTTTTCTTTTGAAATATTTCAGCAAGCTCATCTAACAAAACGTCGTTGCACATGAGCCTTTTATTTAGCAATTACCTAGCCCTCATAACACACGTGATAAAACGTTTGCAACTAGTTGAAGTCTTTACTGTCTCAGCACACAATTAGACTGATTAAGCAAGGCTACGTCTGTAGTGACAAGGTACACTATTGTATTAGACAATATATTATTCGATTTGTTAGGCTACTTTATCTGCTTACCTTGATTAATTGTCATCCAAACTTTCAAACGCGCATCAGTGGGCTCCGACTCCGAACCTATACGCTCTGAACTCTCTCTGACCTTCTCAAACGCAACTAATTGGTTTGCACATTTTTAAAAGTGGTGATGACAAAATTCGTATTTTAAATAGTGGTGGGGACATGTCCCCCCCGTCCCCCCGTAATTGACGCCTATGGCTATTGGTCTTTTTACGCTGCCAAGCCGGTTCGGTCGCAGCTTGGCACGCCCAGCGATTTCACCTTCTTATCTCAAGTTTCCTGTGTAAAACCGAGGGGGTCAACCCCCGGTCGTCACGACGCGGGCCTTCTTGGTTCACTGGAGAAGGCGGGGCTTCATACATTTTTTTATGAATGAAGACGCCCGCATGCAATAATGAGTTCACGTCTGAGTGTTGACTACAAACGCGATTAACTATGGTCAGGGATGTTCGTTACTGTCTAGACACGGTCCAATAAATAGTGAACTTCATCACAGCCTCACCGAGCGCCTACAGTGCTTAATGCAAACAATCGCAACAAAAAACGCCTGCAGAAATTATCTGACACCCGCTGGTCTCAGCATGATTCATGTCTACAGTAGCCTATGTCTTCTGTCATTAATCAATATGAGGACGTTTTAACCACGATAGTTGAATTAAAATCAGAGGGAGACAGCTAATGCAGCTCGAAAGCGACCTCCCACACAAGAGCAATGGAATCATTCGATTTTTTTATGCCTTGTGACGTGGCGATTGATCTGTACATTTTGGCTGCGCATGCATTTTTGTGATTTTAAATTGCTGCAATAAATTATGTTGTTGTTGACTTCCGACATGTCTGTCTTTGCTATTTAAATCTAACAGTAGTCTTTGAGTAATATAGCGGCGTAACCACTGTTTTTTGTAGCGAATTTGTGCCAGCTGGGCATTCCGTGGTATTGGATGTGTTTTAATAAAACACATCCAATACACGGAATGTCTGCTGGTGACGCCACTGAGGCTATAGTAGGCTAACGATGCTCTTAGCATCCTACGAGTACCCCTGGAGTCCTCGTTAGCTACGAGCGTTTTCACGACGTTCGTTACCAACGATGCTTTCGGGAAACGGTGTGAAAACTGGACAATGCTCGAACGACGCACTTCACGATCCGCTAAGGCTAACGGTGCTTTCGGGAAACTGGGCCCTGTTGTCGAGTCGTACGGTCAGCATCACTGAACTCTGTGGACTATCAGAATCCCGATTGGGACCTACCAAAATCCATAATTGTTGTTATGAAGTCTAGTATCACAAACTATCTGTTTTTCCGGTTTTATGTCATAGCTTCTGAGGGGTGTTTCCTGAACACTCTTATTTCGGAAGGAGGGAAGGTTTACGTAAAGACACGTAAGAGCTTCCGAACCGAAGAATGTTTTGAGGATGGCACACAAGCATAATGACGTCAGCATTATGACATGGTCATCACGTATAAATATACAATAATTAAGTTATAATATTATAAGTAGACAATAGCTTTAATTCAATAATTGTTATAACAAGATCTGTAGCCTATCTGACCATTGAAAATCCACTTCCACCAATGTGTAAGTGTGGTTCAGGTATAATCAGACAATATTAAAGTTATAATATAAAAAATATATAAAAAATAAGGTTAGGGGCCGAATTCAGTTAAAATTCAGCCTCTAGCCCACAACAGAACGTCTCGTTTCCTTGTTACAGGGGGTTAATTATATTTATACATTTTAATTATTATAACCATGAAACGCTCCATTCCAAAATGCATGGGTTTACATTTCGTTCTGTGCAGTATGAATAAAGTCGGACAATTGTGCTCTGGGACACAATTCAATAGATTACTTTTCGTGAGCATGAGAACTAAAGGTTTTTGAGGAGGTCTGCTCTAAAAAGCGGGGAGATCAGAGTATCCCTAATACGCTACATTTACCCTTTGATGCATTTATTGTTTTGACAGAAAAGCACACCCCTTCCGTAGTCAAAGAAAATATCCCAATTGAAAGTCAATGGTTTGAATTTCAGAAAATCGTGCTGTGGGCCACGATCCAATAGATTACATTTTGTGAGCATGAGCACGAAATGTTTTTGAGGAGGTCTGCTCCTCAAAAACACGGGGAAATCAGAGTATCCCTAGTATGGGGAAATCAGCAGGCCTGCCTTAACCTACCATTGGGCCCTGGGGCTGAGCGGTTTCGTAGGCCCCCTGAGAGGGGGTCTTACAATGAAAATGTGCAAATGCCATGTGTCTAGAGTGCAAAATGTATTAGTGACCCTCTCTGAGCCACATAACATCACAATATTTATATTAGTAGATTATAGATGACCAAATAATTGAAGGATAGACAAGATAAAACCATGTTCCACGAAAGTTTGATTTAAGTTTGATTCCCAAGGCCCAAGGAATCCATCTCTCACACACACACACACACACACACACACACACACACACACACACACACACACACACACACACACACACACACACACACACACACACACACACACACACACACACACACACACACACACACACTTTGGCACCATGGACAGCGACATACACGCCTAATAACAGCATATTAACAAGTAAGCTTCCTCTCTGGCCTCGGCGGGCCTTGGGAATCCATCACCCACACAAACACACACACACACGATTTGGCCCCAAGGACAGCGACATATGCCTTGGGAATCCATCACACACACAAACACACACACACACGATTTGGCCCCAAGGACAGCGACATATGCCCTCAATGCCAGGCATCAGAAGATGACACTGATCTGATTAACATTCACAGTAGAACATGTCAGAACATGTCAGTATAAAACAATGAATAACAACAACAATTTAAAACCTGCACAGGCTACTGGAAAGCAATACATAAAGCATCGTCTTACCTTTTTAAAACTTCTTGCGTCTGGTCTTCTTTGAAGAGAAAGCCTTGATGATGTCCTGAAAATCCAACTCCCGGAGAATGTCATGCTCAATGGACATCAGGGTGAGGTTACTGACTCTGTCTAGTTGCATGCTTGATGCTGCACAGCAGGACCCCAGGGTGTTGAAATCACTCTCTCTTCTCTCTCTCTCTCTCTCTCTCTCTCTCTCTCTCTCTCTCTCTCTCTCTCTCTCTCTCTCTCTCTCTCTCTCTCCCTCTCACACACTTTTTGAAGGCAAAAGTGCCATCTTGGCCTGGGTGCTCCCACTGTCCGGCAAGGCAGTGGTCGCCTGCACAGCAGGACCCCAGGGTGTTGATTGATTCTCTCTCTCTTTCTTTCTTTCTTTCTTTCTTTCTTTCTTTCTTTCTTTCTTTCTCTCTCTCTCTCTCTCTCTCTCTCTCTCTCTCTCTCTCTCTCTCTCTCTCTCACACACTTTTTGAAGGCAAAAGTGCCATCTTGGCCTGGGTGCTCCAACTGTCCGGCAAGGCAGTGGTCGCCTGCACAGCAGAACCCCAGGGTGTTGATTCTCTCTCTCTACCTCTCTCTCTCACTCACTCACTCACTCACTCACACTCACACTCACTCACTCACTCACTCACTCACTCACTCACTCACTCACTCACTCACTCACTCACTCACTCACTCACTCACACTCACACACACAAGACCACATGGTCTCTGACCAGGGACAGTAGCTCCCTACCTCTCTCTCTCTCTCTCTACCTCTCTCTCTACCCCTCTCTCTCTCTCTCTCTCTCTCTCTCTCTCTCTCTCTCTCTCTCTCTCTCTCTCTCTCCCTCTCTCTCTCTCTACCTCTCACACACACACACACACACTTTTTGAAGGCAACAGGTGCCATCTTGAAGGCAACGAGGTGCCACTCGTTGCCTTCAAAAAGTGTGTGTGTGGAGAGAGAGAGGTAGAGAGAGAGAGACAACAGGTGCCATCTTGGCCTGGGTACTCCAACTGTCCGGCAAGGCAGTGGTCGCCTGCACAGCAGGACCCCAGGGTGTTGAAATCACTCTCTACCTCTCTCTCTCTCTCTCTACCTCTCTCTCTACCTCTCTCTCTCTCTCTCTCTCTCTCTCTCTCTCTCTCTCTCTCTCTCTCTCTCTCTCTCTCTCTCTCTCTCTCTCTCTCTACCTCTCTCTACCCTCTCTCTCTCTCTCTCTCTCTCTCTCTCTCTCTCTCGCTCTCTCTCTCTCTCTCTCTCTACCTCTCTCTCTCTACCTCTCTCTCTTACACACACACATTTTGAAGACAACAGGTGCCATCTTGGCCTGGGTACTCCAACTGTCCGGCAAGGCAGTGGTCGCCTGCACAGCAGGACCCCAGGGTGTTGAAATCTCTCTCTCTCTACCTCTCTCTACCTCTCTCTACCCCTCTCTACCTCTCTCTACCTCTCTCTACCTCTCTCTCTACCTCTCTCTCTCTACCTCTCTCTCTCTACCTCTCTACCTCTCTCTCTCACACAACACACTTTTTGAAAGCACCAGTGCCATTTTGTGGCCTGGGTGCGCAGTCCAGTAGGGCGATAGACGCCATCTTTTTATCTGGAACAACTGCAACAGGATACCCAAAGCGGGTGTTGCTCTTTCTCTCCCCCTCTCCCACCCCCTAAAACTTCTTTGATATCCCACGTCCCTTTCATCCCTGTCTCCACAGATCCTGTCGTAAACCCCTACCATTCCCCACCTTTACACCTCCCGCTCCCAGGTCCTATCGTGACATCACCATCCCCCTCCCCACCCTTTCGTCCCTGTCTCCACAGATCCTAGTAAACTCCCACCCCTTCCACGACACCTCTCTCTCTCTGTGGCTGATTTTACCAACGATAACTTCTGTTTGTAGTTCCCCTTTTCATCCGAGGATCTCATAGGACTATCTGTGTATATATAAATGTACACACAGCGCGGAGAAAGAGTGTACTGAGAGCGCAAATTGCGGTTAAGTGGTAGCCTTATGCCATAAGGTACCACAGATTTCAGCCGGACAGATAGAACTCAGAGAAGTTTATTTTATCGGCTGATACGTATGTAGTTTGCCCCGCCGCCATATTTGTAGTTCTTGGTAGTGAATCCAACACCCCCCTCTCCCCTCCCTCTGATCCCCCTTCGTGAATCTCCTCCTCCTCACTTAATGAACTCCCCATCACCACTCTTCCTCCCGCCAAACCCTCCTCGTAAACCCCCACCAACACCCCCCTCTCCCCTCCCTCCGATCCCCCTTCGTGAATCTCCTCCTCCTCACTTAATGAACTCCCCATCACCACTCTTCCTCCCGCCAAACCCTTCCTCGTAAACCCCCACCTCTCCCACGACACCTCTCTCTCTCTCTGTGGCTATTTTTACCAACGATAAACTTCTATTTGTAGCTCCCCTTATCATCCAAGGATCTCATAGGGCTATCTGTGTACATATAAATGTACACACAGCGCAGAGACAGAGTGTACTGAGAACACAAATTGCGGTCAAGTGGTAGCCTTATGCCATAAGGTACCACAGATTTCAGCCGGACAGATAGAACTCAGAGAAGTTTATTTTATCGGCTGATACGCATGTAGTTTGCCCCGCCGCCATATTTGTAGTTCTTGGTATTGCCCCCTACTCGTTAACACGAGAGTATTCCCAATTCCATCTCAGCATCTCCACCTGTACCACAAGAATATAACTATTGTAAGTCCCAACTGGACGACCCCCTGCTCTCCAAGAAGCCGACTACTACTGTTTTCCCCCCATCCAGCTCAAGAATCCCCTTAATTGTCTGCCCCCACCAGGCGAGCCCAAGTTTGCCTTGCAACAATAGGGTAACCCAGTGGTTTTCAAACTGTGGGGCGCCAGAGTTCTTCAGGGGGGGCGCGACGTGAGAAAAAAATAAACCCTAAAAAAACGAGTAGGGTCCGACTGCGTCCTGCAAGACGGGGGCGTGTATTTTGAGGAGGCGTGTCTTGTAAGGAGGGCGTGTATTTAGTCGGCCCTGATTGGTCTGATTCACGACGGCGTCTGGCGTCACACATAGCCTCGTGCAGAGCCATAATCTATTCTATTTGACATTTGCGGATCTCTTCTCTTGTCAAACCTACTCCGGAGATTTAACGAACTGGTCAACAGCAGTTAGATAGCAGAAAGATGATTGCCTCGATTGATTTGGTAAGTGGACTGCATTATCAGTCAGAGATCGTATACTGTCATTGTTCTTGGTGTAGTTCTACTTTAAATTTTCATGTACACTCACAGCGTAATAATGTGTCGTCAATCCAACCACAAATTGGCTGCGTTTTTGGGATGTCTCTGCTAACTTTTCCTTTATGTTGATATTGCTTAAGCTTAACAGTTGTTGCTTTTCATGTTACCTATTTAATTGTTAAGTACCGCGTTTGATGTCGTGTTTGTTTTGTCGCAATATACTCTCACTGGTTTTTATTGATTTGATTATCATCATATTTACTTTATTATTTACTTTAAATGCTTTGTGTAATGACCTTCCCTTTCTCTATAATAAAAAAATGTAGCCTACCCTTATGGCCTGAGTCATGTTTCCCTTACTAAGAATTCCCTATCGTATGCATAAGTATTGTCTGTAAACAATACAAGTGGAATAGGGGCGAAAATGTACAATTCTAAGGCTTGTATCCTTTAAGTAACTTTACTTTGTACCTCTGTAAAGCCAAGTATATGCATTTGACATCACAGTTATCAGTAAATGCAAATTCGGTTTCTCTTCATTACTCTTTGGTCAGCCTGACATTTTCAGAGTCAATTCCAATCAATATTTTTGTGAATATTAAGAGCCAGAATTTAAATGACACCGCCCATGAGCAAAATATTACACTAACTTTTTAACTTTTTAACACCAGGCAATATCTGGACTTACAGAAGTTAACTGAAATATTGAAACCCCATTTTGTGTACCTATGGTGTGGCAGGCTGTGTAGCTGTATGGCAAAGATAACTACGTTTTGTAGGTTTTGACAAAAATGGAACAGCTTCGTAACAGAAGAGTTAACGATGTTGTTGCTCAACAAGACAACTGCTGGAGCTCCAATAAAGTTGCTTACAAATAAACTCCAACATCAGAGTAAGGAAGGACGGGGGAAACTTCAGTGGAAATCCCATTGTCATTGTGACACCGTACTCGACAGTACAAGGAAAAATATTTCGCTATTTTTTACCCGTCTCTGTGCTACGTTGGAAAATTACTCCCCGATTTCAGTAGGAAATCACAATCCTACGTATTACGTCATCACGCTGAGATTGGTCAGTCACAATCCTACGTATTACGTCATCACGCTGAGATTGGTCAGTCGTTGTATTCACCTTATTCTTCCACCGTTCTATTTCCCATGATTCATAGCGGGTTCAACTGACTAAACGGTTTTCTATTTCCGGTTAAGTGTTTGTTTACATTGCATGATCCTACAAGCGTCGCTTAAAGCTAGTTATTTTAAGGCTTAAGGAAGCTATTTTACGTAACTGATCATTCAAGATGGGAAGTAGTCGGTGGCTACACACTGCCGATGAAATCTTAAAAGATCATATCAGAGTCGCAAATCCGTCAAAACTGACAGGTTGGGTGGATGAGATGAAACTATGGCCAGGAGTTAGCCACATTGATATAATCAATTATTTTGTCTTTTCTGAGGGTGGAGATCGTGAGGAGATGCGTAATTATAAAAGTACTGAGGCCTTCAATTACTTCCATAGCAATAAAGTCGGGCGCATTTTTTTTATGTAAGCACGAAGACTATGGGCCCTATTTTAACGGTCTGAAACGCAAGTGGGAAGCGCAAAGCGCAAGTAGCTTTGTGGGCGGTTCTACGGCGCTATCGCTATTTTACAGGCGGATAAATGACACATGCGCCGCGGCGCAAGTGTCAAAAGGGTTGGTCTGAAGCAGCCTAATTACCCGTAGGTGTGGTTTGGGCGTAACGTGCAATGAACCAATCAGAGCGTTTTCTCGCATCCCCTTGAAGAGCGATTGGCGCTTGTTCCATGGCGGATTGCTATTATGATGGCGGATTTGCCAGGCGCACGCCAAGAAAGGTTCAGAGGAGTGAGAAAATAATTTATTTTTCGGCTTAATCTCCTTCAAATCTTTGCAACTTTTCATTTTTCGTTTTGTATTTTTTTTTTTCATTTACGCCTACGAACATTTGGACAAATCGAATAAAAAATGTTTCAAGGACATTCCGATGTTTTGGGCTCACTTTCTCTGAATCACAAGGTTATGAATGCATGATAATAATTGTACAATGTAGCTAAACAATAGAGCGGAGATGTCATTAGTTTGCGTACCTCACTATATACGATGCAGCTCCTCTGACAGATGAGCTCTCCTCTCCCGTGCTGCTGCTGGGGCATTTGGACGTAATGGCATCGGCACATGCAGTTCAGCATCACGTCTCCTTAAGTCCTCTAATCTATCCTCATTAATGTCATCGACACATCCATGATTCATGGCAATGTTGTGTAAAACACAACATGCCACAAAGAATGCTGCGACTTTTTGAGGACCATACTGTAAAGTACCACCTGACCTATCCAAACACCTGAAGCGCATTTTTAGTATTCCGAATGTACGTTCAATTACACTGCGTGTTTGTGTGTGTTTCCTGTTGAATACAATTTCGCGCACTGTTGCTGGCATAAGAAATGGGGTCATGAGCCATGTCTTCAACGGATAGCCGTTGTCCCATAACAGCCACCCATCCAAGGGAGGATCCCCCTCGAATATGGCAGGAATGGTCGAGTTTGCCAATATGAAAGAGTCATGGCTTGAGCCAGGGTAATTAGCAAAGACATGATTTATTCTACAATTAGCATCGGAAATGACTTGGATATTAATCGAATGAGTTCCCTACCGGTTTATGTATATGAGTGCGTTTACTGATGGGGCACGTAGCTGCACATGGGTGCAGTCTATAGCACCAAGGACGCCAGGGAACCCACTTGGTCCAAAACTCCTGCTTTGTTCTTTCCTGGCTGTCTGGTGTGACGGGGAATTTGATGTATTCCCCAGCATGTCGGACTAGACCTGACGTAACTGCATGTACAGCCGAACTTTTTGCCAATTGTGAAATGCGTCCAATAGAAGGGGATGCTGGAACGACCCAGATGCATAGAAATGCAGTGCCGCTGTAACTTTCACTGCAACGGGGAGGGCATAGGGACAGCGTGCATCAGTCCCCAGCAGAGGCGGACAGAGTACACAGATTCCTTACTTGAGTAAAAGTACAGATACCCCTTGCTAAATTTTACTCAAGTACAAGTAAAAGTACTACAGTCAAATGTCTACTTAAGTAAAAGTACTAAAGTACTTGTTTTTAAAATTACTTGAGTATCATGAGTACAAGAGTAAATTTTCTAAATATTGCATTACTACTGCCACGGTGCTTACAGTACATTTATGTATAGAAATGTCCTACATGGAGTTATGAAAAATGTTTATGTTAATACCTTGGAGAATGTAAAAGGAATTGAAAGTAAAATCAAGTCATTTTCATATTTTTACGCTTTATTGAGCATCTCACTTGCCTAACAAGTGCGTAACACAAGGCTTCACATGTTGTGACAAAGGATAATGCGTGGTGTCTACTCGCACTATATCTCATCGGACACAATAATTGGCTCACCACATGGGAAAGACACTCATTTCAAACACAGCAACTCATGACTCAATGACTACTCATGCTACAGTGTCAACATATCAAAGATATACAGCACAGTACTGCATTCAACATACCTCTCAAGTACTGCTCACTGAAAAATAACTATGTTACTTACCCAAGAAACAATTCCAAAACAATGTAATTAAGTCAATGATTTCAGTTATGAGAACAGCATGGGCATAGTTTTATAACACTGTACACTGATATATGAAAAGTAATATATAAATGATTGGTATGAAAACTAATTAGGCTGAAAATTAGGCAAACTGCTGTCATTCAAATCAAATAATGTACAACACTAGTATAATTCACAATGACATAGTTTGCTTTAAAAGTGGAAAGGCTAACATCCACACCTCCAAATTATTTGTATTATTATTATTTGTGGTGTGTGTGTGTGTGTGTGTGTGTGTGTGTGTGTGTGTGTGTGTGTGTGTGTGTGTGTGTGTGTGTGTGTGTGTGGTTGTGTATGTGTGTAAGTAGCACAGGACTTTGGGTATGTGGGTGTGTGAATGTGTGTGTGTGTGTGTGTGTGTAAGTAGCACAGGACATTTTGTGTGTGTGTGTGTACTGTACTTCAGTTCAATCAAATTTCATGAACTCCTTGTTCAACTTGAGGAGAAGTTGGTTCTCAAAATTCCGTGAATGAATTGATCCCCTTCTTGGGGTGAAAAGCAAACCGGCAATGCTAAAAAGCCTTTCACACGCTGCTGAAGCTGGCAGGGCTGTGTTGAGCTTTAGTGAGAGGTTACGCACAGCTGGATAGGGGGCCAGTGTATTCACTCCATCAGCTGTAGCGGCTAGGTATCCATCAAGTTGCTGACTTATCTCATTGGAATGTGTCGGCTTGACATTGGAGAAGAAGTCATCATCTTCAGAAGAGGATGCTGTGGTATCAGGAGACCGAAGACCTTCATCATGTTCTGGCAGATGTGTCTTGATGTAACTAAGGCCTTGATTAGAAACAGCAGAATCACACCAACAAACACACATTTTTGTTATTATTACTCTAAGTAAGCAACTGCATAGAATCATTGTTGGATGTAAAGGTTTTTGAAAAAACAAGCAAACAAACAAAAATAAAACGTTTTCCTTACCAAGCTGTAGGACTGTGTCATTGCTGGTCCAGGAGGTTTTGAACCTTGGAACAAGTATGGCTGCTGCAATTAGCTCTGGCTCTGACATCATGCTCTCAAACCGCTTCCTCAAACCTTCAAGAAGAGCATCAACAAGTGGCTTGCAAAATCTGAGTGACGGTCTGGACTTTTCAAGCTTGGTTGTGAGGGTGGTGATTGTCGGGAGCAGCCAGCCCATCTGAATGTTGACTTCACCTTGTAGTATGTTCAAGGACTTCGCAACTGGACTCATGGTGGTGACATATTCCCCTAAAAAGGCTATGTCAGCCGGACTGTACCTAATAGAAACAGAAGAAAATAAACAAACACATATTTCCACAAAATGTATACAGAACCACTGTGCAATGCTGGACATTTATTAATTTGTTTATGTACCTACAGCAGATAATGTGGTAAGCATTATTCTAACAAATTAAGAACACAATTATACATTAACATAAGCTACTTACATTGCTACTCCACTGCTACTCATAAGCTACTCCACTGTCCCGCTATTACATAGGGTTCCGCAGGGTTCGGTGCTTGGCCCCCTTTTATTTTCCCTTTATTTACTCCCACTTGGCTCAATTCTTAGGAAGCATGGTATTTCTTTTCATTGCTATGCTGATGACAGCCAGATTTATATTCCTCTTAGAAAGGCAGAAGCATACAGTATTAAGCCTTTGTTAGACTGCCTGCAAGACATTAAAGCTTGGATGTCCCTAAACTTCTTAAATTTTAATGAAAAAAAGACAGAGGTTATGGTTTTCAGTGGCTCTGGTGTGTCCCCCCTGGTTGACCTAGGCTACCTGGAACAGTTCCGTAGGCCAATCTTAAATAACCTGGGGGTTAAGGTGGACACTGACCTCAAATTTGACACCCAGGTAAAAGCTGTGGTGAAGTCCAGCTTCTTCCAGCTAAGGCAGCTGGCAAAAATTAAACCAATGCTTCAGAGACAGCATCTTGAAACAGTAATCCATGCGTTTGTGACCACCCGGCTGGACTACTGTAATGCACTTTACATGGGGATTAGTGAGGCCTCCATTGCCCGCCTCCAATTAGTTCAAAATGCCGCAGCTCGTCTCTTGACTAACACTAGAAAGTACGACCACATTACACCTATTCTGGCTTCATTGCACTGGCTACCTGTACGTTTTAAATACTTTTATTTGCGTTTAAAGCCTTAAATGGCCTTGCCCCACCATACCTCTCCGAGCTGCTAAAACCCTACACTCCTAGCCGTTCTCTTAGGTCAGCTGACCAGCTGTTTTTGGCCACACCCCGTACCAGGCTAAAACACAGAGGAGAACGTGCCTTTGCGGTAGCAGCCCCAAAATTGTGGAACACTTTGCCACTCCATATTAGACAAACTACATCCCTGTGTCTCTTTAAAACCTTGGTAAAAACGCACCTTTTTTATTTGGCCTTTGGACACTAGATGGCGTGTTGATGTGATGCAGAAGTGTTGGGTGGGTCATGTGTTTTTACTTATTTTATCTCTTTTTCTGTGTGCAGCACTTTGGAAACCTATGTGTTTGTTTAAACTGTGCTATATAAATAAAGTGGATTGGATTGGATTGGATTGGAACATTGAATGCAGCACAGACCGTTCTCACAGACCCCTGTCCTTGGTCTTTAATGATTCTGACCACACGTTCCACGGCCATGAAAGACGAGTTCCATCGAGTTGAATTAGGCTGTACCAAGTGAAGCTTACAGTGTTCCTCTATAAGCTCAGCATTTTTAGGAGACCTTGATGCTTTATTCCAGAGTGCCTGACACTTAGAAAAGGCTGATCTGGACAATTTCTTGTAAGCTTCTGTCGTATTAGCCTTATCAACATCGACTGTGGAAACTAAATTTAGTAAATGACATGCACACCGATGATGTTTCGGCAGCTGATACTGAAGCCCATCATCTTCCTCCAGAATGGCTTCCACATCAATGAGTTCCACCTCCTCTTCACCATCAGATGCATCACAATCTTCTCCTACTTCTTCGATTGTGCCTTCTGCAACTAACTCTTCATTGTTATTTTCGTCCTGCTGACCAAAGACACGGAACGCTTTGACGAAATTCGACCCGTTGTCTGTTGTAGTTCTAACAACCTTTAGACTTATTTCATACTCTGCATGAATGTCGGTCAAAACAGCTGCCAAGGCATCGAATGTGTGGGAGCCTCTTAGTTGACGGCAAGCAAGGGCAGCTGAACGGCGTTCAAAACTGCAAGGATCGAGCCAGTGGGCTGTTACACCTATAAAGCTTCTTCTCCTGGCCGTCCAACAATCAGTAGTGGTGGCAATGTATGGTACCTCTTTCATTTCGTTCTTGAGACTTTCTTTCATTTTAGATGTAGCTGAATCAATCTTACGCCGCACAGTTGTGCGGGACATGACAGCACTTCTCGGTTGCAATTCTACAATAAGGTCTTGAAAGGATGGTTTCTCAACCAGGGAGAAGGGCTGGAGACCTTGAACGATGAAGCGGAGGATAGCCTGATCAACCGTCTTCTGAGACACCTGCTTGGTCTCCAACAGCTTCATTTGCTTCTCCTTGAAGCCTGTTCCACCATCCGATGGCCTCTTGCAGGCTTGAAGTCAGTTTGGAGTATTTCTCCATATGTGTCTCATGCCTTCTCTGTAAAACAAAGTATAATATTTCAGTTTACACTATATAAAACTAATAAATATTAGGAAAGATTCCCATCATATAGTCTACATAGCAGTATTATTAATTATGAAGTGCTGGTTGTTCATAATTTTCCAATGGTTCCAGACAAACTTTTTAATTGGTTTTACTGGTGCAACTAACTTTAATTTACGGGGATCAGCAAACAGGGATGCAAACACATGTATAGTCAAAAAAGAGAGAGGTAATTGAAGCCCTCGCCCCGCAGATATCCATATAATCAGGATGCTACTGAGGCACACATGCACACTGCCTCACACACGCACAGTCTCTAGGTCCCTCTCCCTCGTGCGCGCGCTACACAAATGCAAAAGCAAATATAATGAGCATACTGAGCCAATTTTCATACGGTTAAATCAATTAAAATTAGATGATATCTACATAATACAGTGCCTGAAATTCTACCACAAGTTCTTAAACAAAAACCTCCCTGCTTATTTCCTGAACATGTTCACTCAAAATGCATCCCGTCATGACTATAACACAAGGCACCATCTTAGACTTAACACCCCTACTTACAGGACTGCTGCCTACAAACATTGTATTAGACATCATATTCCTTATTTACTGACACACTTAGACACATGCATGACAGACAAACTCACTCCACATAGCCTGGAAGGATTAACCCGGTATAAAAAAAAAAAATGCTAACGCGGTTTGGACCACGTCTGTTTCGTGTGCGCGGTCTTGCTAGCTCGCTGTAGATTCCGGTAGAGCAAAGTATTTAGGTGCTTCTGTCTTTCTAACAAGTCCTGCAATATTAGGTCAGGCAAATACAAGACTTTGGGTAGCATATCTCTCATGTATTCAAACACTTTTGTAATCCTGTCTAGGCCAGCTGAACTGCTACCTTTTAAAAAGCCAAATAGCCCCTTAGACTAAACTGTAGGGCTAGCTATAGTTATTCACTCCGGTGAAACAAGAGCGCTGAAATGCCCTGCTTGCAACTAGCATAGTCTACAACTGAACTAATTCGGCTTTTACTTTTGTATGGTAAAAAAAACGTATCATACTCGATCTTAGACTAGAAAAGATACACTGTATGTTCTTTCTATTTGTCAGGGGCATGTCAAAACATAAAGCTGAAAGGACTTCAGTTGATTATCTGTGTTACACGATTTGCTTGCCTCGGCTTGTGCTAAATATTGTCAGGCTAAAGTTAGCTATCTGAATGGCTAGCTACAGGTAGCAAATTGGCGGGTGCATGTGGCTTCGACTACTCAAACATAACCGAGAATGTAAAAAGCTGCATTATCGCATCTAGCCAATCATTTAGAGCACTTTCCTGGAGCTAGAATCTAGCTTAGAAATGTAAGGAAGTTGAATGTACGTACCTTGACATGCTTCCGCAAGTTGGATGTGGAATTTTTGTAGGCAGTGATAAAATTCTGCTTCGGTAAACATAGCAAACACTTAAAACGAAAACTATCACCGACTTGTTCGGAAAATGTGAATAGGCTGGCGAGGTGGGGCCACGGGTTTACAAAATCCTGGGACGGACCTGCTCCGGCTTCTTCCATTGTTTCGTCCATGGACGTCTCTCATCTAATCTGACAGTTGACTTTGGCAGAAAACTGAAGGTGATTGCTGATTGGCTGTCCCAATCAGTGGTGCCTGCACAATCCAATCACGTTTGAGAGGGAAACGATTAATTGAGGATTTAAATGTTTATTTTTTTATTTGAAGTAACGGCTACTCACGGTTATGGATAGAAATGTAGCAGAGTAAAGAGTACAATATTTGCCTCTCAAATGTACTTGAGTAAAGTCGTGAGTACTCCCCACGAATGATACTCGAGTAAAGTACAGATCCCTCAAAATTGTACTTAAGTACTGTACTCAAGTAAATGTACTCCGTTACTGTCCGGCTCTGGTCCCCAGCTCATCTGCCAGGAGATGGCAGATATCTGTGACAGCCTGACGGGTCAGGTGTAGCTTACGCCTGTATTCCTCCTCACTCAGGGAGAGATAGGTGTGTCTGGGCCGGTAGACCCTCTCCCCCCGGCGTCTGATCCTCGGTCCCAAGACGTATTCCATTCCACTGTGCAATAGAAAAATTATGAGCAACCTCAACTTAACTGGTATGCCAACCCGGTCTCACGAAAAGACGTGACACTGTCACGTTATTTAATCTATTGAAACGTGATCAGGATCACGTATTTTCAAATTTTTCGTGTTAACAAGCACAAATTTCAAACCCATGTATTTCAATTGGAAGTATTTGTCGTGTCACCAGCACGACTTCCAAACTAAGGTTCTGTGCGGGAGCGTTCTCCCTAATGTCCCTTAAGGAGCTCCGTACATTACATTTATTGTTAAAAATTGTGAACAATATGACAGCTTTAGGCCACCCGTTTCTACTTTCACCTTTTGATTCTGAGAAATTGTGACAATTCACGGATATAGGCTATTAAATGCAGGTGCGCTGCTCAGGCAAACCGCAAAAGAAAAAAGGGTAGCTGCTTAATCTGAATTGTATGTCTTGATGTTTTGATCTAGCCATAGATCTATTGTCTTGTTTTTGGCTATGTGAATGGAAGTCCGCGTTGATGCCTCGCAAGTCCAGTGTCGCGAGCGGACGTGACATCTAGAAGTCATACCGTATAATAATGGGTTATCATTAATATATATGCGTAGGGGTTGATTATAACTCTTGTTTATTGTTTATACCACAGTCTGGGGGAATACTCGTATTCTGATTGGCTGCAGGGTGTGTATTATCTCCTGATATAGGCTACAGACACCTGCTAAGTAGTTCCAGTCAGTGTTTAGATTCTCTGCCCGAGCGTTTTTACTTTTATTTTATCATTATCATAAATTAGCCTAATCTGAGGAGAAATCTATGCCATAAACAGAAATATTATGGGTCTTTATTACACGGGTCTTCTCAATGCTGTGGAACGCTCCGTTCACTTGCATGGGTCCGGGGATATCTCAGGATTGGTTTCTTTATTAATCGAATGGGAAATGCAATAGGTCTATTTTAGGACCGAATCACCGTTGAACTTGTTTCTAATAACATTTCTAGCGAGAAATATACTTTTTACTTGCATAATCTTTAGTCAGTGATTACGATCTTTAGTTTTATAGTTATTAGGAAGATTTTATCGGCTCGCTCGCATGTTTCAATGACGTCAGGTTGCTAAGGACGCTGCTTTCGCTAAACTAGCACACACACACACACACACACACACACACACACACACACACACACACACACACACACACACACACACACACACACACACACAATGCATTTCGCTGCAGATATTCCCTCAATTATTATTACTTTCAAAACGTTGGCCAAGGTGGAATATCCTTTTTATTTGGGCTGCTTCTAGGACATTTTGGGTGGATTTTGAACGGTATGTGGGCGGGACGTTTTTTGCAGGACCTGGCAACCCTGCGCTGTTGCCCGGGGTGCTGAAATGCTCCGGAACAGATCTGGATCCACTATGGCCAAAAGACTTGTATGCCCCCCCCCCCCCTTAAATAAATTCTATGGCAGAATAAAGAATAAATTCATGCATTATCATTCAACTTGAACATGTGTTTTTACAGTATAGCGTGGTGGAGGGCTGACGTATGTTGCCCAACCCGGAAGTGAGCGTCGCCCTGGTTTCCCTTGACAAAAAGCCAACAGGTTTTTCCATTGGATTTTGGATTATTGCAGAAAAATTAGCATCTTTGAAGCACCTCCTCAAAAACTGAAAATAAATAAATAAATAAAAAGATCTGTGCTCCAAAGAACGAAATGTAAACCAATGCATTCTGAATAATAATAATAATAATAATAATAATAATACATTTAATTTAGAGGCGCCTTTCAAGACACCCAAGGTCACTTTACAGAGCATATAGTCATCATTCAAAACTATGTAAAACAGACTAGGAATAAAAGAAAAACAGAGGTTAAACATGAAGAATAATAATAATTAATAACACTCAAAGACGCCTACAGTGAAGGGGGGACCTCACTAACCACCACCAATGAGTAGCACCCACTTGGGTGATGAATGGGAGTGTTTCTCCGATTTTTCCATGCTACACAGAACGAAATGTAAACCCATGCAAATAAAGACTTCATGTTCATAATCATTTAAATATCATTAATCTCCTGAGTGTGTCGAGTGGTATTCTATTTTTTTCAACGGGGCTGCATCCAGTCACTTGACTGTCATGGTTGCTATGGTGGTTGCTATCGACCGCCCCCTCTAATCCTTACATGGTTCTAAAAACCACGCGGCAAAGGAGCTGCCGTCCATTGTGTTGTTTTTGTCGTAAACTAGGGTCAGATGGTTAAAAAATAGACCGATATTCCAAGGTATCCTTAAAAGGCAGCTTGGATGTTTTTATTTTGTGCAGTTTAGACTTCTTCTATGACCTATTTTTGAAAGCAAAACACCAAGCTCATTGATTTAACGAGGCAGGGTTATTTGAAACAATTTATTGAATAAATATTTATGAGAGGTCATTCCTTCTCCTGAGTTTGCTTCCTATTTATGTCTAGTGTACACCCCTACTGTCAACAAGCATCACCCCCCCCTCCCCATATGGATTTGGAGAATTGCTGCCACGTCCTGGTGGTGGAGGTATCATATATATGAAAGAGGGCATTCAATTATACTACAATGATCAATTAGGAGGCCGAAGCCCTAAAGGAAGTGATGCAATAGGTGACTGAGTCGACAACATTTAAGTAAGCCTTGGGGTCTCTTATATATCAAAGGGGGTCTCAAAGGACGCATATACGCTTCAACCTGTGGCTTACAGGAAATGACTCAGCAAGTGCTCCATCTTGTTGCACCCACCCAGCGGCTCGCTTGCAAGATTTTTTGCCTGAAGTTCTTCCCAGACCTACACCGTAGCCATCCAACCTGCATATCGGAGAATCAGGCCTCTCTTTAATAATGACAAAAAGTTATGAGAGGAATACACATGAACTTTTGTTGTCTCATAAGCGGCGTGGTGTCGGCTGCTTTTGACCTTTTGACCCCAGACTTCTGAGGGAATAACTGAATCAATTCATTAGTCAATCAGAAGTATGTAAATCTTCCCGGTGTCGTAAGAGGGCGAACAAGGTGTCCTTCAACATCTACGCTTCCAGGCGATTGCAATGGTGCCACACATGAGCATATTCGAACATGTTTAATGGTAGTAATTAGCTGTCGAAATTGGAGGCCTTAATCAATAATGAGCAGCTATTGATTTACTTTCCGATAGAAATTTGTGACAAATTACATATTATTTAGCATCTACACGTTGAGCTGAGTCCAATGAGATCAAGCTTGCCCTCTTGCCACACCGAGATCATGTCCTAGACCATATGTACCATGTAAAATACATTTGCTAGAGTGTCATGCTTGGTGTCATTGGACTCAGCTCAACGTGTAGATGCTAAATAATATGTCATTTGTCACAAATTTCTATCGGAAAGTAAATCAATAGCTGCTCATTATTGATTAAGGCCTCCAATTTCGACAGCTAATTACTACCATTAAACATGTTCGAATATGCTCATGTGTGGCACCATTGAAATTGCCTGGAAGCGTAGATGTTGAAGGACACCTTGTTCGCCCCCTTACGACACCGGGAAGATATTTACATGCTCCTGATTGACTAATGAATTGATTCAGCTATTCCCTCAGAAGTCTGGGGTCAAAAGGTCAAAAGCAGCCGACACCACGCCGCTTATGAGACAACAAAAGTTCATGTGTATTCCTCTCATAACTTTTTGTCATTATTAAAGAGAGGCCTGATTCTCCGATATGCAGGTTGGATGGCTACGGTGTAGGTCTGGGAAGAACTTCAGGCCAAAATCTTGCAAGCGAGCCGCTGGGTGGGTGCAACAAGATGGAGCACTTGCTGAGTCATTTCCTGTAAGCCACAGGTTGAAGCGTATATGCGTCCTTTGAGACCCCCTTTGATATATAAGAGACCCCAAGGCTTACTTAAATGTTGTCGACTCAGTCACCTATTGCATCACTTCCTTTAGGGCTTCGGCCTCCTAATTGATCATTGTAGTATAATTGAATGCCCTCTTTCATATATATGATACCTCCACCACCGGGACGTGGCAGCAATTCTCCAAATCCATATGGGGAGGGGGGGGGGGGGGGGGTGATGCTTGTTGACAGTAGGGGTGTACACTAGACATAAATAGGAAGCAAACTCAGGAGAAGGAATGACCTCTCATAAATATTTATTCAATAAATTGTTTCAAATAACCCTGCCTCGTTAAATCAATGAGCTTGGTGTTTTGCTTTCAAAAATAGGTTATAGAAGAAGTCTAAACTGCACAAAATAAAAACATCCAAGCTGCCTTTTAAGGATACCTTGGAATATCGGTCTATTTTTTAACCATCTGACCCTAGTTTACGACAAAAACAACACAATGGACGGCAGCTCCTTTGCCGCGTGGTTTTTAGAACCATGTAAGGATTAGAGGGGGCGGTCGATAGCAACCACCATAGCAACCATGACGGTCAAGTGACTGGATGCATCCCCGTTGAAAAAAATAGAATACCACTCGACACACTCAGGAGATTAATGATATTTAAATGATTATGAACATGAAGTCTTTATTTGCATGGGTTTACATTTCGTTCTGTGTAGCATGGAAAAATCGGAGAAACACTCCCATTCATCACCCAAGTGGGTGCTACTCATTGGTGGTGGTTAGTGAGGTCCCCCCTTCACTGTAGGCGTCTTTGAGTGTTATTAATTGTTATTATTCTTCATGTTTAACCTCTGTTTTTCTTTTATTCCTAGTCTGTTTTACATAGTTTTGAATGATGACTATATGCTCTGTAAAGTGACCTTGGGTGTCTTGAAAGGCGCCTCTAAATTAAATGTATTATTATTATTATTATTATTATTCAGAATGCATTGGTTTACATTTCGTTCTTTGGAGCACAGATCTTTTTATTTATTTATTTATTTTCAGTTTTTGAGGAGGTGCTTCAAAGATGCTAATTTTTCTGCAATAATCCAAAATCCAATGGAAAAACCCGTTGGCTTTTTGTCAAGGGAAACCAGGGCGACGCTCACTTCCGGGTTGGGCAACATACGTCAGCCCTCCACCACGCTATACTGTAAAAACACATGTTCAAGTTGAATGATAATGCATGAATTTATTCTTTATTCTGCCATAGAATTTATTTAAGGGTGGGGGGGGGGGGGGGGCATACAAGTCTTTTGGCCATAGTGGATCCAGATCTGTTCCGGAGCATTTCAGCACCCCGGGCAACAGCGCACATATGACAGCGCAGGGTTGCCAGGTCCTGCAAAAAACGTCCCGCCCACATACCGTTCAAAATCCACCCAAAATGTCCTAGAAGCAGCCCAAATAAAAAGGATATTCCACCTTGGCCAACGTTTTGAAAGTAATAATAATTGAGGGAATATCTGCAGCGAAATGCATTGTGTGTGTGTGTGTGTGTGTGTGTGTGTGTGTGTGTGTGTGTGTGTGTGTGTGTGTGTGTGTGTGTGTGTGTGTGTGTGTGTGTGTGTGTGTGTGTGTGTGTGCTAGTTTAGCGAAAGCAGCGTCCTTAGCAACCTGACGTCATTGAAACATGCGAGCGAGCCGATAAAATCTTCCTAATAACTATAAAACTAAAGATCAGACGTAATCACTGACTAAAGATTATGCAAGTAAAAAGTATATTTCTCGCTAGAAATGTTATTAGAAACAAGTTCAACGGTGATTCGGTCCTAAAATAGACCTATTGCATTTCCCATTCGATTAATAAAGAAACCAATCCCGAGATATCCCCGGACCCATGCAAGTGAACGGAGCGTTCCACGGCATTGAGAAGACCCGTGTAATAAAGACCCATAATATTTCTGTTTATGGCATAGATTTCTCCTCAGATTAGGCTAATTTATGATAATGATAAAATAAAAGTAAAAACGCTCGGGCAGAGAATCTAAACACTGACTGGAACTACTTAGCAGGTGTCTGTAGCTTGTATCAGGAGATAATACACACCCTGCAGCCAATCAGAATACGAGTATTCCCCCAGACTGTGGTATAAACAATAAACAAGAGTTATAATCAACCCCTACGCATCAATATTAATGATAACCCATTATTATACGGTATGACTTCTAGATGTCACGTCCGCTCGCGACACTGGACTTGCGAGGCATCGACGCGGACTTCCATTCACATAGCCAAAAACAAGACAATAGATCTATGGCTAGATGAAAACATCAAGACATACAATTCAGATTAAGATTAAGCAGCTACCCTTTTTTCTTTTGCGGTTTGCCTGAGCAGCGCACCTGCATTTAATAGCCTATATCCGTGAATTGTCACAATTTCTCAGAATCAAAGGTGAAAGTAGAAACGGGTGGCCTAAAGCTGTCATATTGTTCACAATTTTTAACAATAAATGTACTGTACGGAGCTCCTTAAGGGACATTAGGGAGAACGCTCCCGCACAGAACCTTAGTTTGGAAGTCGTGCTGGTGACACGACAAATACTTCCAATTGAAATACATGGGTTTGAAATTTGTGCTTGTTAACACGAAAAATTTGAAAATACGTGATCCTGATCACGTTTCAATAGATTAAATAACGTAACAGTGTCACGTCTTTTCGTGAGACCGGGTTGGGTATGCAGAGTAAGGTTTTAAATGGATTTACAGAAGGTGATTTCACAGTCTTCAGAATTGTGGTTCCTGATTCTTGACGGACAACCCACTTTGACAGGTGTCCTTATATAGCCTACATGTCTCTTGCCACTATTGGTCAACCAGGTTAATTTGATCCGTCATTACGCCTGCTACAATTCGCGTGAATAATTTGGGTAAATGTGTACGCTAGATTTATGCCTATTTATTTTATCTTTATGGACACCACAATGATTTTCCTTGTGTGGTAATATTTTATTTTCCTTGTAATTATGTAGGCCTATGGTTTGCAAAAATGGGAACTGCTGTCCGTGGAGATGAGAGAAGCAAAGTGTATGCGCGAGGTGCACAAGCAATCCGTATGCATCGCATGCGCATGTATGCATGCGCCCTTAAAATAGCATCTGAACAACGCGCCACTGACTTTAAACCAGGTATTTCCTGGTCAGTAGCGCAATGGTATTCAGAAACGGCAAAATACCGTTCGCGCCAGAACACGCCTCCTCCTTCCGCCGAACCGCCCCTTGGGGCGCATGATCAATCCCTAATTTACCGGCGAGTGGCGGTGGTGGGAAAAGAACGCTCTGCGCCAGTTGTAAACTAGCAACGACACATGCGCCAGTGACTAAGTCACTTGCACCGGATGCAAGATAGGGCCCCATGTGTTTTTGAAGGCAGAGGTCGACAGGAGCCAAAGTGCTAACCATAAGGTTATAGCTTGGGTTATGCTGCAGCCGTCGGGGTTGATAGAGACTGTCGGGTGCTCATGTATGGCTGGATTAGGGAGATTGTGCAGTCATGCCGCAGCAATCCTTTGGAAGGTATGAAGAAGAAAAAAAATCCTTTGTTTATCTGTGAATTAATAAAAGTAACGTGATCATATCACTTTTTATGAGTGTTTTTTTCGATTCAGTTTAGCTAGGTGAGGATGACAACATTTGAAACAAATGGCAAATGGGTATAATGTTCTGTTAATGTGCTCATTACAGGTTGAAAATGCAGTAACTACCGGGAAGACAGGGCTTGCATGTACAGATGAGCAGCGCAGGTGGAACGCAGGGACAGTCAGGAACATTGAGCCAAAAAGACTGAGGGACATAAACTTCAGCCACCACAGGGCAGGAGATGAATTTGGTATAAGGGTGTCCGGTGCTGTGGGGAAAAACGGTCTGTCTAGTTACTGGACCAGATGAAATGAGACGGAGAGGTAATAAAGTCTATCGGCACGAGGACCTTGGATTTATTAAGTAAAGTGGCAACGGTTATACAGAGTCATAAAGCGTGAGAGATCGAATATGTCTAAGTCCCTAATCAGCGCTGATGGTTCGTCTGGAGCTTCGCCTCCGTGGAAGGTCTGCTTCAGAAGAAGGTGAAGAGTCCCTGTGTGATGCAGTCTTATGCTGTATCCTCCTCTCGATGAGGTGTGTGCGTTTGAGGTGTGTGCGGTTCTGTGTGTTTTGGCTCCCAGGCCCTGAGAGAGCTTCGTAACGGGGAGAGTTCCTCGTGTCTCCGGTCTGATAAATTAAAACGGGGAGTGCCCCCCTGAAATGTCTCGTGTGTGATAATTTAATGTGGCTCTCAGGCCCCTGGTGTGGGCAGAGGTATATCTTGGTTCCTCCTAACGGGGAAGAGCTCTCAAAATGTCTCCTGTGTGATAAATTAATGTGGCTCTCCCGTTCTGGAGATGATACTGGTGCATTGTCTGAGTGTCCACCATCTGCCTGCCTGGGAGATGGGGCCTTCAGCTCCGGCCTTGACCTGACTATATATTATCATGTTTGTGTTGTTGGGTTAGAGCAAGAGTTGACTATATTATAATGTGTCCATGTGATGTGCTCATCAGGCTAGGGTAGGAGTTAGCTATATTTATAATGTACATGTGATGTACTCAGCAGGTTATTTTTCCCAACAGTGCTCAGCCACTACCAAACACCCCACAATATATGTCACATGCCGAATTCTTGACTAATGTAGACAAAGACCCAACAAAGCCACTTTTCCAGTTAAAAAACAGTCTGTTGGGCAAGTGTTACAGAGCCAAACCAGTAGTGCAACCCTGTAGCCTTGCACATACTGCAGTAGATGCAAGATTTTTAAGACCTCATCAAACCCATGCTGGTTCTGATCTCACATGTGAGACATGTAAAAGCTTTTATGAGTGTTATGTTCAAGTGAGTAGTGCACAGGCTTCTACTCTAGAATCTGAGACAAGGGAGCAGAGTTCTTCAGATTTGTGGCACAACGCACGAAAACTAAGAATAACTGCAAGTGCAGCTAAAAAGGTTCCTTCTAGAGCATCCACCAATCCAGACAAATTCATTGCAGAGCACCTCTACCCCTCCTTTCGTGGCAACTACGCCACAAATTATGGTAAAGAGAATGAGGTGGTTGCTGGCAATGCACTTAGAGAGCAAGGCATGAGCATTACACAAATGGGCATCACTGTTAATGTTACAGAGCCATGGTTGTCAGCAAGCCCAGATGGGGTAATTGACTCATCTGTGCTACTAGAAATAAAATGTCCCGTCCCAAGTAAACTCCATTCTACCCTCTTGGATCAGCTTGACCATACCTGCAGTGATATCAAGCTAGTAGATGGAGTACCACAACTTCAGAAAACAGGTAGCCGAGGATATTACATGCAGGTACAAATAGGTATGTTCTGTGCCGGTCTGAAGATGGCCAAACTGTTTATCTGGAGCCCAAACGACACAGTTATGTTCACTGTACCATTTGATGAGCCCTATGTTCTGGAGAGGGTAGGACATCTGAAGAGATTTTATTTCTCAACAATGTTGCCCCAGCTTGTAGATGAATTCGTTGGTCAGCGACTGAAACTACACAACAGATATATGAGCATAATGAATTCATAAAAAAGCACCTAAATAAGAAACATTTTATGCTGCAGCTGCTGCTGCTGTTAACAGTATGAAACATTTTTTTTATGCAATCAATTCCATATATGCCGAGATTAAGTATTGTTGTAGATAGGTGAATATTACAAAGTAGTGTTATTAAATCAGTTTAATGTCACATATTGTGTAATCAGTCTTTCTGTAAACAACAAATCTTATACAAAAAGTAAATATAAACAGTACAAATTACAAAAGGAAGCAAGTGTCAATATGAAATATACAGGAGCAATTTATGTAGATGTACAAAGTAGTGTTATTAAATCAATTTCAGGTCACATATTGTGTAATCAGTCTTTTTGTAATCAGTCTTTCTGTAAACCTTTCTGTAGATGTATAAAGTGTGTGTGTGTGTGTGTGTGTGTGTGTGTGTGTGTGTGTGTGTGTGTGTGTGTGCGCGCGCGCGCCCTACCCCTACCCCAACAGCATCAGAACACAACCGTTGTCACCTATCGCTCACAGATGAGATCACCCCTTAAGTTGGCTAGGGCCGCACAGATTCTGAGGATTTTTTCAATTTTGGGCGTCATGTTTATTGGTATGACATGAGACAAGATCTTATATACTTTAAGTCGCCTAATTGCTCTCTCAACATGAATCCGCACATTTGCAATCCTGCGAGTTGCTGTGACTTGTTCCTCAGTTAGCTGAGAACCCCCTCTAGTGAAAGCGGGCAGAACCAATTTGACCCTTCTTTCAAACAATAAATCACGAATTAAAAACCCACGATCTGCCATGACTTCATCTCCAGGCCTCAAATAGTCCAAGATACCAGAGTTCATAGTGATAAACTTGTCACTGGCGCGTCCTCCATATCCACTTGAGATAAACATGATTAAGCCACATGGGGCAACAACAACAAGGTACTTGATTGTATTGTGCGAGTAGTAATGGCTGTAGGACTCTCCTCTAGAGTCAAGATTTTTCGCCTTCTGTAACAAACTCTCGCTACAGTCGATGACACAGGTGGTGTTGGGGAAAAAGCGCTTGAATGCAGTTGGCATGGTGGCCTTAATGGTTTCTTTTGGAAGCCAGATAATAAGAGGGCGTAAGACCTCCTCCATTTTATCGATCCAGAAAGAGATGACCTTACTGGCTACACTCTGAGACACATGAAACTGCCTACCAAGGTCACCAAGCACACGATTCAATTTCAATTTGATCAGTGTCATTAGTATCTGATCACGCACTGACAAAACAGAAGCCCTTTCAGCAAATCCTTCTAAGGTGGAAACAAGAGAGTTGAAGGTTTCCAGTGAGACTCCAGTGTAGAGGAACGAATCTGCATCACTCTGAAGCATGGAATAGCTGAAATCTTCAGTTTGTGTTGTGGCATCTTCGGCCGTCTCCTCAACACCCTGCTGTTCACCATAGCTGTGGTCCCAGAGCGATGGATCTTCCCACTGGCTGGAAACAGTGCTGTGTGATGGTTGTTGTGGCACCTCAGGTATGCCCTCATCCTCCTGGTCTGTCACTTCTGCTGTTGCTGTAAAAACAGGGCACATAGGCTATGTTAAACGCTACAGTTTCTGTCAACGTTTCTCTCACTGACAACATAACAGTAAAAGCCTATGTCAAATGGTGGTGGAAGCTCTTCCTCGCTCAGGACTGACCAACATAACGATAGCAGCTAGCTCTACGATAGCCCTCAGAGGAATTCATACCACTGGCATTCAGGAATAAACCAATAATGGACATGTTTTCAACACATCTACTCTATCCAGCGACATAATGGGCATATTATTCATAAAAATGTAGGTTAGACTGCCCAAATATTTTTGTAGCACTGGCTGGTGGAGCTCGTAAAAATTTAAACAACTGGAGTTTACCTGTAAAGTGATGCGATCGCTTACATAATTCAACATTGAAAGTGGCTTACCTGTCGCTTCGACACAAACAATTGTTCGTCTCTTCTTCACTACTGGTCTGTCGTATCCAAGGAATAATTCCGGGTTGGGATGGTCTTCGGTGGGTCGTTTGTGAACGAAATGGTGCGAACAGACATAAACTTTTTTCGGCAGATGTTTCAGTTTAAGCACAGCTAGCCAGTCTAAACGTCTGCTCTGTGGCATTGAATGTAGCCGATAGGGAACCGGACAAGGACATTCTCTCCTTCTTATTTTGTGATCAAAGCACTCAGTTTCTAAAAGGTTTTTAATTTTCTTAGAATTATTTGAGCAACCAACAACCGCACAAGTGGTGCCTGAACTCATATTTAATCACGGTCAATCACCTCAAACCGGAAGTAAGACACCGGAGTCGGTGTCATGGCAGCGCCCATTGTCTAGAGCGGAATAAGGTGAATAGGCGTGTATTTCACACGAGGGGCGTGTCTTTGTACACGGGGCGTGTCTTGGCAGGAGGACGCAGGACGCAGTCGGACCCTATTGAAAAAAAACCTGAAAGTCGATGATTCAAATCATCAGTCGTACTTCAACTGTAGAAGTAACGTAACTAAATCAATTTTCAACCGTTTGTCTTCGTGCAAACCATTTAACAAATCTACACACTTGTATCTTCAATAATATCGAAACAGAATTTCGATATCATTTAAAATTTCTTCAGAATCACAGTTTTAGTTTCATAACGCTTCGTTTTCAGCTGTTTTCATTGAAGACGTCTGGCCATTCTGATACACCTACTTCTAGACATCGTAACTCATTCCTTTTTCAACCGTTTACCATCGTTCAAACCATTAAACAAGTCTACACACTTGTATCTTCAATACTATCGAAACGGAATTTTGATAGCATTTATACTTTTTTCAGAATCACAGTTTTAGTTTCAAACCGGCATCGTTTTCAGTTGCTTATAATAATTTAGGTCACCATAGCAACGCCGGTAAACAAACCCCGCCGAATAGTCGAATCTCTGGACTGAAAAGGCAGATCTGATTCGACTCAGAAAATTCAGAGTCATGAGTCCTTTTTCCATCAAAAAGATAATGCGCTTTAAAATGATGCGCATCAAAAGTTAGTGCGACATATGTGATGGAAAAAGGGTTATATCGCTCTAACGCCGATTTTGTCGCACTAAGTTAATTCGCTCTGCAGAGGTGGTTTTGGGAAAGTTCTAGCGACATAAAAGTAATGGAAAACGGCTGAAGTGATATAGAATGTCGCGCATGCGCATTGTTAATGGAAAATCATCTAGCGGGTCAGAAAAATGCGCTTCAACACAGGGCATTGTGACACAATTTTAATTCGCTATAATCATTCTGTCGATGGAAAACCGTTTAGGCGCTTCTTATGTCGCTACAAATTTATTCGCTTTAAGAGTTAATTCGCTTGAAAATCTGATGGAAAAAGGACTATGGACAGCCCTAGAAAATAATATTGCTGGCTAACTTTAGCAAAATGGATCGGTTTTTAGTATCTAAAGCTACAGTGAGTAAGGAGACAGAGTCTGGGGCAGGCAAAAAAAGAAGAAAGTATGACCATGAATATTTAAACTTGGGATTTTCATGGACTGGATCTGAAGATGCTCCACTGCCACAGTGTGTGGTTTGCAAAGAGGTGCTAGCTAATGACGGTATGAGACCATGTCGACTCCAGCATCATATTGCGACCAAGCACCCAAGTCTGGTGACCAAGCCCCGGGAGTTTTTTGATAGGAAGCTAAATGAACTGCGGTCACAGAAGAAAGTAATCCAGGGGGGGGGGGGGGGGGGGGGGGGGCTCAGCTGAAATTTCTTCTCTGAGGGTGGGCTCACTCTCTCACACTTTGAAAACCCCTGGGGTAACCCATTGAACAGCCGTTCAAAACCCCTCTTGACTTTAACATTCATACTGAAACAGAGGGATCTCATACATTTCTATACACCCCCTATGCCACATCAACTTGATAGACAAAGACCTATTGATTTCCCTGCAGATCACACAGACCTGCAACTTAAAGAGGACCACCCCTACACACCTAGTCTGTACCTTCAAACGCTCTCTTCCACACACTCCCTTATTCATATTGCTGAAAGAAGGAGGCTAAACCCCTTCCTATTGTCAGTTAAATTGAAGTCTTTTCTTATTGTTCTTTCTCCCCCTTGCCCCCTTCCACCAAACACTTGGCCATGTGTTGGGACCAGAAAGTACATTTAGTATATTTGTTTGTGTATTTGTGTGTCTGGGTGCTGAAATACAGGGAGCCAGTCCCTAGTTGATATCGGCAGAGCATGCAAATATTTGTGTAGGTTGTAATCAATGTTTTTTGATTCACCAACATTAATAGTTTAAACGATCTATACATGTTTGCATTTGTACTAAATTTGTTCTCTTTTCTCGTCAGGCCTTTGCAACCCGAGCAGTGATGGATGCCCGGCATTCATCATTTTAATTGTTTACATCACTACAAATATTCTCTTTTCTCTTCAGGAAGTGGCAACACAAGCACTACAGTTGCCCAACACTCATCATTTTACTTCTGTGCATTGATCTTAATTCTCTCTCTCTTCAGGAAATGGCAGTATAAGCAGGAATGGCAGTATAAGCCATAATATAACACTCAGTGAATATGTTTTTCCAGGTTGCTGAGCCCTTCTGTCTATTTTCATGCGTTTTGTGTAGCAAGACAGGTAGAGAACCAGGATGGTTCAAATAGACACGGGGTTCAACTGCTAAAATAATATGTCTAATTAATAAATGGTGCACATGGTTTTAAACGGTGCACAAGGAGGGAGTTAACTGCTAGCCACAATTACAATACACTTTTTGCGAATATTAAATCTACATGGGTAAAATTCTGCACTAATCAGCTACTACATAAGAATAAACTGAATAACACTGCGTGAGATGTTCAAAGGTCAACTATTGCTTCCTTTGGAGCGATTGCAATAAATATAATATCGTACCACCAATATACATGCATTATCTTGTATTCAATAATTAGGACCAGGATGGTTCAAATAGACACGGTGTTCAACTGCTAAAATAATATGTCTAATTAATAAATGGTGCACATGGTTTTAAACGGTGCACAAGGAGGGAGTTAGCTCAACTGCTGTAGCCACAATTACAATACACTTTTTGCGAATATTAAATCTACACATGGGTAAAACTCTGCACTAATCAGCTACTACATAAGAATAAACTGAATAACACTGCGGGAGATGTTCAAAGGTCAACTATTGCTTCCTTTGGAGCGATTGCAATAAATATAATATCGTACCACCAATATACATGCATTATCTTGTATTCAATAATTAGGAAAGCCGGATTCCAGAACCGAAAGAGGTCCTACCAAACCGACCCAGGGGTCTTACATCAAACCAGATCCCTGTACAAGAGTTACACGGTGATCTTAAGATAGGGATAATTATCTAGACTCCACATCATGAACGATTAGCCTTTAAAGTTGTCCATAGCATGCATACCGCTCGTCCACAGAAGTCCGGGGAATATCCGGGCCTGGGGATTCTTATTAGAAGAGTTCTGGGATAACCTGCCTTGTAAGAGAGCGGAAGAGTCCCCCCCAATAGAGGACCCTGAGGACAAGCGGTAGAAATGCATAGTTCAACAGACCTGACGAGGTCCGAGTACCAAAATAAGAAAGAATGAAATATATATTACAAATTATGAAAATAACAACATTTCAATAAAAGTCTTCACGTAATCTATGGTTAATAATTGGCAATATTTACAATTAAATTACATAATCCATAATTCATCCTAATTGTGATTGAAATATACGTGTTACGTTTTTCATTACATGACGGGCTATGTAGACAGTGGATACTCGATTATTACAATATATCACAACCAGTTTAATGGTCAACCAAAACGCACAGCCATAACATAACCCCGACTGTCCCCGACTGGACCCCGACTGACAACGTTCCGGTAACAACAGAAGTGTGATGCCTAATATTGAAAATGCAGATTTTTAATATTAAGATATTTTGTTAATGTTACGAATTTAAGTATTGTATGTTTGTGTCTTCCCATGTGGTCTTGTCACCCTGTTATTCTGCAGGGTCGTTTAAAGTGTAATCCCTTGAGGTTAGTGGTCAATCAGTTCTCACTCTGTTCCTTTGTTATCTTGTGTTGGTTTGGGCCTGTTATCCTTGATCCCCAGGAAAGCGCAGAGACGCAAGTGATAAGGACCGGCCAACCCCATATTTATGACATCTTAAGGAATGATGACTTAAATGACCATATGGTTAACAAAGGCTTTTGGTTTGTTGGGAGGCAGCTGCCCTCAACAACCCATTCTGAATGTGTAAGAACTCCTGGCCACTCAGCGGACCTCTCTGCGGACCCTTTAGAAAATGAAGGGCTCCGCATCCCATCTGAGGCCTCAGATTATTGAATAATATGCTTATTTTTAGGTCTGTTGATGCATGTTATGATGCATCTTCGTTCGTGCTTTTCTTACGAATGTGTATATAAAGATAAAAAATAAAATGAAAATAAAATAAAAATAAGTACAAATATAAAATACAAACAAATGGAGGATACATATACCATGTGTGAATGTCCTCTCGTGTGTGTCAGAGCCAGCAAGATAATGGAGGTTACTCGACTGTTACATACACGAGGGGATATTGAAAGCATACCACATAAAAAACTATAAGATAATTAGAAAATGGTTCATTATAATTAACTTACAATAACATTTGTTTCAACCGATAACTTCTGAATTTTTTGTTTTGTTTATAGAATATCACCCTATATTTAATACCCAGATGTGCATAATTGTTGTGAGTTCGGATGACTCTTATTCTACCTAGATAAGACGGTTTTGATTGACCTAGCTCAAGATTCACCAAGTGTCAAAGACGTTGGATTGTGGAACTCCTTGGGAGCCCCCGAGACACGCGTCAACTGACTAATCATTCCTGCGGGTTCTGGAGTGGTGACGGTGAAGCTCATGGGGAGGCTCCGGGAGAGTTGGCAATCACGGGCTCACACGGGAAGAATCGAGTAAGTCAGGATCAGAAAGTTGAATCAATATATCGATTTGATGTTGACCAACAAAAAACGAGATAATTATAATAATAAATACTGTTCATGTAATGGTATAGTTAGGTCTGGGACCTGCGTAGCTACAAAAAAATGTTTTGGAAATAGTAATGGACGTGTCCGGGACATGTATAGCTATATAGTAAAGATAAAACTGGGTTTTGTGCAGAGAATAAAGCGTGTGCACGTTTGATGTGGTATGCGATGTACATAGGAGTGAATCAAAGTGTGGACAACATCAAATGCGAGCAATACGTAGAATAATTTAAAATTAGGTCATCCAATACACATAGTTAGTGTAGGACAATCGGGTAGTATAATGAAGCCAACTGTTAGAACCAAATACGGTTAAAAGTGATATTGAACATGCAAATTTTAACATTGTTATTTCCCTTTTTTCATCTTTTTGGGTTGTAGATAAGAAATGGAATAGCGATACATCTGCTGGGAAGGGCCATATAGGCTAGGTTCCCAATTTAGATTCAGAAGTAGTGCGTTCACCTTTCAAATGCCACTGCTACTGCTGTAACGCTTTGATACAACGTCAGCGTTTCATAGTCTGATATTTTTTTACTCTGATAAGTTACAGCACACAGGTATACTGACTCATGAATCATTTACGGTTTACTGCATTTGAAAACAGCGTGGTCTCAAGACGGCTGCATAGACCCACCACTATCGACCTTTGGTTTTGTATGTACTGGTCTTCATTTCTCTTCACAATAGATTGGTTTATGTACAGATGATTAAGGAAAGGAACTTCAACTTGGTTGCACTTCACCGTTGTTAGGTTTGGTTGTCATTTAATGCACATGGCTGAATGCGCAAGGAGGGATGTAGTGTGAATATTAAATCAAGGTGGATACCGTAAATCAAAAATTCTAAATAGAACTGTCATGCCAAGGTTGAAATCAGCTCAGAATAAGGAATGGGACACTCAAAACAAATTTTTTAAATCTGTACAAGCGCTAAATACAATTGGTTAGATGAAGGAATGCAAATGAGGCATTATAATACAAACATATTTATGACACATACAATTTTCAGCTCCAATGTTTCCAGAAGCAAGATGAGTACCATGTATCACTCTGACACAGCTAACTTTGCACGTAATGCTTACGGTTAGATTCATGCTTACACTTACATTTCAAGGGTCCCATAATGGACTTCCATCAGAACAATTAAAAATAGAATTAAAGGAAATATGTTTTTGAACAACTAACTGCTGTACTTGAGTCTGTATTTCTACAATAGAAACAGAAAGTTCCAGAGCCAGATGCAGACACACCCGGAGCCTACAAACTACGTCCGCCGAGCAAGGAGTAACAGTCACATGATGAAATCAAATAACAGCAGGATTTGAATCGGTTCTGTTTTGGTTGTCCACCATTAAAAAAAAATAATATCTATATATATATTGTTTGGATAAATTACATAATAATAATAATAATAATAATAAATGTAATTTATAATGCACTTTATATTCAAGAATCTCAAAGTGCTTCAGAAAAAAAAAATAACAAAAAAACTATTAAAAGGGGAACCTCAAAGAAAGTTTAGCTAAATGCTCTTTTAAAGAGATGGGTTTTGAGGTTCCGTTTAAAAAGAGCTGTAGTCTGTGGAGCCCTCAGGTGGTCAGGGAGGGCGTTCCATAGTCTAGGGGCAGCAGCAGAAAAGGCCCGATCACCCATGGTGCACAGCTTCGTATGTCGGGTTTGGAGGGTGTGAGTGGATCCTGAACGGAGTGTACGTGAGTTTGTCGGGGGGGTGAGGAGTTCCTGAAGGTAGAGGGGGGCAAGTCCGTAAAGGCACTGGTGGGTGAGGAGGGAGACCTTGTACTCAATTCTGAGTGGGACAGGGAGCCAGTGCAGTGATTTCAGGATGGGGGTGATGTGGTCATGCTTGCGCACCCTCATCAGGACCCTGGCAGCACTGTTTTGAATGTATTGGAGCCTCTGGATGCTCTTGCCAGGGATCCCAATGAGGAGTGCATTGCAGTAGTCCAACCTGGAGGAGACAAAGGCATGGACGAGCTTCTCTGCATCAGCCAGGGTGAGTGATTGGCGGAGTTTGGCGATGTTCCTGAGGTGGTATAAAGCTGTCTTACAGAGGTGTTTGATGTGGGTGTCAAAATTAAGTTGTGGGTCCATTTTAACACCGAGGTTGGTGACGGATGTGGAAAGGGGGATGTTTTTGCCAGAGAAGGTGATATTGGTGATGGTGGGGGAGTGGAGCTGATGTGGCGTGCCAACAAGGATGGCTTCCGTTTTATGGCTGTTAAGTTGTAGGAAGTTGAGCTTCATCCACGCCTCTATCTCCTCCAGGCAGGTGGTCAGTGTGGATGTTGGCAGAGGGGCAGAAGAAGTGGGGGTTGTCCTGATGTAGAGCTGTGTATCATCAGCATAGCAGTGGTAAGATAAGCCATGCCTGCTAATGACACTACCCAGGGGGAGCATGTACAGTGAGAACAGTGTGGGGCCCAACACCGAGCCCTGGGGGACACCGCAGGTGACGTTGTTGGTGTGTGATTTTGCTTTGCCCAGGGCAACGTGCTCAGTTCTGTCAGTGAGGTACGAGGTGAACCAGTTCTTTACATTTCCTGATAGTCCAATGGTGTATTGCAGGCGGTGAAGGAGAATATTGTGGTCAACCGTATCAAAAGCAGCTGTTAAGTCCAGGAGGATGAGGAGAGATGGGGAGCCGGTGTCTGCTGCCATCAGGAGGTCATTTGTGACCCTGACCAAGGCTGTTTCTGTACTGTGGCCATAGCGGAAACCAGACTGGAATTTTTCAAACAAGTGATGTTGTATGAGGTGATCCTGGAGTTGTGCTGCAACTGTTTTTTCCAGAACTTTTGACAGAAATGGGAGATTTGAGATGGGCCTGTAGTTGGAGAGGACTTCTGGATCAAGGGTAGGTTTTTTTAATGTTGGTCTGATGACAGCAGTTTTTAATGCAGATGGGATATGGCCGGCCAGGAGGGAGTGGTTAATGATATTGGTGATGAGTGGAGAGACAGCAGAGATGTTGGCCTTCAGCAGAGCTGTAGGAAAGGGGTCTAGTGCACAGGTGGATGGCTTCATTTTCCTGATGACGTCCTCCACCTCTTCCTTTGTGATGCTGGAGAAGGAGCAGAGGGTCTGGACAGAGTCAATCGGTGGGTCAGCAGTTGGAAGGGGCAGGGCAGTAGTGGTGGAGAGGTGTGAGCGGATGTTATTCACTTTTTGTTTAAAAAAGTTGATGTGCATGTTGCACCTCTCCGTGGTGACATCAGATTGGGATGGTAAAGGGGGTTTGAGAAGGTGATGGATAGTTGAAAAGAGCTGTTTGGAGTTACCAGGGCTATTGTTGATTATTGCGGAATAGAACCTGGACCGTGCATTATTCAGGGCTTCAGCATATGCCCTCCTGTGTTCCCTGTATGCCTGTTTGTAAACGGTCAGACCAGAGGCCTTGAGTCGCCGCTCAAGGACACGCCCAGCAGCCTTCATTGTACATAGTTCACTGGTGTACCAGGGTGCGGAGCGCGAGAAGGAGACTGACCTCGATGTTAAGGGGGCGTGGAGATCCAAGAGACTGCTCAGGGACTCGTTGTATAAGTCCACTGAGTCAGCAACAGAGAGGGAGTCAGTTGAGCCAGAGGAGAGATGTTGAAGGTCCAGGGCCAGGGCATCCATGTTGATATTTTTCACATTCCTGAAGTGGATCTGCCGCTTTGGTTTGGTGTGGGAGGAAGGAAAAAGGAGCTCCATTGACACAACTCTGTGATCCGAGACGCCAAGATCATAGACCTGTAGGTTGCTGATGGGGGCGGAGTTTGAGATGACCAGGTCAATTGTGTGTCCTCTGGAGTGTGTGGGGGCATCAACATGTTGTTGTAGGTTGAGGGAGTCTAGCAGCTGAAGAAAATCAGCAGCGGGCTGGCATGAATATTTAAATCACCCAGAATGATGGTATTGGCAGAGGTAGTACAGAGTGTTGTGAGGAGATCAGACATTTCCGGGATGAAAGCAGAGTTGGGTTTTGGGGGCCTGTATATGAGTAGAACAGTCATGGGATGGGGGGGCTTGCATGTGAATGCAAGACATTCAAAGGAGGAAGTTGTAGGCAGCACCATGGGGGACAACTCCAGGTCCTGTTTGTGGATGGGCCACCACCGCGTCCAGTTCTGCGGGCTGCCTCCAAGTAACTGTAGCCTGGGGGACAGGCTTCGTTTAGGGCAGAGTAAACCTCTGGCTGGTGCCAGGTTTCTGTTAGACACATGAAGTCAAGTCCTTTTTCCCTGATATGCTCTTCAATCAAGCTGGATTTATTATTTAAGGATTGAGTGTTGAAAAGTTCAAATTTAACCAGTGACTGTGGAGTTATTCTCTGTACAGGTCGCAGAGCCTTAAAATCCACTCCGCGCAGGTTGGAATCCACTCCATGAAATCTATCCAGCCGGGAGTGCGGGGATCTCGCGATGTTACGTCTTTTGCCCTCAGCCGTCTCAGCGGACCCAGAGCTATAGAGAGAGAGAGTTGCGACACGCTATGATCTCGCCGACAGGGTGGTCACGTGGTTGTCACGTGGTTCATGTAAACCTCAATAGTTCCAAACACGCCGCGATTTCAATGTTATTCTATGGGACGACAGCAGAGATTTCAATATTAAATGGTAAATATGTATGAAAAAATCACATACAAGTATTTGTCTGACTGTTATTGCATTATTGCATATTTGTAAATGTCAGTTTTACATTTAGAGCGGTAGGGGGGCAACTGAAAGCTATCTATAAGTACTATTACTTAGATACGTTTTTAAGTTTTGGAGGGAAAGCTTCACGTTCGTGTTAGCATACTGGCCTAACCTTAACTTTTACCTTACATCTGTGTTGAAATCAAAGTATGCAAGATGTTCTACCATGATCATTTAAAGATATAAGCCACACAAAGTATCAAATATATTAAAGAATAACAACTCATTACGCTTGGATGAATGAAATTGTAATTTTTTTTATTAAACAATTAGTGTGACAAGAACAAGTGATTGCGATTGTGTGAACAGATTCAACAATGGACACAGCAGGGAACACTATATACTTAGGGCAAACCATTAACATATAACGTTGCAAATATACTATACTTTATGCCGTTACAATACTTAGAATAGCCCTGAGCAAATTCAAAATGGGTTTAGGAGGGAGGATCCTCGTTTGGTCATGAACTCTGACCTCTAACCTATTCTCAAAAGTCGGGGCATAAGTGGTTGAGGAACAGTTGTTACCCGCTCTGTGATCTTCAATGGTGTCATGGTTCATTGGTTACAACTAACATTTTATAGATAAATGGTCATACCATGGTTGGCTGTGCAGCATTTGGATGCCCCAATCGGTCCGAGAAGGGTTATCACATGTACGGCTTCCCCAAGGACCAAGAGCGCAGGGAGAAATGGATGGCAATGGTCAGCCGTCAAAACTTATTGACAGTCAGCAACAATCAAAAACGATGTAACGTAATGTTCAGATCACTTGCTAGCATTTCAAAGGGCATAATAATTCTAAGTGTAGAGAATTATGACTTTCCAATGATATTTGAAGTGCAATGGAAACTGATCTTACAAGCCTACCTACAGGTACACTTTGAAAATGACCGATTCAAAGCCACAAAAGTAGATAGGATGTTGAAGTTGAGGCCCGATGCAGGCCCAACAGTTTTCATCCATCGCCCTAAACCGAAGAGGAGGAAACCCCCTTCTGTGAGGGTGCCTCCGGAACCAAGTGCAACGGACCACACATATTGCACCAAATTAAACTTCGGTATGATCCATGCAGCTAACAATATTCCCCATTTCATGTAATTCAAGGATAGACTACACTCCTAATGAGATTACATAATTCATATTTGTACATTCAGTTTAAAAAACAACCAGAAGGCAGGGATTCTCTGAGGATTTGCACACAATGTAGATAATCGACACATTTCTACCCAATTAACAATTGCCGGTAGATCCATTTATAAATTGTATTGGTTTCTGATTGTGGCAGATGATTTAATTCACATTACAGAAATGTTTTGCTTTAATTCATTTTATTACATTGGAGATGACAGTAGTTGCAAATGCAAAGGCAAAATACATATAACAGCAACATTACCTTGTAATTGTTACAGAGATTGAGGGAGAAATTGAGGTGGATTTCAAGAGCGTTGAAAAGGACATCACAGGAGACGGAGAGAGCAATCAAGAGGTTACATTGCCAGGGGCAGGTGATCCATGGATTTGTGTGCCGAGGGCCAGTCAGTCAGGGGTCAACAGTGAAGGAATAACTTTTGCCAGGGCCAGCTGCTCCAGGGACCAGACTGCCAGGGACTGATGGGGCGACTGTGGAGGACCTAATAAGGCAACTAGAAAAGGAAAAATTAATGAGAAGGAGAGCAGAGAGGGCTATTGCAAAACAAAAAAGAATCAATTTGGCACTAAGAAAGATAATCAATTTGGCACTAAGAAAGAGAAACAATTCAGTCAACAAGAAGTTAAAACGAAAAAGCCATACAGGTTAAATTGACCGCCCATCATAATCGGCATTGTTGAATCGGCGGCATCTGTAGGGCTTCATATGCTGAACATCACCCTTTCCAGGATATAATTAAACAAACACTGTTATTTCTACTAGCTATCGCAGCATAAAACCCGTCCTTAAATCAACCTAAATTATCCTAGTAATCCAACATAAATAACTAACTAAATAAAAGTTAGATTCACTAGTACTGAACTTTGTAATTGTTGGTGTAGATACCATCACATTGTGCAGTCGAGCTAACAAACTAGCAGGCAATCGGTCGTCTACCAAGATATAACTATATATAATTACGCTGTGCATATACAAATAAATATCAGTATATGCATCATAAAAGGTCCTGATACAATATAGACAGTTGACAATTCAAAGGAGGTAGCTATTTAATCAATGTACCCCTGGAGATACCTTCAGAGATGGTGAAGTCGAGCTAACAAACTAGCAGGCAATCGGTCGTCTACCAAGATAAAAATATATATAATTACGCTGTGCATATACAAATAAATATCAATACATGCATCATAAAGGTCCTGATACAATATAGACAGTTGACAATTCAAAAGAGGTAGCTATTTAATCAATCTACCCCCGGAGATACCTTCACAGATGGTGAAATCGAGCTAACAAACTAGCCAGCAATCGGTCGTCTACCAAGATAAATATATATATAATTACGCTGTGCATTTACAAATAAAGATCAGTATATGCATCATAAAGGGCCTCTGATACAATATAGACAGTTGACAATTCAAAAGACGTAGCTATTTAATCAATTTACCTCAGAAGTTACTCGGCGGCCAGCAATGGAAATGAACGGTCTCCTACGCCGTAAAATGGTTGTTTGGAACTATTCGAGGCTCCATACCCCGGAAGTAGGCGCTACAACGGAGTCCAATGGAAGTGTCGCAACTCTCTCTCTCTATAGCTCTGAGCGGACCTAATGGATGTGATGAAGCCGGCAGGCTGACCATAAATAAAGTTTCTCCCTGAGCCTCTGTGGATATATCGAGGTCTACGCAATAGTCCTAGCTGCTTAATGGTGGAAATACAGGGTGGGATGGAGTGATTATTGTACTTCAGCAGCTGTGGGGCGAAGTACGTCAACATCGAACCTGATGTTGAGTGACGTTTGCCTGTTTGTAGCTAGGTACGGACCCGACGCATCTGGGGAAGAGCTGGGAGGCAGTGCAGAAAATCCACGAGACAGTAGAGACAGCTTAGCAGGTTGACCAGGGCATATTCCTCACCAGGATCACCGAGAAAAAAAACGCCAGCAGTGACCAGGAAAATGTCACATCAGCTACTTGTTTTAGGCGTTGTTATTAGCCGTTACTAGGGACGCCAAAATAACAAGTGAGCTACACGGCTCTTCACAATAACACAATAACACTGGAACAACTAAAGACAGTCCATAAGCTTGCTTTTCGTCGCTGATGTAGCTTGCAGGGAACCAAGTAGAGATTATATGTCAACAAAAAATCACTTTTTAAAGTAAAATTGGCCAAAATTGGCCCAAAAATTGCTTGGAGAAGCGGCGAACAGACAGCGCCAGCGTCCTCTCCGTTTGTTGCCTAGTGACAACCTATAACAACAACATATATCATAATCAGCAACAGTTCGTACAGTTTTCCACGAATAAGGTTAAAGGAATATAAAGATATGGATATGTTATTGACAGAGCAAGGAGGGGTGTATGCGATGATAGGCACAACATGTTGTACTTTTATCCCCAATAACACAGCTCCGGATGGGTAGGTGACCAGGGCGCTGGCATGATTACAATCCCTCAGGTTCGAATTGGCAGAGAACTCCGGCATTAATGACCCTTTCACAGGATGGATGGAGAATATGTTTGGGAGGTGGAAAGGCATGATCCAGTCAGTGCCCGTCGCGGGAATATTGGCAGTAACCGTGTTAATTGTCGCCGGCTGCCGTTGTATTCCCTGCGCACGAGGGCTACTGCATCGGCTGATCACCACAGCAGTGGGCGCTACAGAAGCGCCAAGTGCCATTCAGGCTTACATGGGGATCAGATATGATCCGATGAAAGTGAACGATACATCACCTGAGGGGCCCGACCCTATCCAGCTGTAATATGTAGAATAGTCAACACCTATACTATTCTAGTAGAAGCGCCTGTATATAAGATAATCAATATCCCGGATTTACTTGAATAACAAATTTTTAAACAACCATACCAGGCTATGTTTGTTATTGTGTAGTGTTGCTTGGTTGCGAGTGCAACCCGTTATTACTGTATCACTGCATTGATAATGGGACTGTTGATTTTCCTTGCCCCTGACAAGGAGGGACGAGCCTTGGGTTCATGAATTACAGGCCCCGACGGCGACAGAAGAAACAATTGCTGCGATTATAACAATGTCCAAAACCACCCACATGCAACAGCGCACCAATACACGAAGATCACCTGAACCACCCAAATCCATGCTAGCCTATCAATAATCTTGAATTTTTTAAATTTTTTAATATCACTACTAATTTTGTACTTTACTTTTGCACATGCTGAAAATTGTATGACCTTGTTACACATAACCAAAAAGTATTACCTTAGGATTTCTAGAGATACTTTTGTTTGTGTGCTGTTTGACCATATGATTGTATGATAACCAGGATATATGTTCATTGTTGTATTGTAAATAATGACTTGTATTACCTATGAGACCCACCAAGGTGAATGCCGTTTCAGTATTATGGAAAGAGTTTTTTCCACTTCGGTCGGTGGGGTTGATGATTTATTATACTTTTACTATGTTTTCGGTGTGGTAAATGGTGTTTATGACTTAAAATCTTATTGTATGGTCACCTGAGATGACCAAGGAGGGATTGTTACGTATTTTAAGAACATAAGCTGCCTCCACATAGCCTCTAGGAAGCAGATTCAAACACACAAGCTGTATTACCCTCACTTAACCACTAGGAAGCAGGACCAAACATATAAGCCGTAAATACTATACATAGCCACAAGGGGAGCAAGACCTTATTGAAGGCTGCTCCATCCACAGAAGGCAGCACCTTTAGATAGGTGAAGAAGCCGAGGCTAATACGTCACATAGGCCACGCCCACTTCATATAGGCCACGCCCACTTGACCCTATCAATCACGACAGAGAAGTTGGACCTCAGAAACTCTTGGCAGCCCGGACTTAAGGGTTAATATTGCTTTGGTCAGCTGGGAGTCGCTCAGCACGTGCAAGACACGCTTCCCCTCCTTGTGCTCCATAGTTACCATACCGAAATACTTTAACAAATAAAGTAAAGTAAAAGCGATCCGGATTTGACTACTTTCCTTGAAGAACTCTGCACCGTGCACTAGGCCCTCTCGAATGCCGGGCCGAAACAACATTTGTTTCATTACGACTCCTTTCAGCTGCGCTCCCCTCCTTCTCCAGCAAAAAATAATAACATAAAACGGCTAATAAAACGCTTAATGTAGCGTTTTGAAAAGAGAAAACTTATTTTTTTTTAGTACATGGCATAAGGATAATTATGAGCCTTTGATTGATATCCAGTCATTTTTTGCGGTGACACATTCCTGTTCCCCACTTGTATTGGAGTGAATGGAGATATCTACTTCTGGGCCCTTTGAATCGAGGGACCTGTCCACAGCCCGCTTAAACAGCTGCAATACCAGGCTTGGCCGCTGAGCACTGGTGGATTGCGGAAGTATGCACTGTTCCTGGGGGCTTGGGCGATCCACACTTCGTGATTTGACCGTTGTGAGTACACCATCCGGGTCCTTTCAGTACACTTATTTTCGCCCGATCTGAATCGGAACGCCCTACGTACTCAAACTTAGGCAAGTAAGTACGGATACTATGGATATTGGAACACGGCACATGAAGGTTTTTTCAGTTATCGTTATAACAAGATATGTATGTTGTGGGCTTGGTCATCATGCGTTGTGGGCGTGCTCATAATGCATTGTGGACGTGGTCAGCATGCATTGTGGGCGTGGTCACCATGTGTTGTGGGCGTGGTCTGCCGCAATGGACTACTTTTTTGCCCACCGTGAGTACAATTATATGATTGAATGAAAATAATTGTCTGTCACGTCTATTGCTTCTTTTCGTGAGCGGCCGAATGTTGCTTCGCTTTAAATGTTCCTGCCGCAAGACATTTTTGAACGGCACAATCTCCTTTCTCATATCTCCTTTCTCCTACCTCCTTTAGTAAGATGGACCTTAAAGCAGCAGTGGCGTGGCGTGGGGATTTTTTTTGAGGAAGCCAAGTGAGGCCAAACCTTTAGAGAAAATAGTAGCCTACGTTGCAGCTTGGATGTATTTAATGGAACTACAAGAGCTATTTGAGCGCCTCATTTACCAGGATTTACACATGCCTGTAATCTGACACACACACACACACACACACACACACACACACACACACACACACACACACACAGTAGGCCTACTCCTAAACATCTAATTAAATTATACATTTTATTATAAATGCAACCCCTAGGCTAGGCTACTCAAAAATGAGAACAATTCAATTTGTTTTGTTATTGATTTTTCGGTGACGTTGATAATGATGCTTTGATTTGATTGGTGTGAAGCCAAGGGCCGAGTGGCTTCCCTTGGCACCCTCCTGACACCCTCCCCAATCAGAGGAGGGCAGTGTCATGACGCAACCCAGTCGCCAAGAAAAAACGTTGACGGTGTACGTTTCCATGAACACTGGAGACGTACTATTACAACGTAAAAACAACGTGTTATACCTACAGTATCCACGCGTGCCGCTCTTGAGGCGGGTTTCGGGGTTTGGGTTTCACGGGTTTCGCGCCAGATTGTGGACGCGATTGTTGAGTGGGGGGGGGGGGGGGGGGGGGGGGGGAGGTAGACTGTTGGTAACCGGGGAGGGGGGGGGAGACACGTTTGTTGAGGGGGGGGGACGCGTTTGTAGGGGGAGGGGACACGTTTATTGAGGGGGGGGGACACGTTTGTAAGGGGGGGAACACGTTTCTTGAGGGGGGGGACACGCTCGACAACGAGAGTTCGTTTTTATTGAACGTCCGACAACGAGAGTTGGTTTTATTGAACGAGACTTCACCGCGTGACGTAACAGCGGACGGGAACAATGGACACCTCACTCTCGGTGACGGTGTCGACAACAATGAACACATGAACAATGAATATCTTAATAGAACAACACACAACCACATAATATCCCGAACCCATTCAACCCACTTAAACCTAACAACAAAACAAGTTAACAAAAGCCCCAATTGTCAACTGACAACCCCAATGCCCAGAATCCCCCGCGGCTCCGGAACACGGCGTCCACACCCGTGGTCGACACAATATATATAGTTTTTTCATTTTACATTCCCATGCCCCCCCCCCCCCCTATCATAAACTTGTGTTTTCCACAAAGCTTATTTTCTGCAATAATACAAAATCCAATGGAAAGACCGTTGGCTTGTTGTCAAGGGAACCCAGGGCGACGCTCACTTCCGGTGCCGTGTTCCAATACCCGTACTTCCATGAGTATTATTATTATAGTATAGGAATTATTATATAATAATAATAACAATAATAATAATAATAATAATAATAATAATAATAATAAAAAAGTATAATAATAATTATACTATCCGTACTTTCCCCCTATCCGTACTTACTAGTCAAATGTTTTTCCAATTCAGATCCTGCGAAAATAAGTATACTTCAAGGACCCGGATGTCGTACTCAAAACGGGGTAATCTTGAAGTGGGGATCGAAGGACACTTTCCGTACTCAACGGCAGCCATCTTAGCTACGTAGTGGAAGAGGCGGATTCAGGCTGAGCCAAAGTCAGCGCATTTTACACATAGCCTGCATTAATAGAGTCATTTTGTAGTTTTTATAGCTTTTTATAGCTGCTAGGCGTAAAGAGTTCACCGTTCAAGGCGGGATGTTTATTGCGGGGGAGGAGCCGCGGCGGCAGTCGTGATCGTAATTTCCGGTTAGTGCACCACGGAGTACTCGATTTGGAACAGCACTCACACTATCCGTACTCAGATAGTACAGTATAGTATACTTCCTTTAAGTATACTCGGTGCCGTGTTCTAATACCCGTACTTCCATGAGTATACTTAAAGGAAGTACACTATCTGCACTATCCGTACTCACTTGAGTACGCTAATTTTTCAGATGTGAGTGCTGTTCCAAATCGAGTACTCTGTGGTGCACTTACCGGAAATGACGATCACGACTGCCGCCGTGGCTCCTCCTCCGCAATAAACATCCCGCTTTGAACCGTGAACTCTTTACGCCTAGCAGCTATAAAAACTACAAAATGACTATTAATGCAGGCTATGTGGAAAATGCGCCGACTTTGGCTCAGCCTTTTCCGCTACGTAGCCAAGATGGCTGCCGTTGAGTACGGGGAGTGTCCTTCAATCCACACTTCACGATTAGCCCGTTTTGAGTACGGCATCCGGGTCCTTGAAGTATACTTCTTTTCGCCGGATGTTAATTGGCTAGTAAGTACGGACAGTACGGGTATTGGAACCCCCCCCCCCCCCCCCCCCCCCTATAAACAAACGTTTACGTTTATTCATTTTCAGGGATTCATTATCATTCTATTTTCTGAATTATGCCTCTGTGAAAGCTCATCTTGGATGATGGCACAAGGGTTAAATCAATCCTGTGTATAGGTACAAAAATATCATCCCATGGTATATTTCATTACAATAAGTGATGAGTTTACCAGATGACCTGAAAGCAAGTAGCCAGATCTTAGCGAGGTTTGAGAAATACATTGACCTTTTTACATAATGCTGTATACAGCGGCAACATTGAACTGCAGCAAAATGGGATTCCTTTAGGATTGCTTTCTGTGTCCCTTCTGACATATTGTCATGCAATGAAAGTGTTTCACTTTAAACATGATACACCAAATATTTTTGAAACAATTTTATTTACAAAGATTACCTTAACATAACAAGGCACCGTCCCCCTGTCCCCTTGCACCCTGTCCCCCTGGCCCCTTGCACCTCGTCTCCCTGTTCTCTTTCACTGTGTCCCTGTTCTCTTGCACCCCGTCTCTTCCTCAGACTCCATTTATTTTTTTAACTGCAATGGCTGACTTTGGCTCCCACGTCGGCTCCCATGTTCTTTTACTGTTAAACGAAAAAAGTGAAAATAATTACAGAATGTGACCACACCCGCAGAGTACATAGAAATAGATTCATTATGGATTCTTATACAGTACCTCATTCAACTTGACCTATTTCACCCAATTTAATCTTTTAATTTATAATAATAATAATAATTTCCATGTCCAAAGTACATGGAAATCTAAAGTAATAACTTACTTCTTAAAGTTAAAGTTTGATGACCATTTTAAATAAGCAACAGTATTATCCACACTGAAGTGATGAGGGCCAATTAGGACTATTTCTGCTTTTATCTTAGTGTCTAATGCCCCATTTCCACTGCAGGGTGCGGAACGGATCGGATCGCAAAGGTGCGGTAGGGAGGGGGCGGTATAGCCCAGCTCAGTTCCGAGGTCGCGTTTCCACTGCCGACAGTACCCTTGGTGGTAGCCCGGATGTCGATCGCCGCGGCAGCTACGTAAACATCGTAAACAACGTCTTCCTCCCCAAGAATGCAGACGAGCGTCTCCACCTCCTTGTTCGCCCAAGCAAGCTTTTTACGCGACATGTTAATTGTAAAGAATAATACCTCGAGGCTACTGTTTGTTTGTTTTTATCCCCGCGTCACCCGGAAGTGACGATTCTGTCGACCAATCAACGGAGGGGGGGTGTAGCTAGAATTTCACGGGACCCTTTCAGGCGTCTGGTCTCGTTTTGGGTACCGCAACGGAGGAGTCCCGAGAATGGGGCCGGAACGGGTACGGCAAAGTCCGGGTCACGCCCACTTTTGGCGGTGGAAACGCGACCCGACCCGCACCTTTGCGATCCGATCCGTTCCGCACCCTGCAGTGGAAACGCGCCATTAGTGTCTGAAAAGGTGATACGGTAGTAGTGTAGTAAAGCTGTTTGCTCAATGGACTTCTGGACTAAATGTAATGATTCAATGTTATTGTAGATGCATCAAAGTAACATTTTAACTGACGTCTAAATAGATGTGGAGCTTGTTCTAGACAATTATCATGATTCATTGATTATGCTCTATTTCCATTTTGAGCACTGGGTTTAAAAACCAAATGCAGTAGCCTGCATTTGGTGTAGGCTACTTGACACACTGGTGACCCACTGGCTTAGCAACAGTTTCGAAGTGTTGTAAGGAGTAATCATTATAAGTATCTACTTAAACTGAAGACATTAATTTACTGTATGTTGCAAAAAGGCAACCCGACACAAGCAACCACCATTTCAAAAAGTCCCACAGAGAGACTAACAGAAGAGAACATATCACTCACCATGTCCCACATGGTTGCCATTCCATAAGGACCTGGAAAAAAACAGACCACTTGTTTCAGAACACAACAGGTAACAACTACAATCTACTACCCAACATTATTCCCCCTGCTTTCAGAAGAAATAAAGCCACAATTGTGTTGTTGAAAAGTGTATTGTTCAAAGACAAGGCCAGTATTCCAAAAAATTTGCAGTTTGTGAGTGAGCTGATGTCGGATCGGTTTTGCCTTGAATTAGTTTACTAATCCAGGAAGAGACTTATTGTACTGTAAACAGACAGCTGACTGTGATATGGCAGCCACACAGCCAATGGGATGTTGGAATGATAAAACTGACCACAAAGCCTGCACACACAATTCTGAACTGACTTACTTTCCTTCCTCTCTTTTTCATAATGCGTGAGTAGGGGAAGATTCCTCGCTTCCCCTTATCATCACACTCCTCACAGCTCATAGTCTCCATGTTCTGCCTGGGGGGCCTGGGGCACCTTCTCTTCCTGCCCGGAGGAGGTGAGGGGGCCTGGGGCACCTTCTCTTCCTGCCCGGAGGAGGTGGAGGGGGCCTGGGGCACCTTCTCTTCCTGCCCGGAGGAGGTGGAGGGGGCCTGGGACACCTTCTCTTCCTGCCCGGAGGAGGTGGAGGGGACCTGGGGCACCTCCTCTTCCTGCCCGGAGGAGGTGGAGGGGGCCTGGGGCACCTTCTCTTCCTGCCCGGAGGAGGTGGAGGGGGCCTGGGGCACCTTCCCTTCCTGCCCGGAGGAGGTGAGGGGGCCTGGGGCAACTTCTCTTCTTGCCCGGAGGAAGTGAGGAGGCCTGGGGCACCTCCTCTTCCTGCCCGGAGGAGGTGGAGGGGGCCTGGGGCGTCTCCTCTTCCTGCCCGGAGGAAGTGAGGAGGCCTGGGGCACCTCCTCTTCCTGCCCGGAGGAGGTGGAGGGGGCCTGGGGCACCTCCTCTTCCTGCCCGGAGAAGAAGGAGGGGGCCTGGGGCACCTTCTCTTCCTGCCCGGAGGAGGTGGAGGGGGCCTGGGGCACCTCCTCTTCCTGCCCGGAGAAGGTGGAGGGGGCCTGGGGCACCTCCTCTTCCTGCCCGGAGGAGGTGGAGGGGGCCTGGGGCACCTCCTCTTCCTGCCCGGAGGAGGTGGAGGGGGCCTGGGGCACCTCCTCTTCCTGCCCGGAGGAGGTGGAGGGGGCCTGGGGCACCTCCTCTTCCTGCCCGGAGGAGGTGGAGGGGGCCTCTCCTTTGGCTCTTCCACAATAAACTGAGACCAACAGAATTTCGGCAAATATTACCCTCACAGAAAATTCTCCTTTTTGCAACAAGTAGAAGAGAAATAACCAACTAAAATGCTTTACTTTAACAGTTGAGTTTTTAGAATTAAAAAATAATTAAGCTTTTACAACACTGCACCGCTCGTCAACATGCACTAATGAGAACCTTGTGGAATTGTAGCCTCCATCTTTTCTTTTTAAGTAATACTAACCTCTCAAAATATTTTCAAAAACTTTTTTTAACTTGTCCTCCAAGTCCTCGGGCAGCTTAAAGTCCAGGCTGTACTTAAATTCGGCAACAATTCTTCCCTTGCAATTCTTCCCAATCACGAGAATTGGAAAGAACCCGAGACATGACAGGCTATCCAACTGAAATGTAAACATGAGAAAATTATTTGAATGCATTAAATACTGAGTGGGCAAGTCATTAAGGTCATTCCACTTTCAATTAAATAAATTGACCAATGTGACCATAATGATGGTGGTGGCAGCGTGGTACTGATACTTGATACAACTGCATCACAGTTGTTAATGCCACAGGACATATGAACATGGTATAGATCAGGTGCAGGATCTCTTAGGAAGGCAAGAGTTTTTAGAAACCGACAAAACCCTTTGGCTTAATCATTCATAGAGTAAATTAATGATATTCTCAGCGGAGGGAATGGCTTAAACCTGCGTTTACTTAACGAGTTGAAATATCAGTTTTTTCCCTTCGTGTAAACGGGGCGTGACTCTGTGAACCTAACCTACTAGTTGATTGAACTAACTCAGATCAGCTGTTCTGCAGCCGAAAACTCGAGTTTCCTAACTTGGGGTTAATCAACTCAGAGTTCAGGGTTAGGCCCCGTTATCTCTGTGTGGTTAATTTGCAGTTGCGGTGTTAATTATCGATGTTGTCAGCATACCGTTACATTAAACTCTATAGTTATAATGGTGCTCAACGGCATATTTATGCGTTTTGATGTAAATGAGAACTTTTTTGAAAACGATGTTGTGTGCACAATGTTATTTTTGAAAACGGAGAGGGGGAAATATTCGTTTCTATAAATACCCTGCTACGTATAAACGTGGACTTAGACTCAAAGCCTGTTTTCTGGAAGGGACCCCTGATCTCAGAGTAGAGGCCTACTACAAGCCACTGTCCTCAGAACAGTAAATTTGTCATGGCATGGACTTCAAGTGCTGCAGAGGGGTATTGGAACACTTCCTCTTCTTATCTTTCGTTTGTGTTGTTGACATATGCCATGGAGTTGAGTTCATGAAATCCACATTCGACACAAAGGTTTTAGAGAAATAATTGTGTTCACGGTGTAGCATTTCAAGATGTACTTACAACTTTGTAGGATTTTTCCTCTTCCTTTTGGTAATTGTTCCATTTTTCTTTTTTTGATTTCCACACCTCTTTTTCCTTTGCAAATTTTATTCTGGCATCGACCAGCCTTTTTTTATGGGGTTGTTGTACCCCACACTGGGGGCACTTTTTAAATGCCACCGAAATCTTGTGGTGACATCCAGGGCACTCTTTAAGAAGACTACCAGGCATCTCTAAAGACAAAGGGGAGGAAAAGTCAAACGTGGTTACAGAAACAGCACAGTGACTTGACTTAAACTACCATAATGTAGCACCTATAAGAGACTGGTTAATAGTAACAAACAGAGTAACTAATGTCGACTACAGGGAGAGAAAGACCAGTAGGTTCAGCTGCTGGAGCAAAGTGGAATGTCTAAATGAGAGGCAGACAATGATTTGAATGTAGGAAAAATAACTGCTGGCTTTGTATTCTAAATAAAGAATTGAAAGTGATTTGACAATGGTATCTATTACATACAATGACAATAAAACATTTACCAGTCAATGCTTTGTGCCGGCAGCCATTAGGCTGTACAACACCTTAATGGCCAACACTTTTTATATAGGCCTGCTGTGAATTTTTATACTGTCACTCGGGTCGTGCAAATGGCGGCATTCCAAAAAACGTGACGTCAAAAAAAACCGTGATGAACCTTATGAATTGTTATACAAACACTTACTTACTGTATTGTGTGTTTGCTATTTGTCTTTTTGTGTTTTGTTTGTCCTTACTTTGGCACTACTTTGTATGGTATCTGGCACTACTCTGTGTTGTACTGGGTAGTGCTGAGGGTGAGTGTGAGGGTGTACAGGCCTACCACAGCGCACAGTGCAGAATGGTATTAATGGTGCTAATAACGCAAATTATGTAAACAGAATAAGCTTATACTGACAAAGACAGTGAATCGAAATAAAGTATTTAGCATTTACCTTAATCGTCGGGCTCAAAAATAATCAGCTCGGGGCTCTGAGATGCTGACGGAAAAGCTGTCAGAGCTGGGCGGCGGGATCGGCATTCAAAATAAAAGTCGCTTCTCATCCCATATAATAACACAACAGTAATAACACAAGTTATTCATTGAGAACATGTTCTAAATGCACTTGACTCGGCCCAGCTATTGAAGGATCGTGGTTGAATTTCATTGGTGCAGCAATGGGACTTTCCATGTTAATGTCCTAGTTTCCTCAGGCTAAATTGTATAGTAGTATAATTTTTTGGCTCATTCTAGGCTAGCAGTAGCCTGGGTATACCCATGCTGCCTTGCGCGCGATTTCACCTTTCGATGCTGCCTTAGATTGTGTTCTAAGTAGTTTAGAACGCAAGTATATTTGGAAAAAATAGTCACTTTCGGCGTTAAACTCTTTCATTACAATGAAGGATGTCCTTGCCGTGCTACCAACAGCGATGATTGGCTATGAGCTACGTACAGACTCATATGATAGACATTCGTAGCGGCCAATAAACGGCTCCGGGCAATCGTAAACCACGCCTCAAATACGAGAAAATGACCTCATCTCGCAACACATACACATTCTCACTCCGAGCGCGTCGATTTTTGACGAACGGTCAGTGACTTTGGCTTCAGCTTCTGACGCAAAAGAGTAGGCCTACCCTTGTGCTTCTTTTTTCGATGCATGGGGTTTGACCCGATGGCTGCACATAGAGACGCTATGAGCATTCATCCCATTGGCTAACGGAGGACCTTGTGCTGGGTTTTTTTGACGCAGGGGGATTTCTGCTCATTGCAATGTAATCCCTCCACGGCAATGTATATGAGCATTCATTCCATTGGCTAACGGAAGACCCGATGGCTGCACATTAACGGCGATTTTACAGTGAAATCTGTGACATTACTCAACACAACTACACCAACGTGTCCTTGTTAATCAAACAACATGTATGGGTTAAGGCTATGGACATCAGTTGTCCTGTTTTGTGCTTTGATTGAGAGAAACAATAGTTTTTTTGATCAGTGTTGGGCAGCTGAGGTCGTTGCTATAGAGACCACGTCCGTCCGCTTTTTTTGACTGACAGCAACCTTTTCTCATCAAAATTACGTTTCCAGAGAACTATTAAGCGTTCTCAATTACATTTGTCTAAAAAACGTATTTTGTCCGTGATTACGTTTTATTGAACATATTGTAAATACGAATTCGTTCTCAGCCTATTTTTTACCATTTATTTACCGTGTTACTACGGCAGAATAAAGAATAAATTCATGCATTATCATTCAACTTGAACATGGGTTTTTACAGTATAGAGTGGTGGAGGGATGACGTGTGTTGGCCAACCCGGAAGTGAGCGTCGCCCTGGGTTCCCTTGACAAAAAGACAACGGCTCGACAGCAACCCTCTAATCCTTACACGGCTCTAAAAACCACGCGGCAAATGAGCTGCAGTCCATTGTCTTGTTTTGGTCGTAAACTAGGGTCCGATGGTTAAAAAATAGACAGATATTCCAAGGTATCCTTAAAAGGCAGCTTGGATGTTGATTTAACGAGGCAGGGTTAATTGAAACAATTTATTAAATAAATATTTGTGAGGTCATTCCTTCTCCTGAGTTTGCTTCCTATTTATGTCTAGTGTACACCCCTACTGTCCACAAGCATCACCCCCCCTTCCCATATGGATTTGGAGAATTGTTGCCACGTCCCAGTGGTGGAGGTATCATATACAGGTCCTTCTCAAAAAATTAGCATATTGTGATAAAGTTCATTATTTTCCATAATGTAATGATGAAAATTAAACTTTCATATATTTTAGATTCATTGCACACCAACTGAAATATTTCAGGTCTTTTATTGTTTTAATACTGATGATTTTGGCATACAGCTCATGAAAACCCAAAATTCCTATCTCAAAAAATTAACATATCATGAAAAGGTTCTCTAAACGAGCTATTAACCTAATCATCTGAATCAACGAATTAACTCTAAACACCTGCAAAAGATTCCTGAGGCTTTTAAAAACTCCCAGCCTGGTTCATTACTCAAAACCGCAATCATGGGTAAGACTGCCGACCTGACTGCTGTCCAGAAGGCCATCATTGACACCCTCAAGCAAGAGGGTAAGACACAGAAAGAAATTTCTGAACGAATAGGCTGTTCCCAGAGTGCCGTATCAAGGCACCTCAGTGGGAAGTCTGTGGGAAGGAAAAAGTGTGGCAGAAAACGCTGCACGACGAGAAGAGGTGACCGGACCCTGAGGAAGATTGTGGAGAAGGGCCGATTCCAGACCTTGGGGGACCTGCGGAAGCAGTGGACTGAGTCTGGAGTAGAAACATCCAGAGCCACCGTGCACAGGCGTGTGCAGGAAATGGGCTACAGGTGCCGCATTCCCCAGGTCAAGCCACTTTTGAACCAGAAACAGTGGCAGAAGCGCCTGACCTGGGCTACAGAGAAGCAGCACTGGACTGTTGCTCAGTGGTCCAAAGTACTTTTTTCGGATGAAAGCAAATTTTGCATGTCATTCGGAAATCAAGGTGCCAGAGTCTGGAGGAAGACTGGGGAGAAGGAAATGCCAAAATGCCTGAAGTCCAGTGTCAAGTACCCACAGTCAGTGATGGTCTGGGGTGCCATGTCAGCTGCTGGTGTTGGTCCACTGTGTTTTATCAAGGGCAGGGTCAATGCAGCTAGCTACCAGGAGATTTTGGAGCACTTCATGCTTCCATCTGCTGAAAAGCTTTATGGAGATGAAGATTTCATTTTTCAGCACGACCTGGCACCTGCTCACAGTGCCAAAACCACTGGTAAATGGTTTACTGACCATGGTATTACTGTGCTCAATTGGCCTGCCAACTCTCCTGACCTGAACCCCATAGAGAATCTGTGGGATATTGTGAAGAGAAAGTTGAGAGACGCAAGACCCAACACTCTGGATGAGCTTAAGGCCGCTATCGAAGCATCCTGGGCCTCCATAAGACCTCAGCAGTGCCACAGGCTGATTGCCTCCATGCCACGCCGCATTGAAGCAGTCATTTCTGCAAAAGGATTCCCGACCAAGTATTGAGTGCATAACTGAACATAATTATTTGAAGGTTGACTTTTTTTGTATTAAAAACACTTTTCTTTTATTAGTCGGATGAAATATGCAAATTTTTTGAGATAGGAATTTTGGGTTTTCATGAGCTGTATGCCAAAATCATCAGTATTAAAACAATAAAAGACCTGAAATATTTCAGTTGGTGTGCAATGAATCTAAAATATATGAAAGTTTAATTTTTATCATTACATTATGGAAAATAATGAACTTTATCACAATATGCTAATTTTTTGAGAAGGACCTGTATATGAAAGAGGGCATTCAATTATACTACAATGATAAACTAGGAGGCCGAAGCCCTAAAGGAAGTAATGCAATAGGTGACTGGGTCGACAACATTTAAATAAGCTGTACCTTTGCTGTCTCTTATATATCAAAGGGGGTCTCAAAGGACGCATATACGCCTCAACCTGTGGCTCCAGCCATACAGGAAATGACTCAGCAAGTGCTCCATCTCGTTGCGCCTCACCCAGCGGCTCGCTTGCAAGATTTTGGCCTGAAGTTCTTCCCAGACCTACACCGTAGCCATCCAACCTGCATATCTGAGAATCAGGCCTCTCTTTAATAATGACAAAAAGTTATGAGAGAAACACACATTAACTTTTGTCTCATAAGCGGCGTGGTGCCGGCTCCTTTTGACCTTTTGACCTTTTGACCCCAGACTTCTGGGGGAAAAGCTGAATCAATTCATTAGTCAATCAGAAGTATGTAAATATCTTCCCGGTGGCGTAAGAGGGCGAACAAGGTGTCCGGCAACATCTACGCTTCCAGGCGATTCCAACGGTGCCACACATGAGCATATTCAAACATGTTTAATGGTAGTAATTAGCTGTCGAAATTGGAGGCCTTAATCAATAATGAGCAGCTATTGATTTGCTTCCCGATAGAAATTTGTGACAAATTACATGTTATTTAGCATCTACACGTTGAGCTGAGTCCAATGACACCAAGCATGACACTCAAATGTGTGCACGCAAATGGTAACATGTATTTTACATGGTACACCTATGGTCTAGGACATGATCTCGGTGTAGCAAGAGGGCGAGCTTGATCTCATTGGACTCAGCTTAACGTGTAGATACTAAATAACATGTAATTTGTCAAAAATCTCCATCGGGAAGCAAATCTATAGCTGGTCATTATTGATAAAGGCCTCCAAAATCGACAGCTAATTACTACCCCGAAACATATTCAAATATGATCATGTGTGGTACTGTTGCAATCGCCTCGAAACGTAGATGTCAAAGGACACCTTGTTTGCCCCGTTATGCCACCGGGAAGATATTTTCATACTTCTAATGGATTGATTCATATTTTAAGGTTCTCGGAGTGAGACTTTAGGCGGCTGCAGCAGGAGTGTTGAGACGAAAGATGATATCAAGACATTTATAGAATATTCCCATTCACATTATGATTCTTCGTCACAACATCCAACCAAACATCCTTTACATTCACCGAGCGAAGATTATGAAAGTCAAGGCCCCCCATTCCGGCCCTCGGGGTCCGACCGGGCCAAATTTCGGTGCAGGGGTCCCAGTTAGGCCCTAGAATAAGGTATTCAAATTTCAGGGCGGTAGGACCTTCCTATCTCAAAAACTGTTTTTCCACCACATTCTGAACCATTAGGTCTCGCAGGCAACACTTCTGAGGGGCTTTGTCCAAATGACAGTCCATTTGGGAAAACTTTTTTTCTCTAAGGGCTAGAACTCCAAATCTCAGATATGTCGTACTCGGGGCCCCGGGAAATGTGTGTAAACATTTTAGTATCCCTAGCTATCTCGAAAAGGCCGGAAAAGGGGCGTGACCTCCAACAGTACAGTGAATGTACATAAGACAGAGGTTAGTTTCTGGTCCCCATTTTTTGTGTGATGGAGGTGTAAATTTGTGGCTTAAGGTGTGTAGACACAGCTGGCCTGTGGCCACGTTTTTGAAGTCTGGGGTCAAAAGGTCAAAAGGAGCTGGCACCACGCCGCTTATGAGATAACAAGAAGTTGATGTGCATTTCTCTCGTAGCTTTTTGTCATTATTAAAGAGAGGCCTGATTCTCAGATGTGCATGTTGGACGGCTAGGGCGTAGGTCTGGGAAGAACTTCAGGCCAAAATCTTGCAAGCGAGCCGCGGGGTGAGGTGCGAAGAGATGCCTTTCCGGGCTCAAGCCCTACTTGATACTTGAATCTGCGGAAAATAGAAACAATTCCAAGGTGCCTTTTGAAGGAAAATTTGAATGCATAAAAATTTGAATATATAAAAAGGTATATCTGCTTATTATTTAAACTAGTCAGTACAACCAGAAAATATATTTTTATATTATTGGAAGAGGTACGTGTCTTTTTTCACACACATTTTTTCACACACGTTATAAATACAATCAAAATGTCTTTAAAACGGACGGGTGCTGATTTTTGCTTTCGGAGGAATCAGATAGCGGAGCAGGAGAAGTGGGATGTGGGAGTAATATCCGGCGACGGCCTACTGTGTCACCTCACCAGGATCACTCGGAACATGTGTTACACCACCAGTATATTTGGTAACGTAAGTAGGCCTCTATCGTAAATCTTTTATACTTGTGTAGCCGTTTAAGTTTATACATAGAGTTCATAATAGTTAAAAAAAAATTAAAATGTGTGCTGGTTAAAAGCATAAATATAATATTTAGATTTTAATAACACTATTTACAATTAAAAGATAAATTAATATAAAGGTCTTTAAGTTCATTAAGTCTGTAAAACATCTGTGATCCGAGAGAAAAGTAGATAAGAAGAAGCGTGTTTATGCGTGCAACCTAAAGTGTTACCTGTCATATGTCAATCATTTCATTCCTGTTATGTCTTTGGGTGTGTTAAGGCCTCACGAGCCAATCAGAGTAAAGTCACTGTGTAACAGGCGGGATTAGTGGCGCAGGTTAGTGTGGGGAGCAGTGAGCACGTTGCACGCATTTGGAGAGAAACAGACGCTATCGACCCGAGAGTAAAAGAGAGGAGGCATCGTGGTGTGGGGAGCATTTAAGTTTTTATCGTGGAGGTCGACTACTCATGGTCCTGATATACACGTCTACTAAACAAAACCCTGGTTTCGTGAGTACTAACATACACATGCACGTGCTTTTATTTTGTGCTCAGCTCTGAGTGAAGCGGCCATTTCAGATTTATTTTCAAGTTTATTTAGAAAATCTTTTATTTCATATCTTGAATAATTCTGTGCATTGTATAGTATTCTATTCTAAAGTACTACAAGAGCTGGAACCGATTAACCTGTCATGGGGAGAGGCCCAACATGCTAACAGGGACCGAGTAAAATGGAGGGTGCTCATTGAAGCCTTATGTCCCATAGGGGACGAAGAGTAGTAGTAGTAGTATTCTAAAGTACTCTTACTTCCTTTTGATGAATAAATACCTGTGAAGGGATTTTTGCATTTAAAGTACAGTTGTGGTGGTCATTATTAAATAGCAAACATTATTAAGGGTAGACCAAGTTATATTTTACTACAACGAGCTCAGGCCCAGTCCCGTTGTATTAACCACTCTAGTTTATTTTAACTTCAAAAGCTTCAAAGCCAGGTCAGCTAACACTTTATCAAGTTAGCTAGGACATTGAACCATAACAAAACCCATAACACGTCAATCGAAATAGTGTGCAGATTACTTGATGGTGTCAAAAAGTATTATGCCTTTTTCATTTGTGAAGTGCTGCAGGTTCAATGGCAGACTATTTCTTATTATAGTAAGAAGTACATTACAATGGTTGTGTTTAAAATCTGAAATGTTTACATTTATATTTAAAGATAGCCTACACTTCTCTGCTCCATTCTCTCCACTAATACTGCAGTTATCTGTAGACATGGCTGGCAGTTATCTGTAGACATGGCTGGCAGATCGGATGCCAACAACCCTCATAGCGGAGAGCCTGATGATGAACTGGGGGAACTTGATAACATCTTGGCTGATTTGCAAGATGAATCAGAGGTAAAGCTGCTATTCCAAAACAAGTTAGGTTAGCCATGACTCTGTAAATCTGGGGCCTATACTACGAAGCAACTTCAACATACCCAGGGTTAAACCTGAACTTGGCTCACTAAGCCCAAATCCTGCTTCGCAGTACAGGCTGCTGGTCTGCTCATCATCATTTAGCAATATACAACCTCTTGAATCAAATGTGCTTGGCAGTTAGGCAGAGTTTAAATTTGTACCAATCCAATGCTGTTAAATGTAGCATGAATGCTTTAATTTCAGAAATATGGGGCAGGTACTAAAGCCAAGAGGAAGAAGCCTGAGAAGCTTGTGAGGTGGAAGAAAAGGGACCAGTACGGACGTCTGATTGCTGAGACTCAACAATCTTCAGGAGGTAGAATTGCTTGAAAAAGAATTCAGACACTTTTTGCACATTTTGCTGAATACAAAGTTGTTTTAAAATGCTGAGTTCTATGCAAAGTACTCTTTTTCTATTTTTAATTATGGAAATCCATGTCATTGAATAGCATTCAAATAGCCAAAGTCTAGTTTCCATTGTTTTATTTGGGTCCAATTTGCCCAGATTTTGTACAGGCCAATTTATTGTAGATATTCTCCTGGCAATCAAATTAAATGTAGATTTACATCATTACGACTGAACATGTTTCATATTTTCTCCCACAGGAGCTGGTCCCTCTTCCCGGCCTAAGGACACCTGTCCAGTGCATATGGTCCCATGTCCTGATGATGCTTCAAACTATGGTAAACAAACAGAATTACAGGCAATGCCTGTATAATGTATTTGGATCTTTTTTTTCCGTTTTTTTTTCTCATATTTATTTTGTTGGATTTTTTTTTTCAACAGCACCGTTACAAGTGCAGTTACAAGAAGCACACAAGGCACTTGGTAAGTCTTAATGTTGGTAACCATTTCATATCTTCATTCTGTACATTATTGTGGTTATGTAGGAAAGACGTCTAAATTGCATGTTTTCATTGCTTTGCTTATCATATGTGGCATATTTACATTGCCTTCTATATGTGTTAAAAACCTGACAATAACAACTGGCAATACTTTCTGGTATTAATTTCACTCTCTGCTCAAGACACACAGCTTCAGTTGCTGCAAGAAAGCCTTGAAGATGATCCTTTGGCCTGTTCAGAAGGAAGAGAGATGTTGACTCGAACCTGGGATATGCGGCAAACACACTCGGAAGAGAAATGGGAGAATGCCAGGCCTAACCTTTTGGAGTCGATGTTGTCAGCAGAGTGGACACTGGATCAGTCCTGTGACCACTGCCACACAAAACGGGCTGTGATTAGATGTCGAGACTGCCTGCCCAAACACCTTTTCTGCAGTGACTGTGATTTGGCTGTCCATCGAAACTACGTTTTGCACAATAGGGACTCACTTGTAGAAGGTTTTTACAAGGCACTTCCACCTACATGTCATATTGTGCAAGACGGCAGTGGAGCACCTGAAATATCTGAGAAAGGTATATGTCTTTAATGAATGTTGCTGCTTTGTCATATTTTCTATTTAATTTAAATACTTTATTCTAATGAATATTGTCACTTTGTTGTTTTTTAGCATGTCTTCTACCCATTGCTTCGCCACACAATCTTTGCAATTGTGACACACAAGACATTGCAATAAACGCTGGACGAGCCATCATTCTTGTGGAGATAAATGGTGAGTTTGCAATACCATGGAAACATGTATGACTATGGTGGTATTCTGGACTTTTATTTGGATTCCTTGTTTAATGCCATATTGTAATGAAAGCTTTGTTTCAACAGGTCGATATGATCTTTCGCTTCCCTTGGTGACCTGCAAATCCTGCTTAAAAACATGGACACCTGGATTAAAAGACCTTCAGTCCAATGGTTACTGGCCAGGCAATGTGGATTTTCAGACTGTTTATTCCACTGATGTGTTTCACACATTTGAGGAATTTAAAGTCAGCGCACCGGGGTTATCTCGACAAGCATTTGTGAAAATGCTTGATAATCGCACCAGCAACTTTGGAAGGGTAAATGGAGTTACACCTTCTACTTCTGCTGTGCCTATTTTGGATTGTTGCATTAATATTATAATATAATAAAACATGTCTTCATTCTGTTAAAATGTAACAGGCAGGAAGAATATCTGGAGATAGTTTCCAGCGTAGTTTCCTGGAGTGGACCTACTGCAGACATGAGAAGGAAAAGCTGTTGGCTGTTGACCATTTCTCTTGTCCAGCCTGCATGGAAGACATTGCAGCAATTTCTGTTGATGGAAACCGCAAGATGTACCGCTTCAATCGGACTAAAGGGTATGGCTACTGCATTCATTTAATCCCGGTAAAGTCCCAGTAAAAGAAATACAAAAATTTGGTCTGAAGCTGCCAGGTTGTCCAACATGCACAACATGAATTATACAGTCATATCAAATAAGCTGCTGAATTGACCAGCTGGGGTTTTTACTTGTGAGTTTGTCACTGAAGATGATTGTAAAACTGTTACACTAACAAACTACTGGAGGATTGAACGTCTGGTGTACCCTGTACTAATTTCTGGTTTAAATTCCTGTAGGACTGATGAATCTGGTTACTTTGATGGTGCTTTTTTTTCAAAAGACAAGGAGGTTGCAGAATTTGTGGAGGGTATCCGGAATCGAATCAGACCTGTGAGTGATGCTATTCTTCCATGATTATATTTGAATGTAACAGAATCATACAAGGTTAGAAGTTATAATCTCTGGTTGTTTGAGCACAAAACCAAACTATAAAACTTAATACACAAACTTAAACAATAATTACAATCTGCTATTAAAGTGATAAAGAGTGTGATACATAAATGATTTGATCTTTGCAACAAAAATATCAAATAATTTAAAACAATATTAATGTGCATTTTTAAAAAACCTGTTGTTGGAAGAATTATTGTTTTGCATGTTTTTGAATTGCTACCTCTTGTCTGACGATGTTTTAAAGGAATCCGGTCGAGGTGTGTGTGGTAAATCCCAATGGAAAGCTGCAAGGGAGACTGCCAAAAAGTCTGGGTCAAAGGTGGATGAAGAGGGAGTGGAGGTGGCCGTCTGTCGTCATGGAATTTTGTTCAAGGCTTTGAACATGTTCAGAGGAGAGATATACGCTTATCCTCTCTTCCTACAAAAGGAGGTTTCTTTGGGCCATAACATTCAATTTTTCTGCACTGATATCATGTGCAAGTACTATCCTTACCTGCAGAAGGTATGTGAGGCTTTCCCAGATCTGGTGCCACTCCTGCAGATGAAGCCATTCCTGTCTGTGATGCATGCAAAAGGCCACTCAGGAAAATGTGAGGTAAATGTAACAATAATAGTCATAGAATAAGGCTACATCTATTGCCACATCCAACTCTGTGTAGTATGCTTCACTGAAAACTTTACATTCTTTAAAAGAATATCTGCGTAGGTGTTGGATAGAGCTCCAGTGATGGTTTCTTCTTGTATTACAGGTGCAATGGGGTGGGCGCAATCAGGAAGGAGCGGGTGTGTTCTCTAACCGATCTTTACACGCATGCAACATTTGTTTGGCTCTACAATACAATGAAAACTAAAGTTTGAAATCCAGAGTAAAGAATGTGCAGATCCCATTTATTGTACTTAAACTTATTTTACTCAAATGTTTAATTTTATGTTTCCAATGACGATAGGTATGACTGTTGGGGAGGAGGTCGAGCAGGTGAATTCTTTTTTGTCACAAGTTGGACTAACGACAAAGTACATGACCAAATCTGGTAAGTTTATCATTTCAATAGTCAAGCATTAAACTTACTCTTTGATATGTATTACAGGAAGAATCAACTTGGTGACCTCTCATAAACAGTGTCGTTCTTAACTAAAAGCTTTTTGTTGCAAAGTTTTTCAAAGTTAAAATTAGTTGTATTTTCTTTCAGCACGCACAGATATGATTACATTGCAAGCTCGAGGATGGAACATGAGAAAGAAGAGCAATCTACACGAGTACCTTTCTCAAAGATATGTCAAGGTAGGCTTGCTCTTTAGAATGGATGTATAATATGTATGCACTACCACCAGCCCTTAGCAGTTGAGGCTGTCAAAGTGATGGTACAATCCCAGCAATTGAAAAGAGGCAGACCTTGGGGGTCAGTCTACATTAAATGGGCAACAGCTTCTTCCTATAGAAACTAAATTGGAGAATGTTAACATCGAGGTGACAGATGACATTTCCAACATTATCTCTCAAATTTCCCTCTTGTAGTCATTAATATGCCGGAAAAAGAAATTTAATTTGAACAGAGAACCACTTTGTTCTTAATCCTAATTTTAATGAAGATTTGGTAATTGTAATGCACTATAAAAGCTTCAAATATCCACTGCAGATAATGAAAAGGACAAGAGAAATGGAGCAGGAGGTAGAGGCCTTGAAAGTGGAACTGGGGAAGACTGAAGTGGAACTCCAGCAGTGGGTTACTGATGTGAAGGATTGGGCCGCAGCAAGTAGGTATCTCTACAGCAGAATATTAAGTAGTGTGCCGATTTGAATTTGTCAGTATTAACTTCTGATTGTTTTTACAAACAGCTCCAAATGACATCAGTCCTGATGATGCTCCTGGGTTACAGCGTGTCATGGAAGGTTTGGCCCCAAGTATCCAGCAGAAGAAAGTGGATAAATATCGGCAGACTGGTGTGTTGGAAGTCATTTTTTCTTAGTACAGAGTTGTTCTTGTGTGTCATTCATTTATTTCCCATGTTATTGGCTAACAATAACATAAGAAAAAAATGAATGTATTGTTCTAATTTGTTACTCTTTGTGTTATCTATTGCAGACAGCAATAAGGCCAGGCAGCGCATTCAAACAAAGATTGCAAAGGACAAAACTAAATTAAGCCAAGCCATGGACTTCTACAACAGGCTTGTCTCTGCTGAAGATGCTGTTGGTCCAGTTGATGTCATCCTGGCTGCAGAGTGTCCTTTATGGCCATGGGACAAAGGTATCTGAATTTCTCCTTTTTTAATTCGGATTAACACTGCACTTCTGTAATGTATTTTTTAAATCTTTATTTTTTTTACTCTTGATAACATTCAGGCATACTCATCCTACACTATGTATTCATTTCTCATCATAGACTCTGACGTGCCTTTAAAAGAAAAGAAGGCGGTCTTCGACAAAGTCATGCTCCTCCGTCGCCTGAAAGAGGAAGATGGGATTCTGCTGAAAGAGATGCAACAGCATTGGCAGTTTCTTTGCAGAACTTCTCGAAGACTGCAAGAATTTAAAGGAATGGGTAAGTAATGCTCTACAAATCTAAAACGAAAATCACAAAATTATTCTTTCTTTGAGAGGGGAGAAGATTCAACCATAACATTACTGTAAGATTGTTAAATTGTAATTTGAACAAAAACGTTGTAGGTGATTAATTCATTAGGTTTTACACAGCCTATTTGCTTTGAAGCAAGATTACATTTTCTGTTATGTTAAATATTAGAATGGTGAAAGAATCATTGTCTGATCTGGCAATCATTTTTCAACATTGAGCATTTATCTATTGCTTCAGTCGCTAAATTAAAGATTCATCTTTTCATTTTCAAGGCTACCAGTCAGGACTTTCCATGGAGGCTTATGAGGGACTGCGCTGCATTTTGCAAGGCCAATTGGAGACGTTGAAGCGACAAATGAGGGAGGTGAAGTCAGCCTACATGCACGTAGTTGACTCTAGTGTCCTGCAGCTGGAGGAGGAAGAGTCTGAGGAAGACTTGCAGGAGGAGTCTGATGGTGACGATAGCGATGAAGACGAAGACTTCTAACCATCCAGCATGTACTCAAGTCATCAGTTATTGTTATTAGACACGGACACAGGGTGCAAGAGGACAGGGAGACGGTAAAAGAGAACAGGGAGACAGGGTGCAAAGGGACACGGAGAAAGAGGACAGGGAGACAGGGTGCAAGAGGACAGGGTACAGGGGGACAGGGTGCCTTGTTATGTAAAGGTAATCTTTGTACTGGTAAATAAAATTGTTCCAAAAATATTTGGTGTATCATGTTTAAAGTGAAATACTTTCATTGCATGACAATATGCCAGAAGGGACACAGAAAAGCAATCCTAAAGGAATCCCATTTTGCTGCAGTTCAATGTTGCCGCTGTATACAGCATTATGTAAAAAGGTCAATGTATTTCTCAAACCTCGCTAAGATCTGGCTACTTGCTTTCAGGTCATCTGGTAAACTCATCACTTATTGTAATGAAATATACCATGGGATGATATTTTTGTACCTATACACAGGATTGATTTAACCCTTGTGCCATCATCCAAGATTAGCTTTCACAGAGGCATAATTCAGAAAATAGAATGATAATGAATCCCTGAAAATGAATAAACGTAAACGTTTGTTTATAGGGGGGGGGGGGGTGTTCCAATACCCGTACTGTCCGTACTTACTAGCCAATTAACATCCGGCGAAAAGAAGTATACTTCAAGGACCCGGATGCCGTACTCAAAACGGGCTAATCGTGAAGTGTGGATTGAAGGACACTCCCCGTACTCAACGGCAGCCATCTTGGCTACGTAGCGGAAAAGGCTGAGCCAAAGTCGGCGCATTTTCCACATAGCCTGCATTAATAGTCATTTTGTAGTTTTTATAGCTGCTAGGCGTAAAGAGTTCACGGTTCAAAGCGGGATGTTTATTGCGGAGGAGGAGCCAAGGCGGCAGTCATGATCGTCATTTCCGGTAAGTGCACCACAGAGTACTCGATTTGGAACAGCACTCACATCTGAAAAATTAGCGTACTCAAGTGAGTACGGATAGTGCAGATAGTGTACTTCCTTTAAGTATACTCATGGAAGTACGGGTATTAGAACACGGCACCGAGTATACTTAAAGGAAGTATACTATACTGTACTATCTGAGTACGGATAGTGTGAGTGCTGTTCCAAATCGAGTACTCCGTGGTGCACTAACCGGAAATTACGATCACGACTGCCGCCGCGGCTCCTCCCCCGCAATAAACATCCCGCCTTGAACGGTGAACTCTTTACGCCTAGCAGCTATAAAAAGCTATAAAAACTACAAAATGACTCTATTAATGCAGGCTATGTGTAAAATGCGCTGACTTTGGCTCAGCCTGAATCCGCCTCTTCCACTACGTAGCTAAGATGGCTGCCGTTGAGTACGGAAAGTGTCCTTCGATCCCCACTTCAAGATTACCCCGTTTTGAGTACGACATCCGGGTCCTTGAAGTATACTTATTTTCGCAGGATCTGAATTGGAAAAACATTTGACTAGTAAGTACGGATAGGGGGAAAGTACGGATAGTATAATTATTATTATACTTTATTATTATTATTATTATTATTGTTATTATTATTATATAATAATTCCTATACTATAATAATAATACTCATGGAAGTACGGGTATTGGAACACGGCACCGGAAGTGAGCGTCGCCCTGGGTTCCCTTGACAACAAGCCAACGGTCTTTCCATTGGATTTTGTATTATTGCAGAAAATAAGCTTTGTGGAAAACACAAGTTTATGATAGGGGGGGGGGGGCATGGGAATGTAAAATGAAAAAAATATATATATTGTGTCGACCACGGGTGTGGACGCCGTGTTCCGGAGCCGCGGGGGATTCTGGGCATTGGGGTTGTCAGTTGACAATTGGGGCTTTTGTTAACTTGTTTTGTTGTTAGGTTTAAGTGGGTTGAATGGGTTCGGGATATTATGTGGTTGTGTGTTGTTCTATTAAGATATTCATTGTTCATGTGTTCATTGTTGTCGACACCGTCACCGAGAGTGAGGTGTCCATTGTTCCCGTCCGCTGTTACGTCACGCGGTGAAGTCTCGTTCAATAAAACCAACTCTCGTTGTTTGACGTTCAATAAAAACGAACTCTCGTTGTCGAGCGTGTCCCCCCCCTCAAGAAACGTGTCCCCCCCCTCAAACAACGTGTTCCCCCCCCTACAAACGTGTCCCCCCCCCTCAATAAACGTGTCCCCTCCCCCTACAAACGCGTCCCCCCCCCCCCTCAACAAACGTGTCTCCCCCCCCCTCCCCGGTTACCAACAGTCTACCTCCCCCCCCCCCCCCCCCCCCACTCAACAATCGCGTCCACAATCTGGCGCGAAACCCGTGAAACCCAAACCCCGAAACCCGCCTCAAGAGCGGCACGCGTGGATACTGTAGGTATAACACGTTGTTTTTACGTTGTAATAGTACGTCTCCAGTGTTCATGGAAACGTACACCGTCAACGTTTTTTCTTGGCGACTGGGTTGCATGACGGTAGCCTCACCTGATTGGTCAATTCTTTCTTTTTTTTTCACCAAGGGATGCCAGCTCGGGCTGGCTTCCTCGCAGTGTGCAGTGTCGTGTTTCGCCGCGTCTTCAGTATAAAACAGGGGCGCAGTATCGCGCATTGTGAAATTGTCAATGAGAGGAGAAAAATGGGGAAGAAATGACAGCAACACAGCACAAAATAATTAACGAAACTGTTAATATAAATGTTTTTATTGGATGACAACTACAGCCTAAAAAAACGGAAGCCTGGCTTCCCTTGGCCTCCGGGAGAAAACGCCACTGTAAAGCAGATGAGAGAGGAGCCAATGAAGCATTTTTCCTTCGCATTTAGAGAACAGCTGTTCTCATGCGGCCACTGAGATGTTCCCGGGTTGTTTCAGTCTGACCTCCTGTTGTGTCTCGCTCTCCTCTGATGTGTGTCTCTCTCTCTCTCTCTTTTTCTCTCTCTAGAGTGCTGCAGTCTTCTCCATATGTGATGACGGTGTCTCATACGGTTTTATTATCACCTCTCCCTGGCTCCTGCTCCTGTAGAGTCCACTGCCTTCCAGTCAACACTGATGAAATGAAAGGCTTGTCTCTACATGGAGTCTTAGAGAGGCCGGTTGTTGGTTTGGGTTCACTAAATGGGAATCGTTTTGCCTGTACTGAATAAGAGACCCTCCTCTGCATCCATACTCCTTTCTTCTGCCCCCCTTTCTCCCCGAGTTGACTTCAGTGATCTGTTCTGTTCCCACTTGTTTCAGTCGTCCCCTCTCCATGCTAGTCTTATGTATTCTGCTCTCTGTCTCTCTCTGTGTCGTCCATGCTCCATGCCATGCCCACGTTTCACGCTCTGCTGCACCAGCTAAGCGCTCAGACCCCCACCCCCCCCATAACCCTGCTACCACCGCTGAGCAGCCGAGTGGAAAGAGTTCTCGACCGAAAAGTTGTCTGCAAACCCCCCCCAACTAAAAGTATGCTTTCAATGTCTCTCCTGCTCTTGCGTTTGCTCTCTCTCTCTCTCTCTCTCTCTCTCTCTCTCTCTCTCTCTCTCTCTCTCTCTCAACCCCCCACCCCTTGGGATCTCCCAGACTTTAATTGCATGCACCCCACTTCAACTCAATCAGTGTGTGTGTGAAGGCGATCTTCAAGCTGGTATTTTAGAACATGTGCAGCAGGAGAGATACGGCGGAGGCTGAATCCCCCATTGAGGCAGCAGTCATTAAGTCTTGTGTTTCTTGCCCATTGCAACTTCTTTTAAAAACACTGATAATTGTAATTATTACATCAATAAATAATTAAAGGATTGAGATGTTATAGCATTGTTAAAATAAATCATGATTTTTTTGGGCCAAAACTGTTCACAAGATCTCTAAATAGAATGACATTATTTGATGTTTCAGTTCTCTGAATTGTCATCTGCTTGGATGCGTAGGCTTGCTCAGACTGGTTGTTTCTGATTGGCTGTTTGTCCTTGAGCACGCTGACCTCTGATTGGCTGCAATCCCCTTGCAGCAGGCCCCTGGTTGACTCCGAGGCAGCTGAACTTAAAGTGGGTTCAGGAGAAAAGCAATCTAGAGTCTGTAGAATGTTGCCTGTTCTAACAGTATGACTGACACTGATCGTATTTGGTGCTAAAACCGAAAGGCTTAAAGTAACCCAACACCTTCACTCTCTGTCCCTGAAAACCTCAATCAAATCCAGAAATCTAGGGGTTATCATGGATTCTGATTTACATTTCGACAGTCACATCAAATCAGTTACAAAATCTGCATATTATCACCTTAAAATTTTAGCAAGACTTGGAGGGCTCATGTCCACCGCAGACTTACAAAAACGTGTACATGCCTTTATCACTAGTAAGCTTGATTACTGCAATGGTCTCCTTATGGGTCTCCCAAAACAAACTCAAAGGAAGCTTCAGCTTGTTCAGAATGCTGCTGCTAGAGTTCTAACAAAGACCAAAAAATTTGAACACATTACACCAAATCTTAAATCGTTACATTGGCTTCCTGTAGGTCAGAGAATTGATTTTAAAATCATGTTGCTAACCTATAAATCCCTACATTGTTTGGGCCCAAAATATTTAACTGATATGCTTCTACTACATAAGCCTTCTAGAACACTAAGATCTTCTGAGACCAATCTGTTAATTATCCCCAGAGTAAACACGAAACATGGGAAAGCAGGATTTCGTAACCATGCAACAAATAGCTGGAATAAACTCCCCGAGGATTTAAGACCCGCCCCAACTCTGAGCACCTTTAAAACAAGATTGAAGACTTCTGTTTGCTTTAGCTTTCTGCTAAATCTTAAATACATTGCTTTCTTTAACTTTGCCTTTCTTTTCTATTTTATTACTAAAATGCCTTTTTAATTTCCCCTTTATTTTCTATTTTTACCAGAAAGATACATGATCTGATACCAGAGAGAAAGGATAAGGGTTTGAGACGCAAATTCTGTCTGGGTTAGAGTCCTAGAATCTGGGTTGGAGTCCAAGAGAAAGGACCAAGTTCATTTAGGTCGGGTTGGAGTCCCAGAG
>NC_082391.1:7727217-7752217 GCF_031168955.1 Gadus macrocephalus | reverse complement strand
AGGAGTTCAAGTGTGCTTGAATATTCATGGAAGGGCCACTCTCTAATTTGTGTGCCAGCACTATGAGGTGTTGTGGGTGGGGTGTGCGTTTGTGTGTGCGCGTATGTGTGTGCATGCATTTTCATGTGTGCAGGGTGATATTCCATGTGTGCCTGTGTGTGTATAATATGTGAGTGAACGACGATCATGTGGAAAACTTGAGTTAGAAGCGTCTAGTGTGCTGCCTATCGGCTTACAACCGCTCTCCACTTACTCTCTCTCTCTCTGCTCTCTCACTTTCCCTGGCCTTCTGTCTGTCTCTCGCCCAGCCACCCTTACCCTTATTTAACCTTAGCATTAGGTAACATTTCTGCTTTGACGCTGGGTAAGGAAGTCATGTGGGGACTTTACTGACATTTAATGTACATGGTGAAGGATTTTCTTATTAATAAACGTAATTCATTAAATATGTTCTTTCTGCTTATGTCTCAGAATAAAATATTTGTATCCATTAATTGACACATTTACTAGGAATAACAAACAGAAAGACATTGAATCCTTATTGGACCTTGTCCTGTAATTCAATCTTAAAGACGGTTAACGCAAATCCATTGTGTGCTCAGGGTTGCTAACAGTGGTTATGGAACCATAGAGACTGTGTGGTACTGTAATGGGCTTACTGTATCCTACTGTTTACTGTATCCTGCTGTATTCATCATGTGTGTGATAGAGTCTTCCGGTTCCAGGCCTCGTCCGCAGCATTATTTCCATCCTGCTTTTTTTAAATTTTATTTATTATTTATTTCACCATGTACACAGGTACTAGGAATTCTTTCTCTGCTTTTGACCCATCCGGGTAGCCGGTGAACACATACACACACAGAGGTCCACACACATGGTGGCACACACATGGGGGCACACCGGCACTACCGGAGCAGTGGGCTGCCGCGGTGCAGCGCCCGGGGAGCAGGTGGGGTTTCAGATGCCTTGCTCAAGGGCACCTCATCCGTGGATTTTCTCAGGATTCGAACTGGCCACCCTCCAGTTACCAGTCCAACTCCTTCACCAGTATGCCACAGATGCCCCCCATGTCACTCTCAGGACTGATCCTGCCTTGTGATTGGTCAGTTAGTAGAACGTCCACACTGCCCTGCGGTGCCGGTCGACACGGACATGCACACAGGCACAGGCGCACACTCAGACATATATATTTTAAATGTTGGTATAGCATAAATTCACCGACATTAAAAACACACACTTTTGCATTCTACATATTCAAACGTTTACGAGTATATCCAAATATGGTCTTGCTCCAGCAGAGTTGGATTGTGATTCCTTACCCAACAGCGTGGTAATAGAATCCTATTTAAGTGACCTCATCTCTGTTGGCCTGTGTGTCTCCTCTAGCCGCCGCGCCCCAGGGTATGGTCCATACGTCCAGATGGGCCTCCTGCACTCTGCTCATATCTTTATTGGATTAAGAGGGAATCTCCAGACCCATGTAACACGCGTTTGGTATATTAGATGGATGTGGGCTTGTGTTTCTATTGGTGTGTAAAAAATGAAATGATAATTAAAGCCCCTTCGACTTACAAAGAGGATATGAGTTGAATGCAAGCAATGGAAATGATGTGATTGGATGTGATGCAAAAGTGACTGAACAGGCTCAGCAGCAGCCTCTGAATGCCAAGTTCACCCACATACAGATGTCTATCGCATCATCTCGGTTTGTGTCTGTGCGTGTGCATTTCTGTGCACGTGCATGTATTCATACTGTCTTGTCTGCCACCATTCACAACCCTGGATATAGAGATTTGACCTTTCCCAGAGGTGGTGTAACCATGGGGACGGCAGGATCACAGGAGCTAGGCTAACATACTCACACAAACATGTTCGCAAACACATACAAACACACACACACACACATACACATAGGTAGACATGAATTGACACAGAAACACTCAGCGACGCAGTCGTCTCGCACACAAGCACACATGCACACACACACATGCACCCATGCACACAGGCACACATACACACACAGAGATGCACAAAAACACACGCACACATGCACACAGAGCCAGGCAGATGCATGGATGCACAAACAGGTACATGCCTGAACGCAAACACACCGATGCATGGATAAGATATATCTTGCGCAAGTGTGTGAATTGTGGGTGCATTCGTGTGTGCGTGCGTGCATTCGTGCGTGCGTGCATTTGTGCGTGCGTGCATTCGTGCGTGCGTGCGTCTGTCTCTTGAGGACGAGGGGTTTGCTGTGGGTCAGGGTTCTCCAGGCTTGACAGTGTGAGGTGAGTCAGGTGTTAGGGCGGCGGGAACGGGGACAGCAATGTCTCCATGCCGACTGTGAGGTAACACATGCACACGCAAACAAACACAAAAATTGTCTGATTAAAAAGAATAACAGGGAAATTAAATGTGCTTGGATTTGATCTTCTCCATAACAGTTATCTTCCTTATGTTCCACATGCTTTTGTTTGTCACAGCATTTGTTTCTGACGTCTGCGTGCACGTGGTCAACTGTACATCATGTACTTGTGCTTGTGTGCACATTGCAGTTTCCACATTTTTCCATATTATATATTTTCCAATTGGTCTGATCCTCACAAGTGATAACCAATTCAAGTGAGCAAATAAAAACTAAATCTGCTAAAGCATTCAAAGGTAAAACTCTCTGTTTGTAGGTCAGTCCCGTCACGCACACACATCACAGAGCCGAACCGCTCTGACCTGGTTCAAGCTGTCGCCCGCAGCACCACCTGAGATCACATTCCTCCCCAAAGCAGAGTAGTTTAGCGTATTAGCCAGCGGTCCAAATCTTCCACTAAGCCCTCATCGGCGCTGACTCACCCCCCTCTGATCAGCACCCAGCCGCCTGCGTCACTGTCTGGTGTGATACCAGGGGTCAGAGGTCACACCGAGGGCCCCGTGTAATCTGAGGAGCAGGCGGGTTCCAGCACGCACACACACACACACACACACACACACACACACAACGAAAGCCATCTTTGTTTATTTAGTGTTAGAAACATTTTAATATTATATACAAATGGTAGAATGTATAAATATTCTAATCCAATCAAATACAATATAAAATGAAATTTTTTATTTTATATTTAAAATGATAATAAAGCTCCATAAAATCCCTCCAAATCTCATTGGAATGTCCAATGTCACTCATTGCTTTTTATTACTTTTTTGTATTCTTCAAATTACTACAAATACAATGAAGGGACTAATGTGGACAACCTTTTCTGAAAAGGGACCAGATCCAATTGGACCAGCTGTGATCTGCTAAACGGGCTGTACTGCGAGTCTTTGGGGCGATATCACATGCTCCATCTTTATGCCAAGGATCTCCACAAAGAAATAAAACAGTGTTTCTTTACCTTTCGCTTGATCCAGTCTTTTTGTTTGTGTCCAACCATCTCATTAAAGGAGAAGTCTCTCTGGAATCATTTAGTTGCAGAAGATTTATCTTTTGTCATTATAATCTAAACTCTCCCCCACCCAAATCTTCTAGAGAACACTAAACTAGGCTTTCCGTATCCCAACGCAACAAGCTCTCCTCCCGGCTCCCGCTCACGTTTCCGCCATATTTTCCCTGAACAACGAGACTCTGTTAGACACAATAACAAACAGACCACGATCAGGAGAAAGGTAAAGAGACTTTGTTTATTTCTCTGTCCATTCTATAATGTTATCATAGTTAGATTATAATCTGGGTCTGTCAGGGTGAAGGAAAGCAGAGGATGCCTATTGACCGGACACTATCGCCCCAAAGGACAGACTGCCTCCCACTTTAGCAGACGAAGGCTTTAGCATTCTCGCTCAATATTGGACTAATTTCACAAATTGTTGTCTACATTGGGGGGGGGGGGGGGGGGGGGACAGAAAGAGAGAGAGAGCACGAGAGAGAGAGAGAGAGAGAGAGAGAGAGAGAGAGAGAGAGAGAGAGAGAGAGAGAGAGAGAGAGAGAGAGAGAGAGAGAGAGTATTCTGGTATGATGGTGGGGGTGGATTGGAGGTTGAGGGCAGGAGAATGTGAGGCAGGATTGGTTGGAAGGTGGGAGGGAGGGAGAGTAGGAAAGAGGAGGGAGGGGGAGGGTAGGATAGAGGAGGGAGGGGGGAGGGTAGGATAGAGGGGGGAGGGAAGGAGGTATTCAGGGTAGGATAGAAGAGGGAGCGAGACAAGGTAGGATTGTGGGAGGGAGAGAAGGGAGGGAGAATGCATGACTGATGAGCTTGCAGGAGGAGCAGCAGTGCTGGCCCACCGGGTCAGTCCTGTCAGACGGAGACATTAACCAGGGTCAGGAGGGGCTGGTGGAGCAGACAGACAGCACCTGGCAGACCGCCTCATCTGGTTTGACCTTGTTTAATCTAATACAATATGTCTAATCTAGTTAAATGTATCCTAATCCCATCTAGTTTTATCTAAAATATTATAATCTAACATAATTGAATCTAGTATCTCATATTATCTCATCTAAGCAAGTCTATTTTAATCTAATTGTATCTAATATGATCTTATATAATCCATGAAAGGTCCTCTTCTCTGTATCATCAGAACAGGAGTATGTTTGTGTGTTTGTGTTAGTGAGCCCGGGTGAACAGTAGTGCCTCCCCTACTAGCCAGGCACTACTAGCCTTGCGCTACTAGCCAGGCACTATTAGCCTAGCACTACTAGCCTGGCGCTACTAGCCTCCCCTAGTAGCCTGGCTCCCCTGCTGCTCTGAGGATGAAGAGATACGGTAATAGAGCGGCTACAGGTCACAGGGTCACCGGGCTGAACGCACACACTGCATCATGATTCACTGTAATATCATTTTCGGTGTTGAGGGGGGGCATTTTATTTCCCTGTGTGTGTGTGTGTGTGTGCATGTATGTGTGTGCGTTTGTTTGTTTTGTGGCAACCCCAATGAGCCGGGTTCCAGGTACGAATCACACGTTTTCGCGTGTTAAGCCGCACTCGGCATTTATTGCATACAACTTAAATAATATAATCGCGGCCTCTGTGAGCCTCTAGCCGCTCGCGGACCCGAGCGCTTCTCAGCTGCATCTCGCTCCTGGTCTTCTCCCCAATGTCAGTCCTCCTGCTCCCTTTAAAATGGCTCCTCTGCCTCCGGCCAGGTGTCCCCCAATCTCGCTGATTGGGGAGAGAGTGATGCTCTTCGTCGCCACTCAGTGGGTGGCGGCGGTATACGCCGTCAATCACCCCACCTCGGACCCGCCCGGGCCGAGATTTAAGTGGCGGGATGCCACAGTTTGCATGCTTAAAGGGGTAGTTTGGAATTTTGGACATAGGGCCTGATTCCCAAGTGAGCATTGATATTCTTTATCACTGGAGACAGTTTTCAACACATTTCATTCAGTCCTTCTAGTTGCAGAGTTTGCTCGTGCTAGGCTAGCGCACGGCAACGGGCAATGCTAGCCTGCTATTAAAAACAGTCTTGCCCACTCCACAGTACACCCGAGGTAAATCAATTATAACGCCAGACTATAGATTTAAATGTCTGTGTTGATAGAATAATGTTAGAAATAAAACTAACCTTGCATCGCATGAATCATCGAGGGACTACTTTCTCAGCAGAAGCAGAATTTTACTATGTGCCGGTTAGTTTTGTAACCGAATCACGACAGAAGAACGTAAACAGAGAAGCGTGGGACAGAAGCGCAATTGAACGACTAGGCAACATGGTGGTTCAGTGTGCTTTTAGAAATTGTAGAAATAGGCTCTACAGATGGGCACCACAAAGTTTCCACCAATTTCCAGTGCGAGATCCAGAAAGGACTCAACGGTGGCTTGTTGCTGCTGGCTTGGACATCAAAACACCGGCTCGTACATATACGGTTCGTTGGATACAACAAATTCCTCATAATCGTCTTCAAAAGCAGATGCATCGCTAAGTCCTCCAAACGTGGCCTTCGTTCACTGTACTCTGCGTTTGTAGCAATGACAGCGGCAGGTAAAAAAACTAGAGCCGGTAACCAAGGTATCAGTCCGCCGCTGCCGTAGCCTACTACCAGGAATATAACACTGCTGCTGAGACCCAGCAATTCCCTCAAAAAGCAATGCAATGCAAGGTTGGTTTTATTTCTAACATTATTCTATCAACAGACATTTAAATTTATAGTCTGTCATTATAATTGATTTACCTCGGGTGTACTGTGGAGTGGGTAACACTGTTTTTAATAGCAGGCTAGCATTGCCCGTTGACATGCGCTAGCCTAGCACAAGCGAACTCTGCAACTAGAAGGACTGAATGAAATGTGTTGAAAACTGTCTCCAGTGATAAAGAATACCAAAGCTCACTTGGGAATCAGGCCCTATGTCCAAAATTCCGAACTACCCCTTTAACATGCACATGTTATTGTGCTGTGGTGACCAAACATCTCCAACATCTCAGATCTTCAGATTCGTTGTCCCTCGGCTTCGCAGTGTGACCTAAAGCCTTCACAGTACAGGAAGAGACCCCTGGAACCCACGGACACCAAGAACAGGATGTCATCATGAACAGCTTCCTCCATGGAGCTATGTCCATCATGTGTTGACCCTACAGAGAGCGATCGGGAGGGGAGGGGGGGCTGGGGTCAGGCACCATGCTGAGCCCTCTGCATGTGACAGTGGTGTCAATGAGGGGGTGGGAGATGGATGGTCTGCATGGTGTGTATGTGCGTGTGTGTGTGGTTTTGTGGAGTTTGTGTTATATTGCCGGTGACCATGTGACTGAGCCCTGGTTGGTGGAAGCTCTGTCAGTGGAGTGACAATGAGGAGGGAGTAGAAAGGAGATGAACAGAACACAAGGTTCCTCATCTCATGTATCAGTCTACCAGTCCTGTCTGTAACCACGGCCGGGGGAGTGCAGACCAGGCTGTGGCTCTGGCAAGGATGTGCGTCTGTCTCCTAGGATGTAACTCTATCTGCTAGGATGTAAGTCTGTCTCCTAGGATGTGAGTCTGTCTCCTAGGACCTAAGTCTGTCTCCTAGGATGTAAGTCTGTCTCCTAGGATGTGAGTCTGTCTCCTAGGATGTAAGTCGGTCTCCTAGGATGTAAGCCTGTCTCTTAGGATGTAAGTCTGTCTCCCCCCGACCCCCACCCCTCTTGCCCTAACCCCCACCCCTTTACAAGTGGAGCCTCTTATTTACTGTGTCTTTACCTTTCCTCACCATCCCTCCCTCCATCCCTCCATCCATCTACCCCTCTATCCATCCATCTGTCTTGGTTCAGGGAGTCATAGTTGATTTTATATCTGTTTCTCCATCACATGAAATGTTGCTGAACCCATCTCCCAACACACCATACCCCCCCCCCCCCCCCCCCCCCCCACACACACACACACACACACACACACGCATGCACACACATACCCTCCAGTTCAGTGCGGCGTATGGTGTGTATAGGTCCGGTCCATAAATAGACATGGAAAAGTGGAGAAGCTTGTGAGTGAAGGCGGCCATGTCCATTGCTGCTGTCGTGAGTTATTATGTTTGTTTGTGTGTGTGGGTGTGTCTCTGCACACATGAATGAACGCTGACACACGCACAGGCATGCGCACGCACACACATTCACACGCACACACACACACACACACACACACACACACACACACACACACACACACACACACACACACACACACTCACTTTCTGCGCGCTGCGAGAATAATGACTAATGGAACTTATCAATTCCTATCTTCCGTTTTGCCTAAATGTGGATATAGCCCAGATGGAGCCGATTAGGAGGACTCTCTCAAAGCCCTTGATAAAGCGGCATCAATGAGACGTCGTATTACGCGTCTGTTGCTCTCCATGGGACTGAGAGTGTCCCACCAGGGGAGGGGGGGGAATGCCTTTCTGATTGAATGCCTTTCTGATTGTTGTCAATACTTTGATCGGCATTGATCAAAGGGACAGAGATCGAACGCGACCCCCGGTGGGCGCGGAGGACGCGGCGCGTAAAAAGGGGGCGGGACAGAAGTTGATTCGGCTTAATTTTACGTAAATGTCGGCGTTGTTTACAACATGGTAATGGCGGGTTGAGGAGACACACAGTAGTTCTGGTGAACTAGTGTTATATTGAATGTATCGTTTTATGTAAGCAGTTCCCATCGGCTGAACTTCACTCTCCTTTAGCATCCGGTGGGGGTGGGTGGGGGGGGGGCATCGGCATCGGCTCGCGCAGTCAGCCGCGGTCGTTGCGGAGCCTCCCGCACATCACATATCCTCCCGCCGCTCGCCCCACTGACGGCGCTCCTTCTGGGGATCAGACGCGCTGGAGATGACGCTGTGAACCGCACGGTCACTGCTTCACGTCCTTCTGGTGTTTCCTTTATTTTTTTTATCTTCACTTCTCGCAACGAGGAAAAGGAAGAGAACCGCGTGAGAGAACTCCTTGCGCCGCAAGTTGTTCGGCGAGTCGGCCGCACTGGAGGCAGGACGCGATGGCGGTCCCGGTGAAGAAAGCGTTCACTCTCTTGGTGATCACCGTGGCAAGTGAGTAATCCTTCTTTAAATCCCCCTGAACCACCTGGGGACGGGACAGTAGTCTGTATGGGGCCGCTGGGGGGGGGGGGGGGGGGCAGGGGTGAGGCTGACTGAGACAGTCCATCTCTCCGTCACCCCCCGTCTCAAGCTCAGCTCTGATCACATAAACATGTGCTCCTACTCTGCACAGGGATTTATTAAACGTTTGTCAGATATCTGTGATATCCCAGGAGGATGTGTTGACGGAAGCCCCCTGCTGTGGTAATAGGCTATCGTTACGCTGCAAACCCAACGGCTGATAGTATTGTGCATGGTGTAGCCTGATGTTAGATAACGCTCCATACCATGGACTGCAATCGGGGACAAGACCTAGCACGTGATTCCAGCCCGGCTCAGCACGGTTAAATTAACTAACGCGCTCCTTCTGAACCACAGAGCAGACCCACGCGTGAACGATGCGCTCGAGTTTCTGTCACTTGCACACCACTCGGCCGTTCCTGCATTGTGGTCGTTTGTGATTTCTGGATACTGAGGCTTCCTGACCAAACGTGAACACATCAGACCAGTGGTTCCGCCTGCTGAGTCTCATTAAGCGCCACGTGTACTGTGGGCGGCAGGGAACGTCAATCGAATGAACCCAACTGACTAATGTCCTTCTTAATGAGGCTGGATAGTGTATATCAAACCCATGTATTGATCCGGAGAATGCCCCTGCTGCTGAAATAAGATCTGGCTGCATCCGAATACTTAGTACATACTATTTCTGTCCAGTGTCTACTACTTGACCATACTACACTTGACTGTGTAGTACGGTCGACAGCTATGCGTAGAACGCTTCCGATCATCGCCGGAAGTTACCTGTTTTCCGTCTTGTCATCGTTGCTATTAAATTAAAAATGTCTCTTTTTACTTAATTACTTACTATACTATTTTACTCTTTTTAATGTCTTTTTTTCGCCGCTTTCTACGACGTCTTTCTGGTGGTGACGAGTCAGCCATCTCTTCTTCGTTCGTTACTAGACTCCTGTTGCATTGTGGGATAGCGTAGTGAAGTCCGTGGTTTACTTTGGCGGTAGTACGCATTCGGAAACGTCTTCCGTACTACAGAATGCATACTGAGTATTCGGACGCGCTATATTTTTTGCGTACTAAAAAATGCATACTATATAGTATGCAAGTATGAGTATTCGGATTCAGCCCTAGTGTCTACCGATGCATTTGAAGGTAACTCTATATCACGACGTGTGACTGGGGGACCGCCAGTCCAGACTGGGAGTCCCAGAGAAGGAACTCTCCATGGTGCTGGAAGGCTGAGTGAGCAGTATGTGTGGAGTAGAACCCCCCAACGTCATCACCCATTCTTGCATTATTCTTAATGATCGATTTGCAGCACTTTGAACAGTTGACATCAACACACAAACTGGTGGACATAAAATAATCTGCAAATCCTGTTATGTAAAAAGTAAAAACAGATTTTGTTATTCAGAATATTTGGGATTTCATTACAAAAACAGCAATTTAAATGAAGAGACATTCTGTTTATTTGTATTATAGATTTATATTAATTGTATAGTATTTAAATCTAACATACTAAGTATAACACTTTGATTGAGTTTGCTTTTTTAATTCCTTCTGTGTCATCTTCCTTCCTCCCTCCCTTCCCTATTCTCTTCCTCCCTCCCTTTCCTATTCTATTCCTCCCTCCCTTCCCTATTCTCTCCCTTCCTCCCTCCCTTCCCTATTCTCTCCCTCGCTCCCTTCCGCCCTCCCTTCCCTATTCTCTCCCTCCCTCCCTTACCTATTCTCTCCCTCCCTCTGTTCCCGGTGTCCTTTGTACCTATGGGGGTCCCACCTGTGGTGGTCCCCACCTGTCCCCACCTGTGGAGGCAGCAGGGTGGAGGTGGTGGAGAAGGTGTCTTCAGCCTTATCAGAGCTCACCAGGCTGGTCTTACCCATCTGTATCTAAACCCCTACCCAGAGAGCCCTGCCCCTGCTCATGGGGTCTCTACCCCCCCCCCCCCTCCCCTCACGCTCCCCCACCCTGATCTCAGGCTCCCAGGTTCTGCTTCACCCTGGAACTTTGGCTTCTTTAATTCTTTCTTTTACTTCGGGTGGGGCTCTCTCTCTCTCTCTCTCTCTCTCTCTCTCTCTCTCTCTCTCTCTCTCTCTCTCTCTCTCTCTCTCTCTCTCTCTCTCTCTCTCTCTCTCTCTCTATTCAAACCCCCTCCTCAGTAGCACACACTATACTGACAACCTGGATGACATTTTTTGCCCATTGGATGCTGGTGCCAGCCAATGGGAAAGGAGAACAGAGATCATACGCTAACCTTATTTGACTAGTATGCGATCTTGGTGTCCCCACTACCTCTTCTGTTTATTATTTTTATTTTCATTGTAGCTCCTGGGAAATGCTAATTCCCATAATTAGCGGTCTTCGCTGCACAGGCTGGTTCTTTCCTTGTGATGTGTCACAATGTGAGAACAGTCTCCTCCTCTCTCTCTTGTCAGGGGTCCAGTGATCGCCCGTTCAGCAGGCTTGGCAGGAGTTCAGCAGCCTCAACAGTCACTGATTGGTCACCGTGGCGACGGCACTAGGTCTGATTGTTGTTAGCGGTGGAATCATGGTGTCCGTAGGGGATTCGGTCTGTTCCGCTGCGCATGATTCATGAAGATTCAAAGATGTGTACATGGTGTAAAAGAGAGAGAGAGAGAGAGAGAGAGAGAGAGAGAGAGAGAGAGAGAGAGAGAGAGAGAGAGAGAGAGAGAGAGAGAGAGAGAGAGAGAGAGAGAGAGAGAGAGAGAGAGAGAGAGAGAGGTGGAAAAGGGAGTGGGGCTGTTTGTGGTCATGGTTACATACATTATCTTCTCAGTTCTCTTGAGATCTGACCTTTGACTCCCTCTGCGATGAGACTGAGGGTTATGGAAGGTGTCCCCAGCTGTGGCTGTTGGGATGCACGTTGGTTGTTTCTGTAGCAACGTCAGGACTATTGCTATTCCAGATGGCAAGGCATTGAATAATTTATTTTGTCAGCCTATCTCTGCTTGCAGAACAAAACAAAACGCGTCCACCATCGACGGCCATAGACATCCGTCTGTCCATTTGTCCGTTTTCCCTCCATCCTTTCATTCAATCGTTATCCATGCATCCATCTTCCATCCATCCCTCCCTCTGCCTGTCCCTCTATCCACACCCTGCCACAGTACTTATATATATATTTATATATATATATATATATATATATAATACGATATAACCAGGTCTTAATATGTCTGTGGTTGAGGAAGAGGATCACCTTTGATTGTGATGCAGACTCCTGAAGTAAATGGCCTTTTTATTTTAGCTCAAATGAATTATTGAGATTGGGATAGTGCAAAAGGCAGCATGTCTGTGTACGTGTATGTGTATGAGTGTGTGCATGTGTGTCTTTGTTTGTGTGTGTGTGTGCGTGTGTGTGTGTGTCCGTGTGTGTGTGTGTGTATGAGCGTGTGCATGTCTGTGTGTGTGTATGTGTGTGTATGTGTGTGCATGTCTGTGTGTGTGTGTGTGTGAGAGGAGGTATCCTACTGAGCCCTTGTCTCAGGTGATCTGTCTAAGCTTACATCAGACTCGTAGACATCCCATTATCCTTGCGGTTACCTCTGTACGTCGCAATGCAGCGCTGTGTCTCTAAACACGCAACCTATCCCTTTAGGACCAGTCTTAAACATAAAGGCTGATCTCATCCTACCGATGACGACTGGAGGAGTCTGTCATTAATGGGCCAATAGCTGCTCCTCTCATGCAGCCTCTCCATCTGGAACACAACATCTAGAATCCAACATGCTAGCGGCCAGCAGTAGTAGAACTAGCAGGATACACAGAGCTAGGCTACCATAGCCACCATTTAAAAGCTGGCGTACCCCTTTTGAAAACGGCTTAGAATAAAAGATTTATTCAAAAAGAATGTCATCTGATCAAGAAGCCTGTACAGTCTTGTCAACATGCATGTGGCGTGTCTGTCCAAGTCTTTGTGTTTGTGTGTCTGTGTGTGTGTGTGTTTGTCTGTTTATGTGTGTTTGTGTGTTTTCCAATGCTGTTCAGCATTATGTTCAACTGATGGCAATGCATTCTACTCCCCTGGTCGCCTGCATTAGTATAAGTGAGGGCATGTTTGCATGTTAGATGCTTGATGGGTACATTAGCATAGTCCCACACAGACACACACACACACGCACGCACGCACGCACGCACGCACGCACGCACGCACGCACGCACGCACGCACGCACGCACGCACGCACGCACGCACGCACGCACGCACGCACGCACGCACGCACGCACGCACGCACGCACGCACGCGCAATTGTAAAATCGTTTTTTGTAAAACTTTTTTTAGATGGCAGGTTAAAGTTTAAAAGTGTATCAGAATCGAATTGGATCACAATCTGTGTGTGGCTATATTTGATTCAAACTGTGTGGGCGTGTATATGCGTGTGCGTGTGTGTGTGTATCACGGCCGTGTGTGTGTATCCCGGCTGCATGTGTGTATCACGGCTGTGTGTCTGTACCCCCCAGCGGCCCTGGGCTCAGATGTGGAGGAGCGTCTGGTGAACCGCCTCCTGTCTCCTGACCGCTACAACAAGCTGATCAGACCGGCCGTAAACAAGAGCCAGCAGGTCACCATCTACATCCGCGCCTCTCTCGCCCAGCTCATCAGCGTGGTGAGAGACACACACACGCACGCACTCACGCATTCATGCACACACACACCTGCGCGTACTTACACACGCACACACACGCACACACAAACACTTAGCTACTTCTGTTAACACAAAGGTGTTTAACTCTCATCCCCTTCAGAATGAGAGAGAACAGATCATGACGACCAACTGCTGGCTTTCTCAGGTGAGTCGACGAGACATTTCCTGCTGTGCCTCTCCTATTGCCTTGTTGTTGTTTACTTTTCTTGCTGTTATTATTGCTGTTGTTTGTGGTGGGACTGGGATGTATATAAAAAATTAAATAAAAATTGGCCACAACATCCGTACAGTGAAGCAAAATCAGGTGCACACAAACGCATCTGCAATCTACAAAAAGAGCCAAGCCATGCATGCTAATGCTACGCAGATGTATGTTGGCAAGGCCTTCACGGGCCAGTACAGCCCACTGCCCAGTTCACCCCCAGGTGGCAGGTTGCCATGTCAGCTCGCTGCACATTGGAGATGTGCAGCTAGCCATACAGAAACACACATATGGACACATATCTGCTGAATTGCTTATTTACTTTCTTGCTTCACTGCCTTCCTGCTGACTGACTGGATTACATCAGATATCCTCATCTGGGTTTCTTTCTCATGCCCCCCAAGATCTTAACTCTAACTGAACAATAGATTCACATGAACAATTGACAGAATAATATTAACGACAATTTACATGAACAAATTACATAAATGAACCACATTAACTGGTTGCTGCATAAGCTTACATACTATATACTGTATATATAGATATAGCCTGACTACAGGCTGATGTTGTGTTCCTGTAGATATGGCACCACTACAGGTTTATGTTGGCTTACTGTAGACATGGCATGGCTACAGGTTGATGTTGTGTTACTGTAGATATGGCACGACTACAGGCTGATGTGGGAACCAGATGAGTACCAAGGCATCAAGAAAATCCGTCTTCCGGCACAACACATTTGGCTTCCAGACATCGTCCTCTACAACAAGTATGTGATAAAACACACACACACACACACACACACACACACACACACACACACACACACACACACACACACACACACACACACACACACACACACGCACACGCACACACTATCACTTGTGATAATGAACCCAAATCCTTTGCTGGCATTTGGCAGAGGTGCTCAGACGCTCTAAATCACGTAGAGGGTGAGTGGACAGACTCAGCAGTGAGACTGTAGCCACAAACTGACCGTTCACATCCCAGTGGATCAACCCTGAGCTCAGCAGAGGCCAGGGAGAACAGTGAGACTGCCACGCTACGATCCAGACCACAGGTGGAGAAGGCTCTGACTGTACGCAGGAAAGAGGGAGACAGAGAGAGATCAAATGGATCTGGAGATGAAGGAATTTGCAAGAGATATCAGAGAAGTGTGTGTGTGGTTTTAGTGTGTGGGTGTATATGTGTTTGTGTGTCTGAGTGTGTGTGTGTGTGTGTATAGTATATGTGTGTATTGTGTGTGTGTGTGTCTGTGTACAGTAAATGTGTGTAGTGTGTTTGTGTGTATATGTGCATGTGTTGAGTGTGTGTGTGTGTGTGTGTGTGTGTGTATACGTGTGTGTGTGTATACGTTTGTGTGTGTGTGTGTGTGTGTGTGTGTGTGTGTGGAGTGTGTGTATGTGTGTGTGGAGTTTGTTTGTATAGTTGCGTGCAGATTGATTTATAAACACACACAGGCTTCTGTATTATTGTTTGGGTTAATGCATGTCATATATTAGAGTGCTGTCTACCTTTTGTTGAACACACTTTTTTATTTGGAATTTCTGGAATTAGTGAGAGGGATCGATGGTGACCCTGGCCGACACACACACCCTCTGATATGACCCACAGCCCCGGCCTGTTCCCTTTCCCCTCTTACTTAGATTGAAGGATTTAAGTCACTTTTATCTAATCTGATTATTAAATTGACTTAGGTATAGCGATTCTACCTCAACACATATTTGGACTTAAACATTGACATTGACAGTCCATCCATATTGAGGACAAACATGTATAGTGTAAAAATGGACATGAAGTCAGGGTTCAGGAATACCGATAAAGATTTGAAAATAAATTGAAAGGTTCAAAACTAAAATTTAGACAGAGCTGTGCAGCTCTCCACAATTATAGCGACAACAGAGCTGATGCAGTCACAGCTGGAGCAAGAGGGGAAGTTTGTGAAACCCATTTTCACACAGGAGGCATAGTCACAGGGACTAAATGGTTAATTGAACTCAATCGATATTTCCCTATCCATAAGGGGAAGAGATGATATACACAGACGGACAGCTCTGTCCGTCCTGTGTAACTTTCCTATCGTTCCCTGCCCTTCTAAGTATTTGGACGGGTTTGCCCTGGTGGACGATGGTTTACTCTGTGGTGGAGTGAACCTACAGCGAGGAGACAACCTTTAGAATGAGCAGAACCTTTAACTGTTTAGCGCAGGGCACATGAGCTAAAACAGCCTCTAGATCAAGACCTACATGAGAGGCTTCATGACTTCTTCAGAGAGCTAAAGACCTCTAGGTGTAGTCCGGGGTTGTAGGGGAGGGGTGGGTGGTGGTGAGACGACGGTAGGCATTGCTCCGTGTAGCAGTCAGTGCAGCCAAGGCCAGGTGCATTAGAGAGTGCGTGTGACCGGCTGTATTCTGCAGCCGCTCCATAATTGATGGTGTGTGGATGTATAATGCATCATCTGCCGCTCTGGTGAGGAGAAGAAGAAAAAAATAAGAAAGAAAAACATAAAAGTCTAATCTCAGCAGATTTGGGGTCGGTTGGCTGGCGGAAGACATGGGGGGGGGGGGGCCCTCTGGGTCCTCTCCTGGATCCGGCCTTTGGATCGGCTTTTTATCTTATTTTATTTGATCTGGAAAATAAATGGGGCAACAAATCAACCAAAATTCTCAAATTAAAACTCTAAAAACATCATCAGTTATTTCTGTCATGTGAAGCACCGACGTTGGTTTAGCAAAGTGCTTCATAATTAAAGCCTGACTTACGGTACTTACTCCAAATGTGACAACGTTGGAGGTGTCTGAGTATGAATATTGAAACCGGATGTAAGGGTAGGGTTTGTTTGGTACCTCTTTAATCGATGGCGCGCTAAACCTTGCTCTACCTTCTGTTAAATATGGCCAAGCTATGCAAAAATTCAATTATCCAAATGATCAAACAATTCAAACAATCAGAACACGCTTCAGAGTAGCTCAGATTTGGTAAGCCTTTTAAGTACATACCATTTAGGTCATGGTTCTCACCAAGCAGTCAATGGGGAAGATATGCTGACTTTAACCACTCAAAAGGTGAACAAATCAAAGTTGTTAGTTGGTACACTTTAAAGAAACAGGTATCCAAAAAGTAATGTTTCACGTTGACCACAGGAGGTCCTATAACTCTGAGTAAAAGTCAAACGATCAGCGCCATTATTCAATCACAGTCCACTTAAAAATGGCCCAGGGACTTGAAACCTAGCATGATTGCTACTGTTTTCTCTTATTAGCGTTCCTAGGAATATCAATGTTAGCATGCTTATGGAAAATAGTTTATACGATGAGTTGGCTCGTGCAACCACACAGTTTCTTCAGAAAATTCATATTTTGACATTAAAGTTTCCGACAGAAATTCCTTTGATTGTTCAAAAATACAAAAGGTTTTTGAGGGTTTAAATCAATTCAGGTTGTGTGCATTTTTCTGTATTTTGTCAGCAGTACTTGACTCTGATTCCTCCTTTCTCCTGGTGTTCCCCCCCAGCGCTGACGGGAACTACGAGGTATCCTTCTACTGCAATGCCGTGGTCTCCTACAACGGGGAGGTTAGCTGGCTGCCGCCCGCCATCTACAAGTCAGCCTGCAAGATTGAGGTGCGCGACTTCCCCTTCGACCAGCAAAACTGCACGCTCAAGTTCCGCTCGTGGACCTACGACCACACGGAGATCGACCTCATGCTGGAGAGCGACTTCGCCAACCTGGACGACTTCAAGCCCAGCGGCGAGTGGGACATCATTTCGCTGCCGGGCCGCAAGAACGAGGACCCCCAGGACATCACCTACCTGGACATCACCTACGACTTCATCATCAAGCGCAAGCCGCTCTTCTACACCATCAACCTAATCATCCCCTGCGTGCTCATCACCTCGCTGGCCATCCTGGTTTTCTACCTGCCGTCCGACTGCGGGGAAAAAATCACGCTGTGCATCTCCGTGCTGCTGGCGCTCACCGTGTTCCTGCTGCTGATCTCCAAGATCGTCCCGCCCACCTCCCTGGCAGTGCCGCTGATAGGGAAGTACCTGATGTTCACCATGGTGCTGGTCACCTTCTCCATCGTCACCAGCGTGTGCGTGCTCAACGTGCACCACCGCTCCCCCAGCACCCACAGCATGCCCGTGTGGGTCAAGCGCATCTTCATCCACAGCCTGCCCTACTTCCTGTTCATGCGGCGGCCCGGCAGCTCCAACATCCGGGAGCGCTTCCGCAAGAAGCACCAGCAGCAGACCTTCTCGGGGGAGCCGCGGAAGAACCAGCGGGGGGGCGGGGCCGGAGGCGGGGGCGGGGGCCTGGTGTCGGACGCCGCCTCCTCCTTCTATGTCAACGAGGAGTCGGCCAAGCGCTTCGGCTGGCGGGTCAACAACCTGTCGGAGAGCAGCGAAGTCCGCCAGCGCACCACGCTGCGGTGCAACATGGACATGGAGGAGGCGGTGGACGGCGTGCGCTACATCGCCGACAAGATGAAGAGCGAGGACGACGATGAAGGGGTGCGTGGGGGATGGGGGTGTCTATGGGGGGGGGTGTCTGTGGGGGAGGAGGGGGAGGTGTCTGTGGGGGAGGAGGGGGTCTGTGAGGGAGGGGGGGGGCTGTGGGAGAGGGGGGGCGGCTTTGGGAGGGGGGGGGTGTTTCTGGGGGAAGTATCTGGGGGTGGTAATATGGGTGTGCATGCAGGCATGGAGTTGTGTTGATGCATGCTTGTAGATTTTGCCGCTCAAGTCAAAGTACGTCCCTGTCACACACGTCAACGTGGGTCTGTGGTGAGACAAAACCAGAGGGGACGGCTCCTCATCGTAAACCTACGGTGTCGTATTAACATCAAATCGCGTGAGAAAAGCCCATTGAGAAATTTTCTAGGCGTTAAGTCTGTCTTTATTTGTCTTTTGTTTTCCAAGAACAAGACTCGGTATTGTCTGTTGTTTTGATTCTCTTCTTCTTCTTCATTTCCAGTAGCTTAGTGAGTGGAATCAGCAACAAATTTGATCTTTGCAAATAGCAATGATGTCTGTGTTTTTTGTATATAAAGCGGGGAAGTGAGATCCAGTCACAAGTGAACACTTCAGACAAATGTGGAAACGCATCCTTATGGTGTGAGCTGATGTACTTAGAGATCACCAGAGACACAGGTCAATGCCAGGTGTGAATAGGGCCTACCACTGGTCCCTCTCTGCACTGAGCTCACAGTCTTTATGTTAGGTTTAGGGTTAGATTAGGTTAAAGGCATTTGAAGAAGAATTGTGGACATGGCAGTAAATTCCTCCAATAATATTTTCATCCAATCAATCAACCAATGTGTCAGATGCTCCTGTAACTTAAAACACAGAAACAGAAGGAGCTGATTGTGACCTGTAGGTCCAAAACAGCCTGTTTATGTTTCTACGCGCGGATGTGTGTCCATGGCTATAAGTATTTGCATGACTGCACGGTCAAGTTATGTTTATGAATCGACCGATTTAAAACGGTGTGTTTTCTCTTTGTTTCACGTGACTGGCAATGTCGCTAGAGACACACGAATTAAAGCTTTATTGTTACTGAAGGTATTGCTAGGCTGTAGCAGAACAGCATTGGTTTTATGTCGGGGGGTAGATAGACTATGGTGTGTTGCGTTTCCCATCCTTGATGGACGCCCATGACCCCATCAGTGTGACTCAAGTGGAATTGATTGGCTGTGAAACCTTTATCAACCCCAAACCCCAGAACACCTTTATCAACACCAGACCCAACAATAACCTTTATCAACCCCAACACCAACCTTTATTAACCGCCAACACCAAACTTTATCAACTCCAGACCCAACACCAGCCTTTATCAACCCTAGACCCAACACCAACCTTTATCAACCCCAACACCAATCTTTATCAACCCCAAACCAGACACCAACCTTTATCAACACCAGATCAACACCAACCGTTATCAACCCCAAACCCAACTCCAACCTTTATCAATCCCAACACCAACCTTTATCAACCCCAACACAAACCTTTATCAACCCCAAACCCAACATCAACCTTTATCAACACCAGACCCAACACCAATTCTGATCAACACCAAAATAGTTTTCCTTTGAACCAATATAATAGCATCATTATTATTTATATTGATTCATATTGTAGTGGCCAATGTTCTAGAGGTTCTGGGTTCAAAACCCAACGTCCGCAGTCACCCTCCAGCGAGAGGAGCAGGTGACCCTACCTGGTCCTTCATGGCATCAGTCACTATAGAAAAAAACCTCTTCTACATCCGTGAATCAATCAATAAATCAATCAATAAATGAATCAACACTAACGTTGCTCTCCTCCTGCTCCAGATCATCGAGGACTGGAAGTACGTAGCCATGGTGGTGGACCGCCTCTTCCTGTGGATCTTCGTGCTGGTGTGCGTGACGGGCACCATGGGCCTCTTCATGCAGCCCCTCTTCCAGAGCTACAACGCACCCACCCCAGACGACCTGGAGATGAACTGAAGGCTCCCCACACACAGCCCCCCCCCCACACACACCTCCACCCAGACACAGCCCCCCCACACACCCAGCCCCTCCCTCTTCTCGTCTTTTTTTAACGTGGTACCTGAAAATAAAAGTGCTTTAAGAATAACACACACAGACTGCTCGGGACAGCAGGGATATGAACAGTTTCACACTCTGTCACCGTTATGCAATAGGAAACGACCCCCCCGCCCCCATCCGGCTCTGATTCTCCGCGTCGGTAAATCCTCCGTATCCTCTAACCTTCTCCCTCTCAGACTGTTCATGTGTGTGGGGCCAAAGTCCTTTCATTTTGTTTTAGAGTTTAAGTTTGAAGTGGAAACAATGATTAATGGGTTAGTGCCGACATAAGTGTTTAATCTTTTGGTATCTTTTTTTCCTCTCACTGGTTTTTACGTTCTTAATGGAATTGTTGTCCTAGTTTTGTTTTAGATGAGTATCGCCTTACCTAATCTTCGACTCAGAGGTAACTAGCCAGGAACCACTCAGGACTATCCACTCTCTCTCTCTCTTTCTCTCTCTCTCTCTCTCTCTCTCTCTCTCTCTCTCTCTCTCTCTCTCTCTCTCTCTCTCTCTCTCTCTCTCTCCTCCACTCAGCCTGCTCTCCACGGCTGATGGTACGGCCGCCCTACAAGGACATAAGAGGGAACCTGTTCTGTGTTTTTTGGCCTTTTTCAGCTCTTTAAGCAAACTTAAAAAGGGCATTAGGACGACTACGAGAGAACGGGTAGACACATGGGACCCCACGCAAACACACGCATCAACCACACCCTCGTGCCAACAAATGCACGCACCCCGGACTGGCCAAGCAAACGCACACACCACGCCCAGCAGGGCACGGTGACGCAAACGCACACACCAAGCCCAGCAGGACATCACATGGCCTCCCTCGGTGAGAAGGGGTATGGTCCCTGACCAAAGAGGAGGACGAACAGACCTCTTGCCAAAAGTAACAGCACAGCCCCCACCCCCCAAACCTGTCTACCGTTCTCGGTCAGGAAGTGATGAGGAAAGGCAGCAGACAGCTTACGGCACCGCCTTCGGTGAACCATTCACTCGACTTGAGTTTTCTTTAGCCTCGACCCTCTACTGTACCCATACCCCCCCTCCCACACTCTGCTGTGGGTCACTCTGAAGCAGCTCAGAACCACATTCAACTGGTGAAGTTATTAGATAATAAATATCAACACAAGATGGCAGTGGGGACTTTGTTTTATCCCTGTGTCTCCAGACAGCCCCGTAGGCTTGTTGGTGTCATTGAAGACTGTCTGCTCCGTCACTGTAAGTTAGCTGAGTATTTCACATATACTGTATTTACTGAGTCTCTTCACATGTGTCTTTCCCATTGTGTGCTTTTTGAACATCCTGGTCTCTTCTCAAACAGTTGGACAGGCTGAGATCCTGCCTGTGTTATGTTGTTGTATTTTGTTGAAGCAGGCATTATAACTTCTCATGGCTTTGTCTTCCCTCACTCTCCTGTCATCACTGCGATCCGTTATAGCCAAGAGGGTGTTGGTCCATTTACCCTCCCAGAGCAATGGGACTGCATCGATAAGCCATTCATTCTTTCTTTGGTCTGATTACTTTCGGGTGGTGTTCAGATAACCGGTAGAAATGCTGCTCTTGTCTTGCTGAAGGATCAATAAAGGGAATTGAAAAGGAAAGCAGGTGTTTTGAATTGCCTCGAAATGAAATGGTTTTCTCAAAGTCTGCAGTGAAAACAAATATGAAAAATGTCCTTTTAGGAGAATTAGATTGACAAAAGTTGTTTAGGCCAAAAGCACAAGGTGTGCAATGCTTTTAGGGCGTTAATTATACTTTAGCTGAAATCACACACACACACACACACACACTCAAAATGTTATTGGGCTCTCTTTAGATCCTTTTTGATCCATTTAAACCAATATAGAAATGATGTGATGGAAAACACCATCCATGGTTCTGACCTTTGAATCACAGAATTCCACCTATAAAAAGTGGTTCGGCTATTTGGGAGTGATTCATGCAGAACTGAGCAGATTCCAAGTTTCTGGAGCGCATAGCCCTCGGGGGATGTTGTGTCTCTTTAAATCGTCTTCTGCCTAGTGAGGTTGAATGTTAGTCAGAGTTTAAGTCCTGTTGATGAGCTCCTCTGTCCCACAGAAGTAATGGGGGTGGACGAGGGAGCTCTGGTCTGTTCATCTCAAACTGCTCCGGATCAACGGCCAGCCAATGTGCAGATAGCAACGAGGGCTTCTGGGAGAGCGGTTCACACAAATACTTAGTGCCATCTCCTCCCCTATAGCCTGATCATTATTTATTTTACTTCAAACACACAAACACACACGCGCACAGGCACGCACGCACGCACCCACCCACACAAACACACACACACACACACACACACACACACACACACACACACACACACACACACACACACACACACACACACACACACACACACACACACACACACACACACACACACACACCTCACAGTAAGTCTGTGCCATAACCCTACTGGTAGAGTGGCAACCATTGAGTGTGTTCATTTAGTTTAGCGGCCATAGCTTGGGGTCCCAGTGCAGCGCAGTCTGCAACCAAAAATCAGCATATTTGAGGTGTCATCAATTATAAACATTTGACATCTGCATCGATTTCATTCAACAGAGTGGCTAGGCTGGTTTTGAGTGGAGATGTATGTGTGTGCGAGTGTGTGTGTGTGTGTGTGTGTGTATGTGTATGTGTGTGTGTCTGTGTTTGTGTGTGTGTGTGTATTAGTCTGGGTGTAGATATACAGGGGAAGGGTTGATGACAGTAGATAGCACATTCGCACTATTGATTGATTTTAAACGTCCCATAAACTGTTCACGCAAATATTTGATGAGCAATTCCATTTCCATCTGTTTTCTTCCCCCCTTCCTTTTCGTAACGAGATTCAGATCCTGTCAGCGACATTGTTATCATCTAGAAACGATACCTATGAGAAAATACCGCTGGACATGAAACTTTGACCTTTGGGTCAACACATCCCGCTGGGGTCCAGGGGCTGGGGGTCCAGGAACTGGGGTCCAGGGAACGGGGGTCTAGGGGCCGGGGGTCCAGGGGGTCCAGGGGCTTGGGGCCCTGGGGGATCAGGACCAAAGCAGACAGAGCATCGAGACTGTGGTCCCGGACACCGGGGGGCTCTGGGCCCTGGCCGTCCCACAACGGAATCAGCCACCTGAATCGGCTGTCTCCCCCACCCTGTCCCCCCCACCCTGTCCCCCCACCCCACCCTGTCCCCCCCACTTTGTCCTCCCACCCCACCCTGTCCCCCCCACCCTGTCCCCCCCACTCTGTCCCCCCACCCTGTCTGTCCCCACAACCCACTCTGTCCCCACAACCCACTCTGTCCCCCCACCCACTCTGTCCCCCCCACCCTGTCTGTCCCCCCACCCCTGTCCCCCCACCCTGTCTGTCCCCACAACCCACTCTGTCCCCCCACCCACTCTGTCCCCCCCACCCTGTCTGTCCCCCCACCCTGTCCCCCCACCACCCTGCCCCCCCATCCTGTCTGAGGTCAAGATGGAGATGGAGGTCAAGTCTATTTTCGAAAAAATGTAGGGGGATATATGAGTCGAATGGTATGACCCAAGATACGTCAGACAGAGAAAGCGCGCATATTCAACGGTACCCGCCTTGTCATTGGTTTACCCAGGTGCCATTCCAACACCATTGCTACCTCTCATTGGCTGAATCTTTGAGAAAGTTGTAGACTCAATCAATGGAAGTCGCGGGGAGACGGAGCTCTGTTCGTTTGTATATTTTATTTACGTGACCATATGTTTGGTTAATGTTAAAAAAACAGTTCTTCTTGTTTTGGGGAACCAGTTCTTGTCGTTCACGTTCGGGATTCGTTCGTTGTAACGAATCAGTCGCGACCGACGCATCCCTAGTGTGTGTGTGTGTGTGTGTGTGTGTGTGTGTGTGTGTGTGTGTGTGTGGTGTGTGTGTGTGTGTGTGTGTGTGTGTGTGTGTGTGTGTGTGTGTGTGTGTGTGTGTGTGTCTGTTGGGGGGCTTCCAGACAATTTACAGGACCTATTTTCCCCTCCATATCCTCCCTGGTGCTCCCTCAGGATTTATATCAGCCCGGTCGGCCGCCCGTTGATATTTATTAACTGCATCACAGCAGTATGGATTATGTTCCTAGCCTGTGTTCAGAAGGCCATCGATACAGCATTTCCCCTGTGAAGATTCAGAGTAGAGAGAGAGAGAGAGAGAGAGAGAGAGAGAGAGAGAGAGAGAGAGAGAGAGAGAGAGAGAGAGAGAGAGACACACACACACACACACACACACACACACACACACACACACACACACACACACACACACACACACACACACACACACACACACACACACACACACACAAACACATACAGACACATACAACTGACTTCAGAGTTGAAACAATTGACAGGAGCCATGGCCCCGCTGGGGAGCACTGTTTGGGGTGGTATGGCTCAGGTCAATCAAAGGCAATGCTACTGCTCACCAGTGGTGATCGCGTGTAACTGACAGACCAGACCTGTCTCTCATCAATACGATATGTACTACAGACACAGGGTGGCTATAGTCATAATGAAATGAGTTGAATCATGAGTGAAATACAAATAATCGAATAGTATTTACAATAATAACAACGCAGATCTTCTTGGAGTAGAGACAAAACATATGGATTATGAATGGAAAAGTGTGGTCAAGGGATTTATTTACCTCAACTTTAGCTTGATGCTTCCAAAAGTAATGGAATCAGCACGTTTTACGTTTCCTAGTGGAAGATGTGCCTTAATGGAATATGGCAACCCTGTGTGAATTGTCATTAGCCTGGTGCAACAACAATAGTTATGTTATCATAAATTTAGTTCTATGATTGTAGGCTAGTCCAGTGCGCGTGCTTGCGACAAGCACTTAAGGTGAAGCCTAGACTAAATAGAACGAGATCTAATGAGGAGAAAATCTTTGGGTAGTTTGATTGTCCTTATAACAGACAGCGTCCACCGTGGCAAATTACAATTCA
>NC_082391.1:7703329-7727117 GCF_031168955.1 Gadus macrocephalus | reverse complement strand
TTCCATTTTAAAGCGCTTCATCATTTCAAATTATTTATTTCTTTCCCCTTCTTGCCCCTCCATCTCCTTCTCCATGTCACATCCCTTTGCACCTTCTGACTCTCCCCTCCCTCCTCCCTTCTACCTCCTCCCTCGCTGTCAACGCTGGGATCAATGTCATCACCTCAGCCCGGGGGTCTGACGGGGGGGGGGGGGGGGGGGGAACCCCGGGTAGGAGACATGGGGCATGTCCAGTAAGAACCATAGGATAGGGTACTATGAGGAGAGGATGGAAAATACTAAAAAAGCGACACCACTGCACTACGCTATACTATTAGAGAGCCAAGAGTTAAATAATAACACACCTAATAATACCAAAAGCAGAGCGAGTGGATCTGAGTGATGGTGACTAGTTCTGTGCTGGATGAGGGGTGCATGGTCGTGGGCTGGTAGCCAGCGGGCTGTGGCTAAGGGAAGGAGACAGTTCATTAAATATTTAATTACAATGAGAGCCCAACACACACACACACACACACACACACACACACACACACACACACACACACACACACACACACACACACACACACACACACACACACACACACACACACACACACACACACACAGGGAACAGTTTTCTAATTTTAGACACTGTTTAAAATGTATAAAATAATGGAAAATATTGTTTGCTTCTCTTTTGAGAGTAAAAAAGCGTAATGTTGGTGGAACAACAAGAATCATTCCCTGGGGAAAACACTTTTTATTTTTCTTAGAGGACATAGGTTTAAACACAAATTAATTCTCCTCAAATGACCTGCAGAAACACATGCTGTGATGAAAATACACCACAGGACACCACCCACATTATCAGAGAGGGAGAGAGAGAGAGAGAGAGAGACAGAGAACAGAGACAGAGAGAGAGAGAGAGAGAGAGAGAGAGAGAGAGAGAGAGAGAGAGAGAGAGAGAGAGAGAGAGAGAGAGAGAGAGAGGAGAGAGAGAGAGAGAGAGAGAGAGAGAGAGAGAGAGAGAGGCCAGGAAGCCTTGCTGACTGGATGTGTTCCGCTGTGGGGTTACGATCTGGAGGCAGATGAGACGATGGAGTCAGGGAGCTCTCCTCTCTCTCTGAGCACTGTGTCTGTGACCACAGAGTCCTGATGCTCAGCTCTTAACCCAATAATATAGTGGGAGATGGAGGCCTGTAATAATTACTGTAGGTGGAATACATTAGAGCTTATGATATATATATATATTCTAGAGTTTTCAATATTTGTAATTAAACCCATAGCACTAATGTGGAAACCCCAGTCTAACCACATATAACCACTAATGTCCACAAATGACTCTTAAAAGCAGTGCCAACATTTAAATATTTTTTAACCATTCAGCAAATAAAAGGCAAAGATTATCATTTAGGGGGCCACTCAATAACATGCAGAAGCGTCATCAACACGCCCACTGAATTGGTGCGAGAAATACAGACTTTCTACTCCTCATTCACATATAAGGTAATATAAATTTCCTACAGAGATAATACCAGATCAGAGGTAGTATTATTCAGGAGATTTTCAGGGTACAAATGTCAGGATATGTTGTTCACACATACAGCCCATCAGGAGAATATGAGGACTTACACGTGTGTCTGAAAGCAGCTAGTGTGTGAGCATTTGATTACATTATGAGATTAGTACATTTAACAGGGTTAATTGTCAAATGGAAAGTGTAGTATACTATGCATGCAAATCAATTATTAAATAGCCTTTACTGTTCATTCAGGGATGAAAAGTGCATTGACATTTTAAAATGCAAGGCAACTACTATTGGTTAGTTGAAAATAATAATCATCATTGAGATTAAACTTCTCTTCCAGTGTCCTGGCCAAGACAGGCAGCATTAGCCTACAGTCACGCATACACACAAAACATAAGAAAAATAAAACAACTGAAACAGTCTGCAGGGGGGAGGGGGCGATATCAATATCGCAAGACATTTGGGGAGGCTCAAGGAGGAGAGTGAACTCAAGGGGAACTATGCAACTTTTGCCACTTTTTCGCAGTTTTCTTGGTTTGCGCTCACATTGAGCACAAACAGCGCTCATCCCTACAGCTTCGGAGGAGATACTTTACAACACTGTCGTAACAACTCGTTGATGACCCTTCCCCATCCACTTCTACGCTAGCCATGGGCATATGTTTTCCATGTGCAAAGAAGCCGGCGAATGCGTGGAGCCATGTCTGAGGTAGATGTTCATAAAGAGTAGACAAAGTTATACACTTTGAAAGGGTGTGTTACAATAAACCCATCCTTTTTTATAGTTAACGGGGAGATGTTACTGTATATCCTAGATTAGAATTGTTCTATCTTTGGTTGTTGAACAGAACGATAAGTGTAAGAGTGTTGGCCAGCATAATACATGCTAATAATGGATTGAATTTATATAGCGCTTTTTCTAGACACTCAAAGACGCTTCACAGTGAAGGGGAGACCTCACTAACCACCACTGTGTGTAGCACCCACTTGGGTGATGCACAGCAGCCAATCTGCGACAGAAAGCTCACCACACACCAGCTTGTGGTGGAGAGTGAGGGAATTAATGAGTCAGCCAATTATACAGGAGGATGATTAGGGGCCCAGATTGAATGAGCCTGGTTGGGCCAGGACACCGGGGAAACCCCTACTCTTTGCGATAAGTTCACTGAGATCTTTTATGACCTCAATGAGTCAAGACCTCGGTTTTACGTCTCCTCCGAAGGACGGCGCCTTCCACAGCACAGTGTCCCGTCACTGCACTGGGGCATCGGGATTGGTGTTAAGGCCAGAGGGAAGAGTTACACCTATTGGCCACCACCCGACACCACTTACAGCACCTGGTATTCCCAGGCTGCCTCCCATCGAAGTAGTAACCAGGCTAGGCCCAACCCTGCTTAGCTTCCGAGATCCGACGAGATTTGGCGTGTTCTTATTTTTTATCTTTTTGTGTCACCCTTTCACTACTTACAGCACCTGGTCTTCCAGGAGGTCTCCCAACCAAGTACTAACCAAGCCCGACCCAGCTTAGCTTCCGAGATCTGACGAGATCGGAGGTGTTAAGGGTGATATGGTACAGAACGATAGCAGGAACAATTTGCGCAGCAATCGTACATTTATGTATCTGCTCAAGTACGTCACTTGTGTACAGAATTACAGGAAAATTGATTCAGAGATCGAGACGGTATGCTGTCGCTTGTCCCCGCAGGAGAGTTGTCATAGGCAGATGCCGTGTCTGGAAGATTAGGGACACATTTATGTCTATGAGTAAATGCTTGCAAATAAACATTGTAAATAAATATGATTGTATATGGTTTTAAAATGTTTCCATTTTTTTTAAATAACAGATGTTTGCACCACCTTCCTTTCATTTGTTCAATAATACACACTTATTTTGCGATATTGTAAGAAAAGCAAGTGACTGTTGTCGTGACAATTTCTCTATTAGATATTGCGTCTGAGACAGATGAGATCTTTAGATGCAAAAAGCACACAATACTTGTTGACAATTGGCGGTCATATATTTGTAATAAAAGTACGAACAAAGATACATCACAACATGCATCAACAAACAACATAACAGGCATACATTACAATAATCTGAGGCCTCAGATGGGAGCTTCTCTTTGCGTGTTACTTCATTCTCTGAAAGTACGCTGCAGAAGTCCACTGAGTCTTCCAATCAATGAGTTCTTATTCAGTTCGTTTGGGTCCTGAAGGGGGTGGTCCCCCAATACTAAAAGTCTTTGTTCACTAGATTGTTATCTTTACAGTTGAAGTTTCCCCCACCGAGGCTAAGGTGGGGTCGGCGGCCGTGCAATGTGACCTCTGGCTTTGTTGACGTTAGCCAGAGTGTCGAGGACATCAAAGCATTGTTTGGAAGCGGATTTAAGGATAACAGAAAGAGCAGGCAATTAAAATGCATCACTCAACCCTTGATGGTTTTACACTTTAGATGACTTACAAGGAGTCGAACCTAGGCCCTATTTAAAATTACACAGAATAGCAACAAAACTTAAATTCATACATAGATTAAAACAATACAACATGTAGATTTTCCATCACAATCCCCCCTTTGATTATTTATAATCACAAAATGATGCAACCTTTAGGATTAAATCCCATCAGATAGTGGTCCAGGGCTGGCATCCATTCTGAATGATGTCGATTCTGGACCCATCTCTCCCCAGGCCAGAGACAGTCTTTTGGGCCTGGTTCTGACGTGATTGTGTGTGTAAGGATGAGTTACTTGCACTTCACCCTGGTTTCAGTGTGGGGTGACGGCCAGGGGGGTTGGGTCGGAAGTGACCTTTGTTGTTGGTGATGGTGCCCGCTTGCAGTGGCTGGCGTGGGTCTGGGTAGCACTCTTAGCTACCTTGCTGTGATCCACAGGACTTGGAATGATTCCAACCACCTTGGTGAATTCCAGGCACGTCTTCGATAGTAATCCATGTATCGTTGAGTTGCCCTTCCTTGGGCTGTATCTGCAGTTGCCTTGGCTTGATGTCCCGTAGACGTTGTTCTCTACGGGACCACTCTCCCTCTCTACTGTCCCACCACTCCGAGGGTGGTACGCACAATGGTTGCGTGGATCAATTCTGTTGGATGACTTGGTTCACCAAATGTGAACCATTGTCACTGAATAATTTCTTTGGGAATCCCCCCTTTTGATAATTATCCACATAAACATCACAATCAAGTCATCTGTTTCCATATATTCAAAAATCATAAAAATAAAAACCCAAAAAAAACTAAAACAAAGAAACAAGGCTACCTTTTAAAAACATTTCTAAACAAAAAATATTCTTATTTGATTTGTCCTTAATGCTGCTTCCGTGATACAAACACATGAGTAGTTGGCAAGCACTTAATGTTTACTACTCTAAACATTGATTGTCAATCCAGTCAGTATTAATAACACACAGTATAACCCAACATTTAAACGGTATTCCTCTTCTCTTTCCCATTGTCCTTCATGATGTCTCTGAGGGACCTACATGGGGTTTGTTTAATTATTTTTTTTGGAGTAATTATTTCCTTTGGTTTGCTTTGGTATAGTTGTTGTGGGCTCCCCATCCCCCCTCTTGACGCATGAATTTTCCCATGTTTCAATTTACCATAATAAGGGAAAGCCCAGGCCTGTAAGCATGGCTTTCTGTTGCGAGCGCACCAAAAACCTTCTACTTTAATTCTGAAAAAAAAAATAATAATCTTTAACTTTCAACTTTTCTACTTGTCTTTGATCCTTCAAACTACTTTTCCTAATAACTTTCAAACCTTTCAGATATACTTCTTAGAAACTATCACACACTCATATAGACATTCCTAGTTACACATTAGATCTTGTCTCTTGTAATATACGTGAATGCTGTGTCTAGTGCGATACTTTCCGTACACTGCTCTTCTCTCCCTCCGCCTGGACACGCCTCCACCTCTCTCTCTGCTTCCTGCCTCGCATCCGCATCACGGGCTGTCCTTTGAAGTGCCTGTCCCCACGTCTCTCCCGTCTCTGAGACCCTCCTTTGTCTCTTTGTTCAGGCCACTTCAATGTGGCTACACAGGCACCATGGAGGCCACCACTCTGGTGCTGTTGGTCCTGCTGGACTGTCTCCTTGTGTCGTCCAGCAGACCGTTCCGTAGCTCTTCAGGTGGGCCTCCCATGGTCTGTAACTTCATAAAGTCTGATGAAGAGGAGTCGTGACGTAGGGTATTTGCACTGTATTGGGCCACTGGTCGGGCTGAAAGCAGGAGAAGGAGGAGCGTTGTCCAGGTCCGGATCTATTTGAACAAAACTTGATGCAGATGGGTTATCTTTCTCCCCACCCCTTTCCTTATCTTGTCTTGCCTTCCGTTCTCATCTATCTCTTCTCCTTCCATAACACATACTTCTTCCAATCTCTCTCAAACGTTCATTAATTCACCTTGTTGCCATTTTGGCCATAAAACACTAACAAAATATCATAATATAAAAATCTGCATTTTCAATATTAGGCAATACACTTCTGTTGTCCCCGTCACGTTGTCAGTCGGGGGTCAGTCGGGGTTAGTCTGGGTCATGTCATGGCTGTGTGATATGGTTGCCCATTAAATTGGTTGTGTTAGATTGTAATAATCGAGTATCCACTGTCTACAATAGCCCGTTGTTTAAAATAACCATATCTAATTAATATATATAATAACCATATATAATATTACATTTAGCTGATCAGGTCGCGTAAGGCTGGTGAGAACCATACAACAATAATTTGGATGTGGTGCTTATGTGCGTTGTGACGTTGAGACCATTTTGCGTGTTTGTGTCATGGTGCTCATACCTCCTTGGACCTGGTCTGCTCCTGCGTCCCGTCAATGCGAATGCCCCCTTCCACCTCTGCCTCTTGGATGATTCACAGTCACTTCACGGGAAGGTGCGGATTCTCAGTCGTCCGCTTCATCGTTTTCCTCATTTCTAATGGGACAATCTTTTAACCAATGATCCTTGGAGCCACAATACAAACAGTCCCGGTTGATTAATCCACGGGACTTTTTCTCTTCTGGCCGGTCGGTTCCTTGGTCTTTGTCGCGACGGGTTGGCTTAGGATTCTCCAGGGCCTGCAGTTGGGCGAGCTGGAGCTTCTTGGTTATCTCTTCTTTTCTATTCTTCTCGAACTTTTCTTTCTTCATGAAGAGATTTTCTGCGTGGGTCGCGTGACTTATAATCAAATCAAGTCTGGCGGTTCGCCACCCAATGCAGTGTGTCTCTATGAATTCCGATATTTTGTCGGCCAACGCATCCAGGAAGGCCGCGGTGAGATTTTCTTCGTACGGAGTCTGAACCACCCGGTCGGTTGGTACAGGCACTCCCCCGTGGATCTTGAACACCTTTTCAACACGGTCCATCAAGTCAGCCACCGTCTCGCCTTCTATTTGTTTGATTTTTCGAATAGCGGTCCAATCTCTAACCATGGGGAACGCCCCCCTGGCCCGTTCACACAGTCCCTATACCAGCCGGCGGTACACGGACCCTTGATCCCAATTGAACATTAAATCCGCTTCGTCCCTCCCGGGCATGTCGCCTTGGATCCGACCCCACCTTAGGGTCAGTCTGTACGCACAGAGTTGGCGAACTTCGCTGATGGAGGCCTGTGTTGTTGGACCAACTCTTGAAGGGCTGTGGCGAAGGCAGCCCCTCCCACTGCAGATGGGTCTGGGAGCCATTCCGCTATGTCCTTAATGTCACTGGGTCTCCATGCACGGAAAACGTATGCTGGACTGCCATCCTGGGGGTTCAGTACTTCGATCATGGGGAATTGTCCATCCATCACGTCACCATGTTTAAGAGTTGGGGAGAACGCCATTCCCTGGTTTCTCAAGCGACTGGCGACGGGTTCCCGCTTGGTCGGTGTGGCCGTCGCCTGCTGTGGAGCTTTCCCCTGGCTACGAGTTGCAGGCCTATCTTCTCTCGCGCTGCGAGCGGGGGCTTTCTCCTCTTCTTCGAGGTCAGGGTAGAGATTGTCCGATGAGGCGGCTTCAGGGGCGTTGTCATACGGTGGAGGAGAAGGGGGATTCGCACGCGGTCCGCCGGTGCAGTCCAGGTCCGGGTCTATATCTCGGGTGACATTGAGATTAAAAATCCCTACACTCTCTACGCTCTCTGTCCCTGGCTGATTTTTTTTTTTTTATCCTGGCCCTCTCTTTCCCACAAATAAAATGCACACCAACATAGTTTGGAACTTTTCTTTTTCATTTCTGACTCCAACAATCGTTTCTCTAACTCCTGTAATCGTTTTAAGCTAAAACTCCCCATTTCAGGAAAACCCAGTTAGCACCAATATTTTAAACCCTCCAGAGCCACTTCACCATGCTTCTCACCTTCGCAGGTCCCGTTATCTCCGTTTTTCCAGATTTGTTCCCCATATTTTAGATCCTTTTACACTAGTTATTATTTAACAAATTATCTAATATCGCCGAAACCTCCTTGTTACTACACACATATACATATATTTATTAATGAATGCCTATTATTATTATTTATTTATATATGACCCCAACAGCGCTTAACGGGTTTCCCTTTACCGTTTTGACAGACCCTCCTGCCCTTTCTGTTACATATATAACCATATATATATTGACGGAACTTTACCGGAGTTGCTTTACCGTATGTTCCTATAACAAAGTTCGAACGTGGCCGATTTGTTCGAATATACGTTCCCAAAACAGTATATACCGTTTTCGTAACGGATTTATTGTAGCTTAAACAAGTATTGTGATCTCACCTGCTCGAATTCTTTTTCCTTTGGATACCGTACTGAAGAACCACTAGTTTATCCCCCACAGGCACCCCCTCCTCGACCCCATTAGTCTGGTTACAGTCACCTGGAGGCGAGGTAGAGCTTTGGGACTGAGACCGAATCCTCAGACCTGTCTTGGAGCGATATTTCGTAGAATCTTCAGGTTAGGTATCCCGGACGAGCCCCCAACTGTCGTGACAATTTCTCTATTAGATATTGCGTCTGAGACAGATGAGATCTTTAGATGCAAAAAGCACACAATACTTGTTGACAATTGGCGGTCATATATTTGTAATAAAAGTACGAACAAAGATACATCACAACATGCATCAACAAACAACATAACAGGCATACATTACAATAATCTGAGGCCTCAGATGGGAGCTTCTCTTTGCGTGTTACTTCATTCTCTGAAGGTACGCTGCAGAAGTCCACTGAGTCTTCCAATCAATGAGTTCTTATTCAGTTCGTTTGGGTCCTGAAGGGGGTGGTCCCCCAATACTAAAAGTCTTTGTTCACTAGATTGTTATCTTTACAGTTGAAGTTTCCCCCACCGAGGCTAAGGTGGGGTCGGCGGCCGTGCAATGTAACCTCTGGCTTTGTTGACGTTAGCCAGAGTGTCGAGGACGTCAAAGCATTGTTTGGAAGCGGATTTAAGGATAACAGAAAGAGCAGGCAATTAAAATGCATCACTCAACCCTTGATGGTTTTACACTTTAGATGACTTACAAGGAGTCGAACCTAGGCCCTATTTAAAATTACACAGAATAGCAACAAAACTTAAATTCATACATAGATTAAAACAATACAACATGTAGATTTTCCATCACACTGTTCTTCATGGTTTGTTTTACGGCTATTGTGTAACATCTTCTTGAGGGTTCTCTGGATTTCCTCGTGACCCTTTTACCTGCACAAGTTCGGATGTGGGTGGTGGCTGTACCGGGGCAGGCAGGCCGAGCCGTCTTAGGTCATCAACCCTCAAGCCTCATAACAATGCTGTTTGCAAACGCTTGTAACTAAGAAAAAATACAAAACAAACATTTTACAAACATGTTTATAGGGAATATTGCACTACGTTCCTCTATGTTGTCGCACATAGCGGAACACGAAGTTAATGACTCTATTTAGATGTAAACCTACCAGCACTTTTAGCTGCTGACATGTATGATTATTGTCATTTCACTGCTATCGTTCATTAAAGCAAGTGAACAAATGGAAAGTTGTTCTTATTTATAATCAAACATCTGGATAAAGCCAAGCAGACATCTCCGACGTTGCGAAAGGATGCAATCAATAGAGTTAGTGGACCGCGAGTGTATTTACAAGTAATGTCGCCCGGGAACCTGGATATATATCATTGAAAACAAAGAAACGAAAATATAAAACTGTGAGACCAAGGATGAGTGTGCCTTGCCCTATCGAAGAAGTGTGACTATTTGGCTACACATGCAGAAGCAGCAGTGGTGGTGGCCATGCTGAACATACACGCGACCACACACGCTGCAGCCCCCAGGGAACCGCGCGCAAATGCCAAAATGGAGAAACTCAGGCGCCCATCCATAGCGTTGGCTGGAACAGCCGAGACCTGGTCATACTTCCTTACCCGCTGGGGTGAGTACAAGAGGGGCACTAAACTAATTGGATCAGATGTTGTCACACAACTGCTAGAGTGCTGTGAGGAGGATCTGAGGAAAGACCTCACCCGTGCTGCAGGCAAAAGCCTAGTGGACAGTGATGAAAAGGAAGTTCTCTCTGCCATGAGGGCACTTGCTGTCGCTGAAAACTCGATGGTAGTGCGAGTGGCCCTATGTAACATGCGACAGGGACACGAAGAGCCGATCCGATCATTTCATGCTCGCTTAAAAGGGCAGGCAGGTACGTGTAAATACGAAATGAAATGCACTAAGGAGGGGTGTGACCAAGTCAACGACTTCACAGAGGAAATATTGCGCGATGTGATCGGCCGCGGCATAGCAGACGAAGAAATAAAGCTCGATCTGCTTGGCGAAAAGAATCAGGATATGCCACTAAAGGACATGATAGAGTACATCGAAGCCAAAGAGTCAGGAAAGCGCTCAGCGTCACGCCTGCATGACCCTCAGAGCACGGACACTATCAGCAGCTCATATCGACGGGGGAAGCAGCAGGACGTCTGCCAGAGGGGGCGCCAGAGCAGAGAAATCCAAGGTCAAGGCCGAGGGGATGTGCATCTACTAGGGCGAGGCAGGCCACGGCAAAATACCTCAGTGGCACCCCTCGCTCACCACCTGTATGATGACATGTGTGACAAGTGGATGAAGCGCCCATCCAACTCACAGCCATACATCCACCTCACACTCACCATTGAAAACGAGGATTACAAAGCACTGGGCCTCGACCTCCGGAAACGCACCCGCACTGTGACCCTGCCTGCCATGGCTGACACGGGGTGCCAGAGCTGCCTGATCGGCGTCAAGGTCGCCCAACAGATGGGCCTGAGCACAGACGGCCTCATTCCCGTATCCTTGACCATGAAGGCTGTGAATAATGAAGGCATACGGATTCTCGGGGCCGTCGTCGTCAGGTTCGCTGGTATCAGCAGTGACGGCCGAAGATTGTAGACGTGCCAGATTGCGTACGTGTCCGACACCTCAGACCGACACCTCAGACCGTATATTCCTGTCTCGTACGGCCTGTGTGGACCTGGGCATGATCTCAGACAGGTTCCCAACACTCGGGGAGGTCAACCCCGCGACCTAAGACCCATGTGACTGCCCGCGGTGTGCGGAACCTCCAACCAGGCCAACCACGCTCCCCATGCCGGCCACGGAGGCTAACAGGGAGCTCTACAGAGACACCTACTTGGACTATATGCTCAGAGCACATTCAATACATGTCCCCACCAGCCCTTGCTAGGATGTCTGGTCCACCGCATCGTCTCATGCACGATGAGAATGCAATGCCAGTCGCCTGCCACACCCCCATCCTAGTCGCCATACATTGGCAAGGTGAGGTGAAAGCGGGCATTGACCAGGATGTTCGTCTTGGCGTGCTGGAAGAAGTGCCCATTGGCACGCCAGTGACGTGGTGTCCCCGCATGGTGATCTGCGCAAAGAAGAACGGCAAGCCACGACGCACCGTCAATTTCCAAGCACTGTGAGTTCTGTGAGACCCACCACACGCAGTCTCCCTTTTTCATGCACAGGGGTGTACACTATCTTGTGATAGTTGACCGCTATTCGAATGGCCAATCATCTCGAGGTCGACGGGTGGCGCCGCAGACCTCATATGCCAGCTACGCCGTGGATTTGCACGGGACTCCAGAAGAGCTTGCATCGGACGGGGGGCCAGAGTTCACCTCCGCCGAGCCCAGGTCTTTCCTTCGCAGATGGGGCGTACACCACCACCTCTCATCGGTGGCCTTCCCCGACAGCAACTGCCGCGCAGAGATCGGGGTGAAGACGATGAAGCGGCTCATCAATGACAATACAGGCCCGAAGGGCGAACTCGACACGACGCTGTGCAGAGGGCGATACTCCAATACAGTAATACGCTGGACCCTGACAAAGCTATCCCCGGCGATGTGTGTCTTCGGCCGGCCCATCCGTGACTTCATCCCGATTCCCCCCGGGGGGTACAGGCCGCACATAACATGGCGTGAGATGCTGACGGCAAGGGAGGAGGCCCTCCGCAAACGCCACATCCGCACAGCTGGCACTTGGGCGGAGCACACCAAACGCCTCCCATCTCTCGAGGTGGGGGACTTTGTCTGCGTACAGAACCAGACGGGACCTCACCCTAACAAGTGAGACAGGACATGCAGTGTCGTTGAGGTGCGCCAGCACGATCAGTACGTGGTCAAGATTGACTGGTCAGGCAGGGTCTCAACTCGGAACCGCAGATTCCTGCGCAAGTTCTACCCGGTCCACAGCGACCGGCCCCCACCTCGATCGATCTATGACGATCTGGCGTCTCGTATCGCTGTACCAGCACTTAGTGCAACGCCACAGCTGCCTGGTCTTTGAGGCGGCCGAGTAAGGTCCGTGACGGAGTCAGGGCCCACTCCACCACCGGCACTGCCACCTTCAGGCTCTCCCCGGCGCGGGATGCAGCCCACCTCTATCATGCCAGTGGTGCCGGCCCAGGGCGTCCTTTGTACGCCGCCGCCAGCCTCTGTGTCCCCTATGGCCCCTCTCCCACCGCCGCCTGACGTGTTGCCGGCGACAGACTTGTGCCGGTCCACCAGGAAGGCCGGTGTGCCTGCCTGGCATAAGGATTTTGCTATGGGGTAGTCTTTAATGGGTTCCGTGGGCATTTTGTTGGTGTTGGACTTTCCGTTCGTTTTTATGGCGCATGGTGCGTGCAACCATTAGTTTGGTAGTATTTTTTTAATCAGCCTTTGTGTTAGAGTGTTAAAGGCTCAGGGGGAGATGGGGAATATTGCACTACGGTCCTCTATGTTGTTGCACATAGTGGAACAGAAAGTTAATGACTCTATTTAGATGTAAACCTACCACACTTTTAGCTGCTCATGACATGTTTGATTATTGTCATTTCATTGCTATCGTTCATTAAAGCAAGTGAACAAATGGAAAGTTGTTCTTATTTAGTTTACAAGCGGGGAACTAGGGGTTGTCTAGCAACAACTAGTCACGTTAGAAAAACTACAACACCATACCGGATTTACACCGGAAACAAAACAACAAGCACGCCGCACAAACTTGTTGGGGCAAGCAAGGATACGGAGCAGGTGAAAAACTCCTTAAAAGTGTGTGTGTGTTTATGGGTCACTCTGTTCGAGCCTGCACGAGAGTTCAATGTGGTCATTAGCTGTTACGTCTTTCTGACCAATCGCAGTTCAAGGCCCACCTGGGCTGTACCACTTCGGGAGGGGCTGCTTAGTTACTCCCCTCTAGACAAAATCGACTTGGTTGTGATGTAGACAGTTTGTGAGTGTTGCGTCTGTTGAGTGACTGAGAGGTTGCGGCCGCACAGATCAGGCTGCCGGACGGCGGTGCAAGGAACTTTTATAAACGCAATATTGTTATCCCGCAGTAATCAGACCGAAAGCCCCGAAACGTTAACAGCCCACCGGGAATTTTACAGAGTCTCCCGATTACCACTCCGCCACTGTGTATGTGTGCGTGTGTGTAGTGTAGGCGTTATTCAATATCCTGGTAATGTGTATAGGCCTTCGTACCGTAGGAATATTCATACTGGTTTAAATAATAAATGTTATAGTATTTCCCGTCTTTGCTGACCAAGAGTTTTGTTCGAAAGTTCAGTGATTGAAACAAATAAAAGCCTGGGCTATTGAAGTTTTACGGTAGGCCTAACACTGCACCTACCCGATGTCAAGTGGACCGGTTTGAATTCACTGCGGGTCTCTCTTCTTACTGTCCTTCTCAACACTCTCTGATCTCACTAAAATGCCAGCAGCACGAAATAAAGGGATACTTAGAATAGAAAGAAAATTGTGATTAATCGCGAGTTAACTATGACATTAATGCGATTAATCGCGATTAAATATTTTGAACGCTTGACAGCACTAATATATATATATAGGTAGGTGTTGGTGGAATCCATTAGAGCTTATGATATATATATATATATATATATATATATATATATATATATATATATGCATATATTTGATTTGCTAGGGTGGTTTACAGTAGCTATGGATGTTTATTATAACTTGTTCACAATAAACAAATAAAAAATATATGAACTAAACATTAGTGAATTATTGTAAACACACATGTTGTTATATGTTATCAACAAGTCCGCAAAATTTTACGACCGTATAGGTCGTTTGTACTGCCACGGATTACGACCCACTGGAGCGTATCAAACGCCTCTACAGGTCGCGGGAGGTATGTATGCCACATATATGACCAACAGGGCATTTGGTGAAATTGTTACGTAGCCATATTAATCGTTATTATCTGAATGGGAAATGCAATATTTTAGGACAGATACACCATTAAACGTGTTTCTAATGACATTTCTAGCGAGAAATTTACATTTTCCTTGCATAATCTTCACTCAGTGAATGTGTATGATCTTTATTAATCTTTATTATCTGAATGGGAAATGCAATATTTTAGGATCGATTCACCGTTAAACGTGTTTCTAATAACATTTCTAGCGAGAAATATACTTTTTACTTGCATAATCTTCAGTCAGTGATTGTGTCTGATCTTTAGTTTTATAGTTATTAGGAAGATTTAATCGGCTCGCTCGCATGTTTCAACAACGTCAGGTTGCGAGGGACGCTGCTTTCGCTAAACTAGCAGCTCACGTGTTTCCTGTATTTGTGTTATTAAACCGTTACTTTATGTAACTTTTAATGATATTGAGCGAAGTAAGCTTGATAGCAGGTTTATTGGATTCCACAATCGGACAGGCAGGCACAGCTCCACCGGAAAACTACAACAACCAAAACTCCCGCCCGGAGGGAAACCCCCGGAACCCCCTCTCAGAAGGCCCGCCCCTTCCTCCCAAACCCTGTGACGTGAAACACGTTTATCTGAGAGCCAACCCAGTCGCATTTCAACATGAAATAGCGTGTTAGTGTAACCGGTCTGGCTCTGCGTTGTGTGTTGTGAAATGGAGTAGGACACAGGGACTTGGTGTGTCACTTTAGCCGAACTGTAGCGACAGTGGCGTATTTATTTCTGAATGAAATAAATGCACAAATAATGCAGCAGCATTAGTACACAGGACACTGCAGCACGTCAATCTCCTCACAGCATTAAAACAACAAGTGAGCTTGGCCAGAAGTGCCTTACAATACATATATTCAAATATATGAAGTCACAAAAGTTCACAATACAGACACACATTCAAATCCACCTGAAAACTATACACCACCGGCTAATTAATATTTTATATTAAAATAAAGTAAAACATGGGAGCAACATTAACATACCTGAATGAAATAAATGCACAAATAATGCAGCAGCATTAGTACACAGGACACTGCAGCACGTCAATCTGAAATGGCGGGAAACGAACAATGAACAGGCTGCCGTCACTGTGTGTGTATCCTCAAGTGCTGCTAAACAGTGCGCTAGCTAAATAGTTCGCTAAAACACTCAAAACTCTTGCTAAACAAATACACAGGAACACATGAACAACACCAACAAGCACAGAATCACACCATAACTCTATCTCACCGTTTACACTGGTTATTTTCTCATTAACAATTTTAGAACAGAAAGCTGCACAGAGCAGAGGAAAAACACTCACCTCCTCACAGCATTAAAACAACAAGTGAGGAATGGCGAGCGCAACGGAAGAAAATTACGTCACGATCGAAACTTCAAAATAAAATAACAAAAGCTCCCAAACGATCTATTTACAGAGAATATCACGAAATAAAAGTAATAAATAAAACATGAGGGAATTTTGGTGGAATGCATACATACATCTTATGTACCTGCTACATTCACCCCTCCTGAATTACACCAAAATCCTGAGCGGCTGCCAGGACATAAAACTTACAGGGACAAACAATACTGGTTTACTGGCACGGGTTCACATAAAGATCTAATCTTCACATCCAGCTCAAAAGCTACCTGGGAAACAGGTTCAGAGAAATCAAAGGGCGTACAAGCCTTAGTCCCTCCTAGAATTGTCTGGTGCCGTGTACACCAAACCACCCGGTCTACCCAAGTCCCAAACCATAGTCGTAAGCATACATAAGCACACCATCTTAGTGAGACACAGTGTAAAGCAAATACTCAAAACAACAGTGGAAAAGACACAAATCAACCCCTTTTGAACAGAACAGGGCAAAAAGAGTCCTTGATCTTTAACCAAATGAGGTAGTCATGTCACACGGCTTTTGAGCCATCGTTTCGATCAGACGGTTGACTTTCCCAACAACCCTGCCAACACGTGTCCTGACCACACCGTCTCCCTGCATAGGTGGTGCCTGGCCTACTCTGCCCCATTCCCCAACCGGTGACATTGCGTCAGGGATAACTGCTGGGACATGGCCTGCGGCAACCATCGGCACTGTGTCTGATGTGTCAACTGCTGGCACTGTGACTGGGTGAAACGACTGGATACTACTCGCGTCAATCACTGACGCTGTATCTGGTGCAGCCGACTGTTCCGACCCCGCATCAGACGGATCATGCCCCGCATCAGACTGATCTTCATCCGCATCAGCTTCGCTACAGGACCGGAGGCTGGCAGCTTCCTCCGCCCCACTCAGAACCCATGCGCTTGCCCTATCCATCGAACCCTCCTCATTCAAAGAGTCGATGAGATCCTCCATGTGGGACTTGTTCTCAGAATCACCAAGACTGTCCTCCGATCCTGACAATCCTCCATCAGCAGACTCCACAGGTAAGAAACTGATATCCATGATAAGGTTGCGATGTACCACCTTTGCGTTCCCCTTGTCATCTACCAACTTGTAGATATGAGTCTGCGGTTTGCTGTCCATGACAGTATAAACAGTCGGTTCCCACTTATCCGCAAGTTTCTTCTTTCCCCTTTCGCCTTTATTGGCGAGCAGTACTCTATCTCCCACGTTCAGGTAAGTCCCTTTGACCCTTCGATTGTAACCTCTCGCTTGCTTGTCTTGCTCCTTGATGGCATGCCTTTGAGCGATGCCTGCTGCCTCATGGAGGTGAGACATAAGCGATGTCACATAGCTGCCGTAGTCAACAACCACTGGGTCGTGCAGGACCTGTTTGAACATCACATCAACAGGGAGTCTTGGGACCCGACCAAACATGAGGTAAAAAGGCGCGTACCCAGTTGTCTCATGCACTGTCGCATTATATGCAAATGTCAGGGTCTGGATTTGCTGGGGCCACTTGGCCTTCTCTCTCAGCGGCAGCGAACGGAGCATATTCCCCAGAGTCCTGTTAAATCTCTCAGTTCCTCCGTTCCCCATGGGGTGATAAGCTGTAGTGTGCGACTTGGAGACTCCCGATAGCCGAAGCAACTCTGCAATGAGCTCACTCTCAAAGTTGGCTCCTTGATCTGTGTGGATGCGCTCTGGAAACCCATACACACAGAAAACATTGTCCCATAACTTCTTAGCGACCTGCTTCGCCTGTTGGTTTGTGCAGGGAAAGGCGTGGGCCAACTTTGTGAAATGATCTGTCAAGACAAGAACATCCACGGAGCGCTGCTTGCTATCTTCTGCACTCCAGAAATCCAAACACACCAGCTCCATAGGATTAGATGTCCTGATACTTTCAAGCGGAGCTCTGGCAGAAGGATCTGGTGTCTTGGCCAGGATGCACCTCTGACAGCATTTGACATAGCCTTTAATCTGACGCTCCATTCCAGGCCAAAAGAAGCGCTGTCTCGCGAGGTGAATTGTTCTCGCCTGCCCCTGATGACCGGCCAAGTCATGCACACCACGCAAGGCCTTCTCCACCAGGCTCCGGGGCAAGACAAACTGGTGTCTCTTCTGCTTGCTCATGGAATCCTTAACGACTCTGTAGAGCACTCCATCAACGACTTTAAGTCTCTCCCACTGTCTGATAAGGACCAAGGCACTTGAGTCCAAACCATCCCTCTCCCGCCTTGAGGGCCTCCTCCGCCGATTCAGAAATGGCATAACCGTAGAGATGCCAGGGTCAAGCTCTTGGTTTCGCTGGAGCTCTTCTACGGAGAAGGCAGGCAGCAGGTCTTGCCCTGGTGGAAGGAAGTGCTGAACAGACTGGATCAACCCTGTCGCCCTGGACTCTGCAGCCGCATCCCAGTTGTTGTGAGAATCAAGGACAGCTTCTACAATGCTGTCACAGAGAGGTGGGGGACAACAGGACTGAGTCGTAGTATCTTGTTCCGTCCCCATCGCCTGATACTGGACTTTTAAACGAAAGACATTCTGAACTCCATCTTCTCCAACCCCATCAGATTCGGTAAGCAGATCGTTGTAGGACTCTGAGACAAGTCTACGCCCAGCAGTCTTCGCAAACGGGTCCCGGCTGAGAGCGTCAGCCACTATGTTCTTGGTTCCCGCAATGTGCTTTAGACTAAATGTGTAGGGAGCGAGCTTCGCAACCCATCGCTGTTCGCAGGCGTCGAGTTTTGGCTTAGTCATTATATATGTGAGTGGATTGTTGTCCGTCCATACTGTGAAGGAATTGCCCTTCAGCCAATGGCTGAATTTGTCACAGACACTCCACTTCAATGCCAGAAACTCGAGCCGATGAGCTGGGTAGTTCTTCTGAGAGCTGCTGAGGGTCTTACTCGCAAACGCTATGGGTCGTGCTTTACTTTCACCAGCAGGGACTTGTGACAACACTGCACCGAGCCCATCCAAGGAAGCATCAGTCGACAGGATCAGAGGACGTGAAAAGTCAGGATGTGCAAGGACCGCACAGTTCAGCAGACGTTCTTTAAGACCGGCAAAGGCAATGTCACACTCTGGAATCCAGTCATCAGGCTTGAGTTTCCTGAATGTACCTGCCTTCACATTCATTTTTTTTCTTCCTCTTCTCTTCTGCCCAGCAGTCAGAGCAAAGAGTGGCTTGGCAATGGAAGAGCAGTTGGGGATGAAGTGCTGGTAGAAGAAAACCATGCCCAAAAAGGATTTGATCCTCCGCACTGAAGGTGTACATCCGTCATCCTCCATAAGATCAGACCTCGACATACTGGATATGACATCCACCTTCGCAGGATCCACAGCCACCCCGTTTCCATCTATGATGTGACCCAGAAACTTGACAGACGATCGCATCAGATGACACTTCTTAGGACTCAACTTCAGGTTGTTCTCTCGCAGGCGCTGGAACACGCCCTCCAGTCTCCGTAGAGCCTCCTCTTCAGTTGATGCGAAGACGAGCAAATCGTCTAAATAGCATAAAAGGCTGCTGAAGTTCAAATCCCCAAATATACTGAGCATCATGCGCATAAATGAGGCCGGACTATTGCACAGTCCCTGCGGCATCCTATTATACTCATGCAGGCCTAGCGGTGTGGTGAAGGCAGTGTATTTTTTGTCCTCTTCTGCCATGGGAATGTTGTAGAAACCGGACGTTAAATCCATTGTGCTGAAGTAGGTGTTCCCTCCCAAGGCAGCCAAGCAGTCCGACTGGTGTGGAAGGGGATGGGCGTCCTTGAGTGTTCTCGCATTCAACCACCGAAAGTCGGTGCAGATCCTCAAGTTTCCATCCTTTTTCCATACCATCACTAGCGGTGATGCATAATCACTCACTGACTTCCGAATTATCCCTTGCTCCTCCATATCTGTCAACACTTGACGTAGCTTCTGGTAGTGAGCAGGCGGTACTCTCCGGTAGGGGAGGCGGAATGGACGATCATCTGTTAGTCGAATGCGGTGGACAAAGCCCTTTGCCTCACCGCAATCCATTTCGTGCTTGGAAAATACATCGTTGTAGCATTCGAGCAGCTGGACTAACTTCACAGTTCCTGCGGGGCTAGTCTGACAAGGCTGTATGTCAAGTTTGTCAAGGCCAACATCTCGCAATCTCTGTTCGAGACCTGAAGGACTGAGTGGTGTATGACGCTTGCCTGGAACAGCTGTGTCGATCTGGCTATAGCCTTGGAGGAGTTCAAAATCTTCCAGAGCTAGACAAGGGGACACATCTGCCAGCTTACAGTTCCTCTTCAGTGTGACTGGTCTATCAGACAGATTGGTGACCTTCATGGGGACCCACCTATCACCCCACAGAGGTGTCACGACACGGCCAACCATGATGTTACGTGGCATGGACTTGGATGAGGTTGGTTCAACCAGCACAGTGCTTCCCGGTGACATGGGCGCATTGTTAGGCAGCTTACCCCAGACCAGGTGCTCTTGCATCGCTAGAAGAGTAACTGACTGTTGGAGCTTGACTGTGCCAATCTTGTCCGGTAGCTCCTCACCCCTCCAACGAGACGTGTTCGCCATGAGATCCAAGAACTGTTCACACTCAGGGGATGAAGAAAGACTGCGAACAGAGATAAGCCGCCAGTAATCATCACTGTTCTTCAACTGGCGCATGAGAAACCTGATCACATTCGTGCCAATGATGAGATCATCTCGCTGGCCTGGCACCACCAAAACTGGAACGATACAGCTCAACCCATACACCTTCAGTTCAACCTCATGCATACACTTTGGTTTGGTGAGCTTCCCTCCACAGCCCACTAAAACCACTTCCTGTGTCATCGGTCTTGGATCTGACAGCACTTTCTCACTCAGCATCCTCTCCTCTGCTTCTACACTGAAAGTACAGGCCATGGAACCTGAATCAAGCATTCCTTGCATCTGGAACACATTATTCACATCGACTGGAGCATAGAATAGCTCATCATATGGCTCAACTCTGTGTGTGTTCTGTGCTATTATCTTCACACCAGCCGGTGCTGCACTGCACACTTTCACATAACACTGTTCAAATTCACTCCCACTTCTGAAGGTTTGATTGTCCTCACCCGCACATCCCCTCTCCCAATGCGGGCCAATCAGTTTAAATGCTGTTGCTCTTGAGGTAGATGTGTGGCCTGGTCCTCCCGTCCGGGAGTGTAACTTGAGCATTCTCTCTTGATATGACCCGGCTTGAAGCAAGACAAACACAGGCGATCTCGCCGGCAGTGCATTAGGGTAGTGTGTTCTGCAGACTTGCAAACCTTGCAGTATCTTCTCTGTGACTGATCAGACGGGTGCTGTCTATACATCGGCCTGTTATTCTGAGCCATCACCTGGCTGTTCTGAGAAAGTGTGCGGTCAAGCAGGCCAATCAGGGTCTTTAGGCAGTTTTCATCAAACTGAGTGGTAGACGTGGCACTCACTTCGGCCTGCACAGGGAGTACCTCCGGATGGCTGGCCAACAACACCTCCTCAGACACAGGTGTTTGAATATGAACTGCCACATGTCTTGCTGGGACATGAAGGTTTGGTCTGGTATTCAGCTGTTCTCTCATGTCAATCTGATAACGGTCAACGTGCTCCTGTATTTCACCAGCTGTCCATTTCTCTGGCGCCTTGAACCGTAGCACTGCAGCAAGGGAGGGATCGGGACAGTACTTGACAAACATCATGGTTACCTCTCGACTGAGATCATCAATATGCCGCCCCTGTCTGCTCAAACCCTCCTCAGCTGCATCAACAGCCTTGTTAAGGCGGATCCAGTACTCGACTGGGTTCTCTCCTGCTACAGGCACAGTGCTATAGAAGTCTGCAAGAGGCATACTGGAACACGCCACACCACTGAAATGCTGTTTCAGTATGTTGATAATTACTTTTGGGTTCTCATGAGGCTTCAGTGAAGGATTGCTACGGAGTGTTATCTTCACAATGTCCCTGGCTTTCCCCATTAATCTAGACAACATCTCCTGGTGCTGCTCTCCCAGCTCCACATGTCTTCTTCTCAAGTAGGTGAACATGAGCTCTTCCCACTCATGTACCGAAAGCTTGTCGGACCCATCCCCTCTGTACACAGGAGGCTCTCTCACATCGGACTGCATGACTAACTTCACACCAGTCAGGTTAAGTGTGGAGTCAACGAACGACTGGCCTGCACCTGAGTTCTCAACTCGTGCTTGAGCACCTTCATTCGCCTGACTCACTCCCTTCAACTGAGCTGATATAGACTGTCCTACTTGCTGGGCGATATGCGTGATGAGATCACTCAAAGCTGGGTCACTCCTGTCTGGGATGGCCGAAAGTGAAAGAGTAGGTCTGTGAGTAAGTGGTGTGTGACTAGGTAGATGGGTGAAGGTGAAAACTGAGGAAGCCACATTGTCTGGGACATCAACTCGACGGATGGAGCTGAACGCTGGTGACCTCACGTCACCTGGACTTGCAACTGGAGAGTTAAACAACTGTACCCCCCTCCCAAAAGAGTTCAATAGCTGTGTTCCCCTCCCAAAAGAGCTCAATAGCTGTGTTCCCCTCCCCGAATCAGCAACTGGAGAGGTGAACATCTGTGCCCCCCTCCCGGAAATAGAATCAACAGTACGAATAGCTGTGCCATTTTCAACATTGGAATCCATTTTTCTTAAGTAAAAAAAACAATGAAAATACTGACTCAATAAACCACGGAAAGTACTGTATTCCTTTCCTTCATTTGACACTGTACATTTATTTTCTTTATAAGAAAATGAAACAAAAAAATAAATAAACCAAATCCCCCTAATGTCCTTGAACCGTGACAAAATCACTCTAATGTAACCCTCTTAAGGAAACCTTTTTTTTCGTTCGTCGTTGTTCTGTCGTCCAACAACCTCCGGTGACCAAGCTGGTGTTGGTCCACGACGTCAATCCGGGTCACGGCACCAATGTAACCGGTCTGGCTCTGCGTTGTGTGTTGTGAAATGGAGTAGGACACAGGGACTTGGTGTGTCACTTTAGCCGAACTGTAGCGACAGTGGCGTATTTATTTCTGAATGAAATAAATGCACAAATAATGCAGCAGCATTAGTACACAGGACACTGCAGCACGTCAATCTCCTCACAGCATTAAAACAACAAGTGAGCTTGGCCAGAAGTGCCTTACAATACATATATTCAAATATATGAAGTCACAAAAGTTCACAATACAGACACACATTCAAATCCACCTGAAAACTATACACCACCGGCTAATTAATATTTTATATTAAAATAAAGTACAACATGGGAGCAACATTAACATACCTGAATGAAATAAATGCACAAATAATGCAGCAGCATTAGTACACAGGACACTGCAGCACGTCTATCTGAAATGGCGGGAAACGAACAATGAACAGGCTGCCGTCACTGTGTGTGTATCCTCAAGTGCTGCTAAACAGTGCGCCAGCTAAATAGTTCGCTAAAACACTCAAAACTCTTGCTAAACAAATACACAGGAACACATGAACAACACCAACAAGCACAGAATCACACCATAACTCTATCTCACCGTTTACACTGGTTATTTTCTCATTAACAATTTTAGAACAGAAAGCTGCACAGAGCAGAGGAAAAACACTCACCACCTCACAGCATTAAAACAACAAGTGAGGAATGGCGAGCGCAACGGAAGAAAATGACGTCCCGATCGAAACTTCAAAATAAAATAACAAAAGCTCCCAAACGATCTATTTACAGAGAATATCACGAAATAAAAGTAATAAATAAAACATGAGGGAATTTTGGTGGAATGCATACATACATCTTATGTACCTGCTACACGTGTGCGTGCGTGTGCGTGCGTGTGCGTGCGTGTGTGTGTGTGTGTGCTTAGCACGCTATTTTATGTTGAAATGCGACGTAATCCAGTGTTCACGAAAACGTACACTGTCAACGTATGCTTTTGGCTACTGGGTTGGCTCTCAGATAAACGGGTTTCTAACAAGATGATATTTTAGCGTCACAGGGTGGGAGGAAGGTGCGGACCTTCTGAGAGGGGGTTCCGGGGGTTTCCTTCCGGGCGGGAGTTTTGGTTGTTGTAGTTTTCCGGTGGAGCTGTGCCTGCCTGTCCGATTGTGGAATCCAATAAACCTGCTATCAAGCTTACTTCGCTCAATACCTCGCCTGTGGTTAATACAATATCATTAAAAGTTACATAAAGTAACGGTTTAA